>NW_015090920.1:9013693-9559568 GCF_001431845.1 Calidris pugnax
CATTGCCCCAAAGAGTTGTGGACTTTCTATCCCTGAAGTTTTCCAAGACTGAGCTAGAAAAAGCGACAGCTGTCCCTTCTGACATCTCTGTCCTTCTCTGAAATCTATATAGGACTGAACATCCTAGGATATCTGCTTCAGTGGATCACATCCTTTTTTAGCAGGGCCTGTTGCAATAGGACAAGAGGTAATGGTTTTAAACTAAACGGGGGTAGATTCAGACTAGATATAAGGAAGAAATTTTTTGGGATGAGGGTGGTGAAACACTGAACCAAGTTACCCAGAGAGGTAGTAGATGCCCCATCCCTGGAAACATTCAAGGTCAGGTTGGACAGGAATTTGAGCAGCCTGGTCTAGCTGAAGATGTCCCTGCTTGTTGCAGGGGAGTTGGACTAGACTTGCTTGTATTAGGATTACTCACACAAGAAATGAGTTCCATGATTATAATCACAGCTAGTAATGTTCCTCGAGTGCTTAAGAACTTCTGTGATCCAGCCTTGGACAACTGGATGAACTGGGGATTTCCATAATCTTGTCATAAGAATCTATGCATAAGAGATTAGAAGGCGGTTCAGCTTTGTTCAGTGATAAACTATAGTCCACTACCCCTGCCCCAGCATCATTCTAGAGAACAAAAAAAAAATAAAAATCACAATACCATAAGACAGCTTTATCTCTTTCTCTTATCAGAATCATATTAAGATGGCTATCTTCATAATGCTGCAGAATAATTGTGGTATTAAAGATTAACATTCTCTTTTCCTTCACAGGATCTTACTGTTCCAACTCATCAGAAGGATGTCACTAGTAGATACAACTCTACATTTTAAATGTGCTATTAGCAATAAGAAAAACAATTCCAAATTCCCAAATATTAGATTCCCTTTCTTGAGCTTTCTTATTGTATTTCCAGAAAGCTACCTGATTTGTTTAGCAACATTTCTAAAAAAATGTTGATTTATCAAGTATTTTTGTCTCCCAAAGAAAAAAACGTACCACTAGAGACAGGTCGTTACTCTGAAATTAGGAGATCTATTTGGGTAAGCTCCTTTTCTGTGTTTATATACAAACTTTTAACTGACAAAACAGTAAGAATGTCAGGTTAGCTACTGACAGACACAGCTGTTTTTTTCTTCCTTGTGCTACCACTCTTTATGAGAAGTTTTGCATTACTTCTGCATTTTGACATTATAAACTAGTGCCTAAAAGCTTCCTCCTTTAGCCACTATCAAACTAAGTGCTGAATGGATCAATAAAAATATAATAAATATTAAATCTTGAGCACTCATCTTCAAAATTCTTTGCAAAAAGTTTAATTGTTATAACTTCTTTTTTTCATATGAAAAAGAATTATAATATAAATATCAATTCATGGGCAGTACAGAACAAAACTTATGGTATAAGTATGCTACACGTGCAACGATTTACTTTTTGTATCCTTTGGTCTTTCAACAGAAATGGACAAACCTAGTTTTGCTCAGAGTCAATAACAATCATTTCACCTATGTGCACACTGGGGAGAAGAGCATGTAATAGAACTTATTCTCTCTATATTCTGGCCTGTGATGTTCGTGGTCTCCAGTGTCCTTATTTCCCTGCCATGTCTTTCTTAATGACCTGCTTAGGCACTAGTGATTTTCCAGGGTCCTAAAATTGTCAATCACTCTGAAAATTACAAAGTAAATTAGACAGCAAGAATATGTTTTCAAATAATCTGATCTTGGACGTCATTCTAGGCTATGCCAAGAATTGGTTGACACGAACTGGGAGTTGTTGGTAGTCCTTTGAGAGCATATACAACATGCATGAGCTATCAAATGACTGGCTAAGGTCAAAGACAGCACTTAACTCCAAGAACTGAAATGAAGTATCTTTCCTGATTAAAATACCGATCAGAAGGTAAAAAGGGATCTAAAACTCCCCAGAAGATTATCGATTGATCAAAATGGATCAACTTAACTTAGTGTAGTTCTGAAGGGGTTTTTGTCTGCTGAGATCACTCAATAGTCACTTGCTTGACTTTAACAGCTTAAAACATGTTAGGGAATTACTAAGAGGTATGACTGAGATCTAGAGATCTCTCACTTCCTGAATGAATAGTTCCACTTCCCAGCTATTTTACTAGATCAGGGTAAATTTGTCTCTCTTGCTAATATTATTAACATGCCATACAAAGCAGAAAAGATTTAAGTCAGAGTGCGCACACACCCCACAAACTATCATCTTGGTGCAAAGACAGTGGTAAAACAGGATGTGAAAGCATGGAGGAATTTGTTGCTGGTGAGAAGAGTGTGTCTGCAACACTAGATGAATACTAACAAAAAAATATATCTAGGTTTAGATAGGGTAGCACATCACCTGCTCCAGCAGATAGTTTAAAATTATAAAGTACCAAGCACCATCAAGCTTTGCTCTTACAATGCCATATGTATTTCTGATCTGCCCAGGACAATTCCTTTAAAATATAATTAACATCAACACAGGGAAAAGGAAAAAAAAATGTGTAACTTTGTTGTATTCATATGCTTTAGTGACTTTTGGCTACATCTCAAATTTGGATTCCCCAGAGTCAGGACAACTCTTGGTATAAGCAGTACTTTTACTATTTGAGGGGGGGGGGCTGTATAATCTCCATAATCTATGAAGTCCAATGGGTATGCTTCTGTCTAAAACTCAGTTATTTTCACTTCATATTTTATCTACAAAAGTCCTAAAGAACAAAAGCACATTCTGTGCGCTAGCCTGGAGGAACTTAAAAAAAAAAATTAAAGCCTAAAGAGATGAGGCAGTCCTGAAGGGCCCCTTAAGTTGATTTCCTAACAACCACCCAAATTATTGTTAACTTCTACAGCCTGGTGCAAAAAAAAGTTGTAGAGATGAGAGACAGCTGAATACTAAAGCATTATGCAGGCCCTACAAATTACCTGTGTGCATATGTTTGGTTTTTTTTCCAGTGAAAAAATATTTTTGTCATTTGTAAATTTACTTCTTATTTTGGAAGCATTCAGAGAGATGGATTTTCAAGCAAGTTAAAAGCTGGGTCAAACAAAAGGTAATAATGTCTCTCAATCACCTGCTCCACAAGAAAGACACCACACCGAGTACCACAAGTGTCAGAGAAACCCTGAATTTCTAAGTATTTTATGGTGCTTTTTGTTTTGTTTTTTAAATATAGGTAAGACTTAAGTCCTCCCACGACAGCCAGCTTCCCAAGTAGCTCTCATTTCACTTTAACAGAACTGAAAGTTTGGAAGTGATAGGCTTAATAGCGGCTTTGCTCCTGGAAGGACAGGGACAAGGGGCCTTCCCGCCCACGGCAGGAGGGCCCTGAGGGGGAGGGAGGGAGAGTCGGCTCTGACCGCACCACCGTGACACAAAACAGGTGCCAAGTGAGGGAAGGAAAAAAACAATTAAAAAAATTCACACCACCTGCAGGCCCAGACCCCACCCGACGACCGTTCCGTCTCCTCCGAAGAGCCGAGCCGCACGTGACCTCGCCCCTCAGCGGCCCCGCGCGGCGCCATTAGCGGCGCGAGCTCCACCCCCGCCCCGCCCCCGGTTAAAACCTGAGGGAAACGGGGAACGCCGTGGCTGTAGCTGCCGCCTCAGGTTTGTGGCTGTCGCCCTTGGCAAAGTTGAAGGGTGGGCTTCGTCCCCCTACCCCTCCCCGGGCCTACCCCGGGGCCCCCGGCCCGCTTGGGGAAGGCCCCGGCTCGGCCCGGCCCCGCCCCTGATCCTCCAGGAAAGCGAGATGGCGGCACTGGAAAGCCGTTCCCTTTCTCAGCTTCCCGGTGGCTGGAATGTTCGGCCCAGTAAGAGCCGGGTCCCTGCTGAGGATGCGCAGCCGCTTAAGGTCGAGAAGCGCTTCAGAAACGGTGCCGGAGCGTCGTCGCCAGAGGTGGGGAGAGAAGGGGGAAACAAAAGGTGTGTAACATCAGCCATAGGGTAATGGCGCCAACGTTGTGGCCCCTTGGACGCCATTTTGGGTATTTTCTGTTCCTGTAACAGACGCAAGTTCTGTGTGTTGTCTCACTTGACAGTTATGGGAATTTATTAATGGCAAGCCAAATAACCCATTTCATTTTCCCTTCTTTGGTTACCAAATCCACAGCCAGACGAGAGACAGCAGCAAGTTTCTCTGGCGGGGTTTACTGGCCATCAGTCTCCGCTGCTCCTGAAGCGCGCCTGGTTGTAATGCTCAGCAGGGAGCGTGTGTTCCTACATGCTTTCTGAAATATTAATACACAAAATTGTACTGAGGTTTCTGATAGCAGCAGATTGGCTTCTCTGCGGTTTTCTGATTAGAGGTGTATTGGTGATTCCGAGAAGCCAGTGGCGCCGAAATGGGTTAAACCTAATAAGGTTTTGAAAGCTGATAGCATAATTTAAGAGGGCTCAGAGTCACAAAGCTACAGACCTGGCTGACCCCAGCAAATTACAGTGTTTGTTAATGTTCTGTTATAGACATCTTCTACTCAACCAAAAGCAGATATATTAAGTGAAAAATTGACTTGTGGTTCGCAAAGATAGGCAAGCCTTTCTGCCTTGGTTTTGACAATTGGTCGTCTTAGATGTAAAGGAGGGGCATTATGGCTTCTGTTTGTAGCAGGGCTCTTGGGAATGCAACCTTCAAAAACATTAACTTCAGCTTCCAACTAAAGAAACATAATTGCCTTAAAATCTTTATCATCATAATCTTACACAATATGTGCCCCTTGGGAAATCTAAAAACAATTTAAGGAATGGAAGGCATGGGAAAAATCCTTTTACTTTGAGCATGATGATTATAATCATATAAGCTTTAGAATCATTGCAACTGGAATATAAAGAAAGAGTGATTAAAAAAAGCACTAACATTTATATTGTGCTTTCGGAATCGATGTTAATTAAATGAAGTGGTGGCCAACTCACAGTGTTTTAAACTGAATCTTCTTACTAAATGTTTAATGACAATAGTTGGCTTAGGAACATTTCTTGCAGTCTTTCGAAGAGGGTTTTACTGAAATTCTGTTTCCAACCAGGACAAGCTGACAGCTTTAAGAATCCAGTAACTGAACAGGGAAAAGGGATTTTCATCGTTACTAAGTCTAAATTAATGCAAACAATGAACAGAGGTAACAGTCTCATGACTCCTCTTATAATCTTGTTATGCTCTGAAGAAGGCATCTGAATTCCCATGCCTGCCCTAGTCAGTAATGAAAATGCTTTCCTAGGCGTAGGCCAGCAGGAACGGCAACAGCAGTCTGCAGATGAAAAGACTGGACAAAACAGGAATAAAGGTGCAGGGTGTCAGTGGTGCAGACCTCAGGTTATGTGTTGGCTGGCATTCTGGAGACAGAAGCTACAGGGCCTCTTCTACTCAAAGAATATGGGGTCAGCTGCACCATTTATTCGCTAAGACTGTTTGCTGAAGTTCAATTTATAACTTTTATTACAAAACAATAGTCTTGAGTCCAGGCAAGGCTGAACACTCCATTTCAGGCCCTTGCAGTCCTGATAGGACTGTCTGAGGAAGCTAATCCCTCACAGCAGAGGCAATATTGTCAGGGAGAAAAGCGGGTACTGGCCAAAGTTACTTGCGTTCTCCAAGCGTGCTGCCTCTGCCCGCCCTTCCTGCTGCTGCACGGACTGACTGGATGGTTCCTGTGTTAGAGAGAAAGCAGAGTTCACAGGGAAGCGTGTCGGGGGGGATGGTGTTCAGTGCTGTCTTGGGAAATGTGGGGAGCCGGGGGCCACCAGGCACTGCCTGGGCTGCTAATGAATTTAAAACGTGTACTGTTGCTGTGCGACGTGGTAATCTCTCAATGTGTCTTCCCTCAATATGTTGCTCCAGAGGCAATTGATTCAGATGTAAAATTCTCTTCATTAAATAACCTCCTGACATGCCCCTTTTAGCAAATGAGAATTTAAGTACAGTAAGCAGTATGAGTAGGCGGTGATGATCACAGACACAATTTGAGTGTAAACTGGGATTAAAATCTGGGAGTTTCTGGACTGTGCTGCCTGTGCAGAGAGACCACCTGCATTAAGAAAATGAAGAATACTCTGTTGGGTCTCCATTCTACAAAAATAGCATACTTGGTGAGATTTTTACACCCATTTGATTTAAAGTTTTAAGTGCTCGCCTGTGTGTGCTTAAACAGACATTCAACTTCTATTGCCAGTGTCAGTGTTATCAGTGCTGCCTGAAGGCCCGATTTCTTCAATGAGCAAAATATTTTCTCTCTGACAGTGCTTCTGAGAACCTCATAAAGGTGCCGCAATTAGCCTCAGTAGGGAAGCTTTCAGCTTAGCTCATAAATTGGCCTCACATTTTTATTCCAAGGTAGATTTAGAGGAAGAGAGCTTGGCCCATTGGAAGCAGTATAAACACTCTTCCTACCCTTCAGAGAGACCCAGGAAGTTAGTTCTGTTTAATCTTGTTAGTACTCTGTACGAAAGTTACAAAAACAAGCAAATAAAAGTTTCTAAATAATCCATAATTTATCTTGTCAGTATGTGGGAAGGGATCTGCCTTTGTGTTATCTCTATTTAGAGAGCCCTCTAATTCCAAAAGCTAAGATTTAACTGTTGAGAATACATTATTTTCAGAAAAAAATAAAGGCACCCAAAAAACCCCCATGCTACTAGTGAAAACTGAGTACTGCCAATTGGCATTGCATAAAGATTTACAGAAAAAAATAAACAATTACATGTAAAACCTTGGAATCAAACTACTGTTGTTCAATCATCTGAATTTTCATATAATGATAAGTTTCAGTAGCAGGTCCACTTGTGAGAATGTAAAAACAGCAGGATAATGCCACAATAAAAGATGAGATACGTGTGTTGACACACCAGTCAATGACTGACTTGTCACTCCTCCAGGTTGCAAATTGTTGACTGAGCAGAGAGTAAAAAACTAATTGCCTCTGTCTTCTTGAAGCCTTAACTCGGCAAAGTATTCTTCCTCCTTTTTTTAAAATGTTTGTCTCTCTTCTCATTCTACTGATGGGTAAAATTAAGACTGCAGCTCAGAATTTAGTACCGCTTGGAGACAACACTGTACATTTCAGTGACTATCAAACAAAATATAAACCCTTAAATTATATTAAAGATAACTGTAAAAGATTATTTTGTATGAAATAAATTTAGAGGTTTATATAGAAACCAGTTGGTTTTATCTATTCCTGCCTAAAAATATGCAGTTAGTGTATGACTATAGATTTTTACTCCCAGTTCATAACCTCAAGGGACTCTCTACAGATCTAGTACTGTGATCTGGAATAAGGGCAGCTCCAGTGCAAAAACAACAACAAAATGGGTAGGCTGTTTCCCAGGAACTTTAAGGGAGTATGATAAGGCAAGTCCAGTGCCGTTCCTCTTAAGGCTTAGTATAGGATTACATCAGGATTTTTTTGCTTTGTGTCTTCATAAAAAATCACAGCCTAACAGGGAAATCACGAATCAATGATACCTAGAAAGATAATGTAAATGAATTAACACTTCAAGGAGAGGATAAAATGGTGGTGTAATCCTGAATTCCAGAATGCCTGAATGCCACCTGTGTAATTGCACAAATTAGATGGTGCCTCTTTCAGGTGTAACTCCTGCCTCACATTAAATTTTTCACTTCAGAGAGACCCAAGTTCAATAATTTCATGTAATTCTTGTATGAAGGAGACATTATGTGAATAGATAAGGTATCATTCAAACAAGGACTAGGTATCAAGACAACTCTTACTGGTTACACGCCTAAGCTAACACTGGTAATCTTTGCATGACAAGTCTTGAATTCTTCTAAGTAAAATGGAATAACTTCAGCAAAAATAAAGGCAGGCTGCTTCCCTCTGTGCTATAGCTTGGCATAATTAGGATTCTCTAGACAGTTGGGATAAACAGGATTAGGAGATCTCGGGCAGAGGAATAATGAGAATCCAGCTCTTGTATTTGGAGACAGTTTCAGCATTAAAATACTATATAAAAAGCATTTCCACTCAGTGATGAGTTAACAGGAGGAACGCTGTTGCAGTTATGGTCTGAGAACCCATGGTAAACTGAGATGTTAAGATCAGATTAAAGGTCTGGCATCAATGCTGAAGGGTTTCCAGGAAGCAGAATCTTGCAGCTCGCATCCCCACAATGGCTGAATATGTGTCTTTTAAAATACAACTTTAAAGCACTTTGTCGTAACTTTTGAAGGTGCCTATCTGCCATGGAAAAAAGGGAAAAATTAGATTAGGAACTGAAGATTTCCTTAGGCATCTTTCTAAGAGAATAGACACATCTTGTTTAAGGTGAGCAGATAATGTATTTTATTTTCATGGGAGAAAGAAGAGAAAGAAAATAGATCTGTTGAGTGAAGTCTAGCATTTTCTTCACAAAGACAGGAATGAATATATTGACATTTCTTTGGTTTTCAAGAGGTGCAAAATTTTCATAAGGCGTAGAAATGATTAGAAAATATTTAGCAAAACCTTTTTTATCATTCCTTTCCTCTTCATCCTTCTATGGCTGAACTTTACAAAGAGCGTGGCTGTTTCTTCTACTGCAACTGGAGCTCCTATCAACACATGATTAGTTTAGCCAAAGAAAAAAAGAAATTGAAATGCATATAGTTCAATAAAAAGCATAAAGTTCAATAAAAAGCACATGCAGCATATACTCCCTAAATGGGCTGCAAAGGAAAGTAGATGGTGAATCTTAATCTATAAGTATAAACAGCTTTAGAAGGGTTCACTAAAGGGTATGCTTGTATTGCAAATGACAGTACAGATCAAAATAATGGGATCTCTCCTGTTGCCAGAAAAAGCTGCAGTGAACTGATTGGAATTTCACTTTGAGGTCACCTCTGGTCTCGGTTATCTTCCTTAATATGCATATTATTCAATAACCACTGTGATGCCAGTGACAATAATCCCACCAGAACTGCAAAATTCCCAGTGCAATCTCTGCTTGATGTCTGAAAATACGTGTGCGTTCATTGATGGGGAAAAATATTTTAAAGCATACTGGATTTATATAGCACCCTTTAACCTAAAGGATTTCAATAAGTTTCAGAAACTACATGCCTTTAGCAGACTTAAAATATAAATCACCACTGGGAGGGTTTGCAACAGCTCAGTAGCATGCAAAACACTAGCCAACAGGTTGTTTGGTTATATATGGGGATGGTGGTAGTGGTTTATTTAGAGGAATTTTTTTTTTCAAACTTTTTATGAAGTTTTAACTGCATTTCTACAAAAAATGTAGTAAAAGTTTTCCTATCCATGCTAAAGAAACAAGTGTGTTACTTCTTCCCGTAAGAACTCCAGGTTATTTATACATTATTCAATTAATTTACCTTTGAAGGATGAAAGCGACAGTCGGGTTTGTCTGAATGAGGATCCAGAGTTCCAGAAAGTCTGGAGATAAGATGTAGTGGTCAGTTGTATGGACGCAATTCTACTGTATTAAATTAACTTCTCTCAATATTCATACTAATGCAAGAACAATGTCAACATAATTCTTAAAATATTATCAATCCCAGTTGTTTTAAGCTACTGTTTAGTTCTCTGATGACTCTTGTTCCTGCTCTTTTTATTGTCAGCTACAAAGATGGTCACCATCTTCAGTTTTGTGTAGTAGTACCAAAAATATAAATGGATCTGGTTAAGGATGCTGTATCCTGATTCAAAAAGCAGCTGTACATAATAGAGTTGTCCAGTATTGATCAGTTTCTAAGTTAGCATTATAATAATAGTATTATTACTGCAGATATTAAGTGAATGCTAAATAGTGAGATCTGTGAGTTAAAAGGTCAGAAACTCAAAGTTAACACAGGAGTAGCACTTTTAAATAGACATCAAATACTGAAAAAAAAATGAAAATAAAAGTAGTACTCTGGATCAAAGGGCTAAATGTAAGTATCCTTTAGCTATTGCTATGAATTAAATTAATTATAAGAATTAAGGCCACACTTAACTGTTTTGCTACATTAGACTCACATCTTTTACTGTTTAGGTATGTCTTTGCCTGTCCCTCAGCTAAAGCCAGAAAATAACCGTATTTCTTTATAAAGAGCATTTTAAGCAGTCTTTGTCCTAGCATTTAGGCACAATAATGCACAGCTTTAAAAGCATATAATTATACTACTTTTGTGGAATTACCTGGCACAGGTAATTTAGCAATGAATTTCACTTTAAAAAAAAAACACACAAAAAAACAACAAACCCTCACCATAGAATTGTATATTACAAGTGAAAAAAATGAAAATGTTTAGATGCATAAAAAACATCAGTCATCCTCTACTGATCTCCAAAATGTATGGTTTGAAATGCTTATTTTAGAATCCAGCACTGCACTTCTCCTGCACTGCACCAAGGCCAGCATTATAACCAGACAACGTTCAATGAATTACCTTTAATATTGTTAGTCAAATTTTATGAGTCCAGATTACCAAAATGGATATAGTAAAACTGGTATGTAGGCTTGATCAGAAGCTGATGAAACCACGGACAAACATGAAGAAAAAGTCTGCAGAGAGCACAGATTGGCCCCAAATATTTAACTCATAGTAACTGCAGATGATTAATACTTCCAGTAGTGGCAGATGGTGAAATGAAGGACAACGGCCACAAGTTTTGGTTTGGAACTTTTAGACTGGATATTAGGAAAACATTCTTTACTAGGAGAGTGATACGGGCCCCTCCCCTCCCATGCGACATCTCTGTCCTTCTCTGAAATCTATATAGGACTGAACATCCTAGGATATCTGCTTCAGTGGATCACATCCTTTTTTAGCAGGGCCTGTTGCAATAGGACAAGAGGTAATGGTTTTAAACTAAACGGGGGTAGATTCAGACTAGATATAAGGAAGAAATTTTTTGGGATGAGGGTGGTGAAACACTGAACCAAGTTACCCAGAGAGGTAGTAGATGCCCCATCCCTGGAAACATTCAAGGTCAGGTTGGACAGGAATTTGAGCAGCCTGGTCTAGCTGAAGATGTCCCTGCTTGTTGCAGGGGAGTTGGACTAGATGCCCTTTTAAAAGGTCCCTTCCAACCCAAACTATTCTATGATTCTATTCATATCTCTGCATTTTACACTTCCCAACTTGTGTCAATCCACAGAACTTTTTTTAAAAGTGCTGGATTGAAAACTCTATTTAAATGTGGTAGATTTAACCTCAGTAGTTTAGTTAGATGAAAAGTCTGAGTCTTGCAGCCAAAACAAACCAGGGGAATATTTTAGCCCTTTACAGAAAGCACTAAACCATTTTACTAAAATCAATACTAGAGGATACAATACCAAGTTTTTGTTTTTATATCTCTTCCCTCCCCCATTCCCTTGAGAGTCCTGTACTGAATAGTTTACTATCTTGCTGGAGTACAATACTGTAATAGTAAGTAATATGTCAAAGCGATGTTTTCAAGCACAGTAATGCTGGGATTTTATATTAGACCACAGGTTTCCGAATAATCAATGTGTATTTATAATGACTTAATTACAGTGATAGTGAGGAGGTATGTCTCTGTTGCCATGAGGAAAACTGAGGAAGAATATAGTTTCAATTACATATTGCATAACCCAGCTGAGTTCAGTTTTGCAAAGTTTGCTATTAGCAAAACCCATTTCACCTCAGTGAATATAGCTTTTTCAATAAGAGGCTCTGGAGACGTACAGTGCATTACAGCAGGCTCAGAAACTGAGCTTGTTGAAGGAATCATCTCACCTGAAGCAGTGATCAAGGCTTTAACTAACTGCGATGCGGTCGAAACACTCACTTGGAGTATCAGAAAAACCTGGTTCAAAGCTTTCTGATAACGCTGCTACAACACAAACCTCATGCTTTGCTTCGAAGTTATGGCAGACCTGAAATAAAGTGATAGCAAAGTTCTAGTCTTAGACTGTAATATTGATACGCCTTCTGAAATTCTTTATGGATGCTTTCTGAAGTTGAAAAACAAAGTCACGCTTGAAAAATAGCCTTGTTTAGTTTTTTTCTTAATTTATTAACACCACCACAAAAAGAGAGAGAGCAAAATTAAATCAACTTCTGTTCTTTACTCAGGTGGTTGTAACTTTGAGGTCTCTAACTTTGAAGTTTGGTAGCAAAGAAAGCATTCAGAATAACAGACTGATACGGGGTTGGAAGGGACCATCTTGGAAGGAGATTGTCTAGTCCAACCCCCCTGCCAAAGCAGGTCCACCTAGAGCAGGTTGCACAGGAACGTGTCCAGGGGGGGGTTTGAATGTCTCTAGAGACTGAGACAGAAAAGGTGTTTTGTACAGATGCAGTTATCCATATATCACTTAGCTGCCTTAAGCTTTTTAGAAGTGAACAGAATGGATGAGTGAAAATAAAAAAAAAGTCATGTATTTTATTCTTCTTGATGGTGGTCCTGTAAGAAAGAAGCTCCAAGGATTTCTCACTACTCCAATCATGACTTTTGGTTGCTATCCAGTTCTGTGTTAGGAAGTTTGGCTTGCACACAATGCAGATTAGAAGTTTGTAGGAAGAACCCTTTAAGACAGAAAAGGAAACAGAAAGGCTCGTGATGCTTTCCACGGCACTTGAGCAATTAGTCCACGGTTAGTCTGTAACACAGGCAGCGAGTTCTGGACAGCAAGCTGTCTCCTTCTGCACAAGGCTGTCAACCATTCATCTCCTCCTAGATACCACTTCCCTCCTGCAGACTGAAAAGAACACTCAGATAACCGTGGCGAAAGCACTTTTCCTGCAACGTGGGAGACACCGTTTCAAAGCAATCTACCTGACTGATGTGTAGCAGGGACTTGAACATTATTTTCCGATATCCCTGAGGAGTGCTTTGCAGCACAGTGGCTGTCCTGGAGGGGTTCTCTGTCATTTTTAAAATCAAGTTTGATTAATTGATTATAAAGCCAGACAAGGCTATGGTGACCATGGAGACTGACTTCCTATGAAATACCCTTCAGGGCAGTTCCCTGATAGATAATTTCAGCAGAAGACAGTAAAGCAAATCTCATGCTGATGTAAATAATTATATATTCATTGAGCAAGTGCGTGGGGAGGGCTGCTCTGGAGAGCAGTCAGTAGGGTAGTTTAGTAACAGAGTCAAGTACCACTGCCAAATTGCCTATTTTTTTAACTCAACAGTTTTGTTCTCTAAGAACACCGAGGTGGTTTTGTATTATTCTTTTTGCCAGAAACAGCCAGTATAAATATCCTATAAAACTGTCCTACTCACGTATGTCTTCACTTCTTTCTTCTAAAGGATAGACTCTTACATAGATCTACGTTAACATAATGTTGAGAATTTCACTAAAACATGAACATCAATAAAATGTAGTAGTGAACTAACTGTGTAAAGCAAACATTTTACCTTGATGTGCAAATGTGATTGTCACATCAAAAAATGTGACTGTCAAAGATCTGAGAAAGAAGAGGGCCCAAAACTAGACTGACTCTACAATTGGTCTGTAAACATCTATATCACAATTATTTTTCTCTTTTTATATTTCTTCTTTTTCTACCACTTCTGTTACAGCCATCCTGGAGTTTGAAAGAGAACTGTGCATTTTATCCACACTCTTTTTCTTGTTTCCAGCTTATCAGTCTTTCATTATTTCAGTAATGCCACTCATGCTACAAGGAAGAACCCAAGCTCTCCCAGTAATGAAAAAGAAAGAAATTGGCCTGTTACAGGGTGTGTTACATGACTTTTGCAAGTGATACCCAGCCTGCTTTAAAGCACATGTGGCTTTTTGCTTGTTCGGTTCCCTTTCTATTTATAAAGATGTTGGAAAAAAGTTTTTTATTCCCTGTATTTTAGATTGTTGGGAAGAGATTTTAACCACATTTTAAGAGACAGTCTCCTTTGACCAACTGAAATACCCCTGAAGTTAAAAAAAGCTAATGTATTAGGTTAATGGGATTATAAGTTAATAAGTTCTATCACCATCATGTCTTTTTTTCTCTTTAAACAGAGATGAACAAAACAGAGAATAAAAATAAACATTATTTAAGACTCTTTCTCCTTCTTCTTTCCGATTTTCCTGCCTGAATATCACCTACCTCGAACTCTGATTAATCACTCTTTAAAATACACAAAAATTTCATGCTTTAATGTTGCTACTTACTGTGCAGTGAAGTAATAAAACAACAGTCCTACTTACTTTCAAATTTGCAGTAGCTTCTCTGTTCAGGATGCTCAAGATTCTTGAAAAAGAGATGAATATTTAGTCCAGTAACTGTAGTGCTAGCCTGAAGCTTTGAAAACTCAGGTAATTCTGTACTTTTCTGGAGACTTGCTGTGGTTTTTTGTTTTATTTGGGAGAGTGAGGGAAGAAAAAAAAAAAAAGACTAGCACCTGAATCTCAGCTTGTCTGATACTCCATACTCTCTGTACTCTTAAAGCTTTAGAAATGTACTGGGAAAAATTGTATGGTAGACATAATGGTACATACAGATTTGAAATGTGTGCTTTAGGATTAATTTTCTTTCCTCTAAGGACCTGTGTCACTTCTCTATTTAGGATGCAGTATGTTCTTGAAAAGAAGACAAATGTTTGGTCCAGTAGTTACAGTGCTAGCCTGGAGCTTTGAAATCTCAGATAATTCCATGCTTTGCTGTAGACTTACTGTATAACCTTGGAGAAGTCATTTCTTCGGTCTATTGCAATTCTGCATCTGTAAGATGAAAATAATAGTATTGCTTCTCTGCCAGTGAAGTGTTTTAAGGGGTGCAGCTTTCACAGGGATGAAAGCTTCATCAGTAGCCTCTGTGCCTTTAGAATAATGGATCATTTTTAATTAGCAAAGACATTTTGCATATATACTGAAAAAGGAGGGTGACTTTATCATTGCTGAATTTGTCAGCCTTGAATGGAGGCAGCACAAGTCCAGCTGACATTGTGGCACCTGAGAAATGAAAGGAGCAATGTAATTCATGGAAGGCCCAGAATGATGCATGCATATTGACATCTAATGCAAATCAGTAAGGCAATAAATACTGATGTCACGCAAAGAGCATTGGAACAAACAAATGTAGCTTCAGTATTATGGAACCTTATCACAACCTCTTTTCTCATGTTAATGCATTTTGCACGCAGCAGAAATTATACTTCTGAGAAGAGCCACTTTTCTGTGTTCTCTAAAGATTATTCCTTTACTCAGTGTTGAATCATGCATATCCCTTCCTGAAATCATTTTAATCTTCCCTCTCAAGCTCAGCTGCATTGAAATGTATATTCTGAATGAATGCTGCTTTGGTGCAGCAATTACTCCATTTTGATTAGAGATGTGCTTATGAGATCTCCACAAACTGAAGTCCATTTTAAATAGAATTCACTTTTGATACAGACCTGTCTCTTCCCATGAGACAAAGCTCTACTGAGATTTCTGACATCTTTTAGCATTGGTGAACTAGATAGAAAGTTTTTGATTCTAGATCTAACTTAAAGGAGAAAAGAGAGAGGAAAAAAACTGTTCCAAAACTTTGTCATCTACTAAAAAATAATATTGGGAGAGTAGAGCTTATTCTGGGAGTATTTCTGCTAATGAAGATGATCGGGAATGATGAATATGAATTCTGTGCTGTGAGAAATAAGCAGTAAAGATAGTATATGAACATTTAAAGATCCATTCGAACAAAACTTCCTCCAAGAAGTAAGAAAAAGAAGTGGTTCAAGCAACATGCAGAAAGTAGAGGAAGGTCTCTCCTCCCTGCCAAAATTTTCCAGATGATCAAGATAATTTTCCTGGCAGTGCAGCAAGGTTCCTTTTGGGTATGTAATCATCTAAACAGCATAGAACAACACCATTTGGTTCAGTCTTTTTTTTCCCCTCTCATATTTTTTCGTCAGGAATGAAAAGCATGAGATTTAGAATATAAAATAGAATGTAAGGGAATCCTGCTTCTTAGAAAAAGAGCCAAGAGGAGACAGGGAGTGAATAACAAGCAAGTTATAAAAAGATAATGTGAAGATTTTTACTGCTTATGTGCTTCTTTAAATGATCTCTGTCTGTTGCTAAAAAATAGAAGAGGGGGGAAGACAGAATCTACTTCACATCAGGAAAGAATGATGTAAACAAGAAACAGCTGTGCTATTTTGTTTTTACTTATTCTTAATTTCTCTCTTTTGCTGATACTGTCAGGTAGTGTCTAGCAAGCTGACAAATCTGAAAGAAACTGATAAAGCAAAAGAGATCACGGAATTCGAATTACACAAATGAAGCATAAGGGGTTTTTTTAATATGTTCTTGAGAAGAAAATGTGCTTTTACTGTGGTGCTTGCTGTGACCGGTGACCTTTCCATACTGTCCAGTCATAAGGAGTTTGATAGACAGGTTTCATTTGCAGGGATGTTCTCACAGAGACAGAGCTGAGTATACTTGTTCAAAAGATTTGTGGAATGGTTCATATTGCAGATCTCTGTGTCATAATTTAAATTTTTCACAAATCAAATTCTCCAAAAGTATGTTAGCAAATAAACGCTAAGTTGAAAATAACCTCTTTTGTTTAGAATGAAAATAGTAAGATGAGTTACCTAAAAATTGCTACAAAGCTCATACAGGGATAAACAAGTTTCCCACATGGTTGACATTTCTCCATACAAACAATATCTCAAACAAAAATCAATTACAAAGAAATGCACATGAAAAATCAAAAACAATTCAGAAATAATTTGCAAGCAGTCAAAAAGACTAAATTCCTGGAATAAACTGATCACTAGTAATAGCCTTTCTCTAATTTGGAATGACACCAGCTGTCAGCAATTTGCTGAGAATTCAGATTTTGGTGTGGAAACTCTTTTCACTTCATCCGTCACAGTCTGACATGAGAGGGTTAGAAGATAAAGGGACAAAAAGTAAATAAATTCTGCTTGTTGCCCAAGGCAAGATTTAGTTTGTTACACAGCTTGTTGCAGTATGCTTCACTTTTAATGAACTTTTTAATGAAATCCACTTATTTGATTGACTATGTATTTATTTCTTCTGTGAAAGAAAAAAACATGTTTGTATGCCTTAGAGTTCAAGAAGTCCCGTGTGAATGAAATGTGAAGAATGAGACTGCCATGTTTGTTGAGATCTTGCAGCATATTGTTAATTAAGAGGTTAAGGTGGCACTTGACATGCTTGTCTCCGATCTCCATCAAGACTAAATGCAGGAACAATTAGTATTCTCTTGATTATCAATAAATGAAACCAAAGAAACTGTTGTCCAAAGACCAAACAAAAAGAAAAAAAAAAAGACCAGGATTGATTTAATTGCCATTGTGTGAAAGAGTCAAAAGACAACACAGACCACAAGCGGAAAAATGTGAAACCTCAAAAAAACCCACGTGTGCTGTGGTAGAGGGAGAGTAACAAAAAGAGTGGGAGGTTTCAGAGAAATCTCCGCCTTCTGTAAATAACCAAATCAGTCAACTTTGGTTGCTCAGGTAATATTAGATAAGAGAACTTTGGAGACTATTTTCACAAGTAAATCTTGTTGTTGGGAAAATCTCCGCCTCCTGTAAATAACCAAATCAGTCAACTTTGGTTGCTCAGGTAATATTAGATAAGAGAACTTTGGAGACTATTTTCACAAGTAAATCTTGTTGTTGGGAAATGAGGGAGTAACCAACCTTCACAAAAATTGCTTCCATTTGGCCAGTCGTCCTGATGGTGGCACTCTTCACTCTTAGATTCACTCGCTCACACCTGCCATGTAAAGAACAAGAAATAGGATTGCTTTAACGTTCAGAAATACGTAAAGACTAGCTTCCCCCATTTTTTACATGCCTGGCTCAAAAAACCAGCTGTATAAATGTGCTATTTTAAAAAACAATGAATTTTAATAATGACAGAGCAAAATCATGTCATTCCAATCTCAAACCTTTTCGAGTCTAAAAGGACCTCTCTTCACTTTCTCTATATTTTTCTCCTCCCACTGTGAATGGCTGAGAGAACTATTTTTCCTACTCAGTGCTTTTATTTGATCTTTTCGCTCTCCTTTTCATCAAGCTAAAATGTTTCTGCAATATTCATGAATTCAGCAGCAGCCCAGGAGTGGGTGTAGGGTGTTGTTTTGCTCCTGTTTCTCCTGCTGGGCCCCCTGCTCAACTAGAAAGTATAATCACATTGTAGAATTTAACGGGCTTTAAACTGGGGGGAGGTGGGGTTGGGTTTTGTTGTTGTTGTTGGAGGGGTTTTATGTGTTTTTTTCTTCGTGGGTGGAACATGCTGGTTGTGGTGGTGGTGTCCTTTATACCTACGCCTGAAGGAAGAAATGTTCTGAACATGATAGGGCTTTGCCGATTCTTGCATTGCTACATTAATACCTTCCCATATTAGGTCAAAACTACATCTGATATATATGGGTCTGGAAGATAGTGTCAAAAACCTGTGAGCAGCTTGAAGGATAGCCCCAAATTGCTGTCAGAAGAGTGGAAACGGCGTGTTTGTATGTACATGTTTCCATTTACATGGTGGAAATGAGTACGTTGAAATTTACATTTATATTGGAATTTCTCAGAGAAATTAATCCCGTTCTCAGACAGCAGTTCAGTTCATTCCTCTACAAACTCTTGTGCAGATCAGCCAAACAATTTGTCTTGTCAGATGATTCAGATTAAACGGATACAACCAGCCCAAGTATGACTAGACAGGTATTTTAGCCTGAAATAAAACTGATAGGCTCTTCTCCTTCTCTTCTTTTTCCTTCCCTCTTCTCTTCCTCTATCATAACATTAAAAAAAAAGGGGGGAAAAGTAGAGTATTTTCTAGCCTAATTGACAGCAGTGAGCTAAAGACAAGATGTTGCCTTTATTTGACAGCAGTATTCAGCAGCCTCCCTCAGGTTTAGGGAACCTGAGGGTTGTGCTACCTGTACGAACAAGTGAGGAGAAGGCAAACCTTGGTCCCCAGCAGACTTAGAGTCTTAGAAGGGGCAGCAGATGGATAGGTAAGAAATACAGCCACAATGTTGAAGTAAATAAAGAAAGGGAAGAATTGATATAACTATTAATTATATGTTGTTGGGATTTTTTTTTTTTCACTTAGAGGGAGGGTAATGGAGAGTTTAATTAGAAAAAAGAAATAAGAAAAGGAAGGCAATTACTGTTACAGTCCATCACTTCCCTCAACATGATTAACAGCTAGAATTTTGTAGGCCTTAGGGCAGAGTTGAGTCTTGAGGAAGTATTTGAAAGAGATATCATTTTTATAGATCACATCAGGAAAAAAATTCACACTTTTAAGTCATATCCTGCACAGATAATACAGTCAAAGAAAAATGACAGTATTAGAGATATTTATCAGTTGGAACAGTATTACATCTGTGAATACTGTTGCCAGTAAATTTGGTATCTGCAACCTTAGGGAATATAGGATATTTATGATAAAAACTGGTGAAAGGTAAAGGCAGCTGAATTTTAGCAAGTGCAAGTCAAGATTATGTTACAGCATTTTCTAAGATGAATGACTAGCATGGGAACAAAGAAAGCCAATCAAGCAAGGTTGATTTGAAAAAAAACAGCTTACAGGATTAAAAATTACAGAGAAGTTAATTTTAAGTATACTAAAAGAGGAGGGAACATAGAACTGTATCAGAAAGCAGCCACTGCCGCAAGAAAGGTAAAATCCAGTTTGGAGAAAGAAAAGCATGAAGGACAAATTCAAGACAAGGTGGGGTAGATGTCACAGCTGAAAAGGTAGAAAGGAGAGAAGAGACTGAATCATAGGATCGTAGAGTCGTTTGGGTCGGAAGGGACCTTTAAAGGTCATCTAGTTCAACCCCCCTGCAATGGGCAGGGACATCTTCAAGTAGATCAGGTTGCTCAGAGCCCCTTCCCACTGGATCCTGAACGTTTCCAGGGATGGGGCAGTTGCAGCTGAAGGAAGGTTATGAAACAGTAAGGTATGTTAATCACTGTGAAGTGGTGTGCTCTCCCTGTGTGGCAGGACACTACAGAATAGGTGAAAATCCAGCAAGGATTACTCAAGATGTGTGAAAGATAGTGTGTTTGGTTAGCTTGTTTCATTTTTCCCTTCCCTTTTTTTTTTTTGTTGAGACTGAGGAAGATTATTCACTGTCTGTCCTGATGTCATGAAGGTACCTTTGTGGAAGGCATTCACTGTATATCCTCTTAGAAGGGCTGCATGCTGTGTTATTGGAAATAAGTTACCACTGCTTTTAGAGACAGAAAATGAGCTGCTAGGCTGATTCCTGATGATGCACAATGGGTCTTACATGGCTTCCTAATGAAAGGCAGGGTTCCTTCTTCCACTCGCTGGCAAATGGCAAAAGAACAAAGGTAAACTATATCCTGGTTGTTACAGGCTTGGTCTAAGGTGTCAAATACATTTTTTTAAGTTTTCTTTGCAACACTTTTCACTGCTCTTTATGAACAGTATACATTGTTAATAGTTCCTCATCTAAATGTTGTTTGAAGAAATGATGATTATTTTAGCTGTCCTTGATGTGCCTAAGAACAACACAGTGACCTTCTTTAAAGTAATTCCTATGCGGTGTTCTAAATACAGTTTTAAATAGATGTACAGAGAACAGCCATTTCCTCATATCCAGAAACTAATAACACTGCTGCCATCCTCTGCTTTTCATTTACGTACACTCATCTTACACTCCTACACAGCTCTCCCTGCCTCTGCCTCTGCACGGTTTTGAAGAATAAAAATGGAAAAGTCTGTAATCACTACCAAATATTATTTAATTGCCTAGAAGCAGGTAACAGTGTGTCTGCGTGGCCAGTTGCAGAAATGATGTAATTGTCTAGGAGGCTGATAACATGCAAGGCAGCTAGAGACTGCTTTCCTATTCCCTCCATGGTATCCAGCTGTACTATTTGCAAAACTCCTGTTGTGTTTGCATTAGTCTGTGTGTGTGTGTGTGTGCACAGCTGGTTAGCAAAGAATGCAGACACTTATGTGTATATATATATATATATATATATATATAAAAAGAGTACTCTAATCTCACTTCAGAAGATATTTCTTCATCTTGCTAAACAAGAATACAATTCACCAGTCTTGGCAGAGCCATTTCAAGATATCCTAGAAGGGCATAACAGAATCGTGAGAGAACATAGCCAAGATCCACAGTCCAGAAGCATACAAAATAGCAAGCACAGTACCTGTCTGCTGGCCTCTGTGGAATTTTCTGACGCCTTATTTGCCTGAGAGCTGTAATTGTACACACACACACATTCGCTGTCCTCCCTCTGTTTATGTCAGAAGCTGAAAGAGAACTATGGATGTGCAATACCTTATCATAAGAAAATGATAGAGAATATCTCACTTCTGGCTGAAATATATCCTCGTGAAAACTATCCAGCCTTAGTTCAACCTGATCTCTGCAAAAGATTACCAGTGAGAGATTTCTAGTGTCAGTGCAACTTAAAGTGCACACGAAAATGCAATTTTTGTGGGAGAAACTAAGGTTCATCTTGTTGTTTGTTTTTTTTTTTCTTTCTTTTTAGTCTGGGTTCAGCAGTAGATGGAAACAGTGATTGCTGATACATAGTTACTCACCTTTCCAGTAGATGGTAGTACAGATGTGCTTAAAAGAATATTACATTTGGGACTGAAACAAACAGTATGTAGGCATTTTCAAATACTGAATATGGAGGAATTTTTAGCTCTGTCAGTTCTTAAAACTAAGTCATGTGAAACTGCCATTGGGAAAAAATGAACATCAGGACCTTTTTTATTCTAGCCACTGATCTTTAGCAAGCTACTGAAAGTTTTATTTTGATAGAAAACTTGGTTGAAATGCAAATATTCATAACTGCTAGACAGGGATCTCTATAAACCAGTGACACTCCAATTTATGTAGTGTTTTATATTCTGAGTGGTGGTGCATGATAGTCCCAGCAAATGCAAAAGCCTATGACTGTATTATGTGTATTATAAGCTGCATGTGTTCATTTTTTTAACCAGGCTTGACTTAGCTATATTGGTAGAGACAGAGATAAAAATCCTTTGTGTGACCAGCTTCACAGATTTTCCCTCACAAATTTGTTACGCCTGTACATGCTGATTTTATCAGCAATAACTAAACATGCATAGGATAACAAGGGCAGTTCATTAATGTTCTAAGTATAATTTAAAAAGTAAGCCATATAAATTGGAGATATTTCTTAGAATAACAGTTTAATTTATAAGCTAAGTTTTTAATTTTTTTTACAGTGTTATAACTTTTTACCAAATTGTGACAGAAGAATGACTGAAGGAAGAGAAACGGATTACAATTTTTCTGAAAACCAAAAGTCAGAATTTATTGAAGCCATTTTAATTATAACTTAAATGTAAAAAAACAGATGTCAAAGATTTGGCAGTTATTTAGCACATAAATTTCTAAATTTTTCCTCATGGGGAATATTAACATATGGTCTGTTAATACCTACAGAATATTTTCATCAATCACATCTATACTTAAGTTCCTTGGGATGCTTTCTGCCATTATTGTTGCTACTAGTTCATTTCAGAGTTATGTAGAGGTTACTGGATGCACTAAAGCTTGCTTGGAATAAATCTCCATGTACTTTCTGAACATTGATTACCAGCAACAGCTGACATAAGTCAATATTGCAGTCATATTACCTTTGAAGCCCTACAGCATTAACATAAAACCCTAATTAATGACAGATGTAAATATAAGAGAGATAGGAAGGAGTATAAAAGCATTAATTACCTGTTATATTTTGCTGTTGTCTGATATATTGTAATGATTGCCACTGAGGAGACTCCTGTGTGGGATTTAGACCCGAGGTAAAAGCCAGTGGTTCATTTTAAATGACACACTCAAAGAATCAAGATCGGTGGCGAGGCAGAAGGGGAGTAATTACGTGGAAGACCATGGATGCTGCTCCCATAATCTGTTTCCAGCAAAAATAGTAGAGATACGGCAATAAGAGCAACTACCTTCTGGATGATGTCAAAAGAGAAATTGTCTTGACAAATGAGGGAGATTTTAAATGGGAGTTTTCTCTGACCTACAATACAAGGAAAGGTTATGCTAATGTCTTAAGGCACAGGCCTTTACTAATGGCTGAGCTGTAGACAAGGCTGTGTAGCTCCAGATGAGAGTCAGGTTTCTGTGCTTCTTTCTCCCCGAGTGACTGAGAAACACTCATTATCCTATCCTAGGTTAGCCTATTATAAATGCTCTTAGCTTATTATAAATGTTCTCTGATATAAATCTTGCAAACAGTGATCTTGGAGAAGAAAGTGTGAAGTTAGCATCTGGCACAAAGAGGACAAACTACTTCTGTTTTAAAATTAAGGACAGCAGTTGTCTTGTTTGAGCCACATTCTGTTCTCATGAACAATCATCTGTCAATCTATGCAACCAGCTATAAATCTATTTTTTCCCCAAAATACGTATTTTTCTGATTAAAGCCAGATTTGGCCCTGAATTATTCTACTTGCACTTTTCCCCGTGCACAGTGAACTGAAAAAATATTAATCTTTTTAAAGCACCTTGAAGCCCATTTCTCTTTTCACTAATGAACTATGTAAAGGAGCCTCAGTTGCCTCAGGGAAGCTTGTCAAACCCATCACAAGGAGCTTTTATAAAGCCTAAAGGACATGTATCATAATGTATAAAATTTGTCATAGCATATCATTATTACCTTTTGGGAGGCTTGTTACAACAATTACGGATGATTAAGCCGTATTAAAAAAAAAAAGGCAGTTCCGTGACCAGTAGAACAAAGGAGGCGAAGTTTCCCATGTTTGCAGCTTTTTTGTTATTGTTTAGTTTAGTGGGATAGAAAATGAAATCGTCATTAAAGATTTTCCTGGCGTAAAGGTGTTTATAGGAGCCCTCTCCAGGCAGGATTCTTTGGTGTCCAATATTGCATTTATGCAAGACTCTGCAGTTCCCCTCCCTGGGTTGTCTGCGGCTACAAAACTCGAACCCATGTAATTATTTTGGAGACCTCTACCTTCCATGAAATCTGGTTGCAATGAACCGTGCAGAAATGATCAGAAGTTACTGGGGGATGTGGGAGGCACACAGACGGGCACACAGATGCATTTGGAAAGGTATACAATTGCAGCCTGATGACAACTGTGAGGAACAAGGCTGAAAAAAGTACTGACATTCAACCTTCCCCATTTTTTTTACCATCCTGAGTGTTTCCTCTCTCACTTGTCATTTCAGACTGAAGACCAGCGTGCGCCAGATTATGCAGAGGAATGCGTGCAGCTCTGCCCTGGCAGAAGGATGGGAAGGAGAGTTTGGCCCAAGGGACAAACCCAGACTCCCCACATCACTGCAGTGTCAAACTCAGGCGTGCCCTTCGCTCTCCACAGCTCCTGTGCAGTGAGCAGTCCCAGTCTCAACAGGAGGAGGGAGGTAGGTGAGCCTCGGGCGGGCTTGAGAAAGATGAGATTCAAAATCTTTGTCACGAGGAGGGAACAGCACTCAGGTCCTTAACTGCTCAGCTAATGTGTAAAAAGCATCTTAGTTTTATATCCTGCAGCCAGCCTTGCTCAGTGTGCTGACTGTTTTGAATCTCCAACAGAAACTCTTAACTCTCCCTCTGCACTGTAGGCTTCCTTTTGTGTTTTTTGTTGTTATTGTTTTTTAATTGTAGCTAAGCCTAAGATGAATTTGATGCCTGTGTACAGTGTGTTTTGGAGCACCAGGCAGCAATCTCTAAACCCATCGTGACCAAACCAGTGGCAATAAAGCTCATCAGCTCAGCCATAATAAGCTGAGACAAAGTACTGCACTAATAGCGCTCTGATGCTTTCGAGACAAACCAGTAGATGATACCGCACAGGAATGTGCTGCACTGCACCACGTTCAACATATTCATACTGGTTTGCATAACCTTGCATTTCTAGGAGGATTTCACAAATTCACCTTGCTTGGCACCATCACTGACAAGATAGATAACAATAGGTATCCCTCTCAGTGGCAGAAGAAGGTGTAAGTGCCACCATTGCTAGTGGAGACTTTTGTGTCAGCTCACAGATTCTCCTGCAGTCTGGCTAACCATCCAAACTGAAACACATTTCAACTTGCATTTTAAATATTACTTGGAAAATTTTTTTTCATGAAATGGAATTAATAAAGAGCCTTGCTAAAGTTCTCATCACTGTCAGTAACCTGATAGGGTACATAAATTTTGCTATATAAGCTTTCAGAGTGAAACTTTGAAGAAGACTAGGTTGTCTAGAAATTATCAGTGTAAATTAGTTATACCTAATAGACACTGCAATTATCTTCTGATATAATTATGGGCCACCTTTTTAACTCTGCCCATTTTTTTGATCTTCAGGAATAACCACATCAGCTAGCAATCACTAATACAATGGAATAGCAAGTCTACAAGCCATCTATCACAAAGACAATATTTTTTTAAGTGTTTATGCAAAACAAATAGCTGTTCTGTTCCATCTTTTGTACCTTTTTGTAATGAAAACCACTGCCTTAAGTTATTTTCTTAAATCACGTCTTTTATTATCCATGTTTTATGCCAAATTTCCTTTTTTGTGATAGCTATTTATCATAGCAAAAGCAAAACAGAAACATACTTCAATGTGGGAGTTTTATTTTTATAGTAGGAGGCTTTAGTGGAGATGGGATTGATACATCAAAGTCTTATCCCATGATAACAGATGTATTTAAATATTTACCTTCATTTTTGTCCTCTACAGTTAATACAATATTTCCCTAACATAAGCTGCTAAATGTATTTTCCTCTTTTTTATTCTTATTAAAATTGTGATTTGAAGATATATTCCTAAAGCTGTGAATAGTTATTAACATTTCTTTAAAGGCTTCAATATTTGAATGGCCAAATTCCAGCTTGAGTAATTACATTCTGCCTACTTAAATTCCCCACACAGTTTCAATTAGATAAGTTATTCTTCTACTTTTTATGTCCTAAAACTGTTCTGCAGCATTGCTGCCACTATTAAACAGCTGCTGAATTTTGCCCCAGAGGTGACTGAACTGATCCCTGTATGCAAAACACAATATATAAAACAAACTGAACTTTTGCTGGATGGAAGTTGGTAAATATATGTTTTATGATGGCCAAGTATTATTTTCGAATGCCCACTTTTTGCGCTTATTTTAAGGGTAACGATAATGAAACCTTTCCCACAGCGTCCAATTAACAGTGCTCAAGAAAGGAAGAAGAGGAGGATTTGTCTTCCGTACATGTTCAGAGCATTTCCAGGGACTATTATCAAGAATAGTGCCCTTAAATTGTAGGCACATTGCCATGTGGGTACAGAAATGACCTCACCAAAGAGATAAAAGAACTGTAGGCTACATTTTATAGATACTTAGGTACTTAAAGCCTCAGAAGGAAGCTAATATCTATGTCAGACATACCGTGGAGGACTCTTCCCCATATGCTTTTGGAAATCCTGCTAGGGCCTTTAAAAGGAAATACAACCCCAAATATCTTTAAAAGACTTTCCCCATATACTACAACCTCAGCCTGGAACTGTCAAGTCACACGTAATTTTACTTTACCAAGCAAATCCTTTTCTTTCTTCTGTTGTTAAACCTGTGAGATTCTCTTCCTTGAAGAAATAGGTGAGAAAGGATCTGAAGTAGCAAAGGGCACTACCTGCATCATTTAAGAACAGTTTTAGTGTGGTCCCAGGCTGGCAGCGTGCTGCAATGCATTAAAGATTTTGTTCATATCCAGACCTCTATTTCTGCTCTTTACAAGGGACCTGTTCAGATTACAGTGGTTACTGTAACTTCAAGGTAATCTGATGCTGCTGGGAGGTTGTGTGGGAAATCCCTGTGTAACTGCACATCAATAATTAAGCCAAATTCTAGAACAGGCTTTTGGATTTAGGCCTTTGTAAATGAAATCCTCCCTTCTTCCTCCATAAAAGATTTCTGTAGATAAATCTTCAAATAGTCCTAGGACAGGTAGGCCCTGGGCTTATATATAAATTGAAATTATTTCTGGGGTCAATTAAAAATGCAGGTTTAAATACAGAACCTGTGAAAGCAGAAGGAACGCTTAAACATTTATAAATTTGAATGCTGCTGTGGCTGAATGGGGCCTCTTTTTGTTTTCCTTCTTCGTGTTTCCTGCAGTAGGTGACAATACACTTGGCGAATATGTACCTCAGAACAGGCATTTCTCTATTTCTTTTTTCTTTTTTGTTATTCTCTCTTGCAGAAGTCAGCCTGCTCTCTAGAAGAAAGATAAATACTTTTCTTGTCTGCAGTATTTCTTTTTCTTGAGGGGATATAAGGCTTTTCTCTTTTCTTGATGAACTGATGACGTTTAGGGCATCACCTAAAAGAGATTCTGCACTTTGAGATTTCTGCTCTTCTTTTTTTTGGCCTTTTTCTTCTGAATTCTGATTTTTTCCTAATCTCCAGTCTTCATCCACATACTTTCCATATCTGTGAATCCTCCCTCCATACAGTCCAATCTTTTTCTATATATTCTATTTCAGATAGCGAATCTCTTCTCTTGCTTATCCATCCCCATTCTGTGTCCATTTCGGTTCCTTCTCAGCCCCAGGCTTTTCCTTGCTGCAGCATTAGGGGCAAAATGCTGCCTACCAATCCTTCTGATTATACTGAGCTGCACTTCAGGATGCAGAGCTGAGCTTGAACACCACTTGCCGCCTTCTGCTTGTGCTGAAGAGCTGAGGCAAATGAGGCAACAGTCCTCAAACCCGGGTAGCTGCTAAACTCTTCTTCACACCACCATCTGAAACACAGATGTTGAGAAGGGAATTGCAGAAAATGTCTGGACTACAGAGTCTTAG
The DNA here is from genome assembly GCF_001431845.1 of Calidris pugnax. Lineage (NCBI taxonomy): Eukaryota > Metazoa > Chordata > Aves > Charadriiformes > Scolopacidae > Calidris > Calidris pugnax. The sequence continues at coordinate 9,041,405 of NW_015090920.1, forward strand.
TGCAACATAAGAACTTGGAGCAAATCAAACAAAGGAAGGACATGGCAGTTTATGAATCAGCACAATATGCTACTTGCAGCGCAAACCCACAACAAAATTAGTAGTTTACTAGGACTATGTCAAGTATCAAAGTATCAATATCATTTTAAGTAAAACTCTTAACCAAAGCATGCCAGGATTCCTCTTAAAAGTCAAGGTTGCCACAATATTTCTGTAGAGTCTCTGTCTCTACTAATAAAGCTACTCATGGCTTCTTAGCATTTGCACTCACCAGAGGCAGAGCACAGACAGCGTTAAATGTCCCGTGGTGCTGCTGCTGCAGAGATGGACAGCATCGGTCCCGTCTGCCTCCTCTTTGGTGTTCCAAGAAAAGCTCTGCCGTGGATGTGGGCTTGACTTAAAACAGCAGCTCTTTGCAAGGTTTGTTAACTAGATCTTTTAATTTCAAAAGAAACATGCTCAAATTTTACAAATTTCCCTGTCAAAAAAACACCCAACACCTGATTTCCACAGCGCAGCTGCTGTTGTTAAAAAAAAAAGACTATTTTCTTTGTCCATAAGGAAGAAAACACAGTAAAAGTCAGCGCTGAAGAATGCTCATTCTTGTGAACTGTCCCAATGTGTATCACATTTCTTAAAACATTACCAAACTACCAGCTGTACAGTTTAGCTGGCTGATAAAAAATAATACTCTCATAAAAAGATCTTATTTTTTAGACAGACTTCGTTATAGACCTTCTCAAGATGAATTTGGAATAGAAATTTTCACAAAGCAGGGTATGGAAACTATTCAGACATTTTTCTTGTCCTCCAAATTTTCACTGTACTTGAGTTAAGTTAGTTACATATATAAACAGCTTCACTGTACTTTCTTCTAATTAGTATAATAACTGCAATAATTGTAAGGCCAGGATTTCAAAGTACAGAAGAGAAACTGAAAAACCTGTACTTTTTCATGTATTAAGATAGACAGTCAAATGCATTAGTCATTATTGAAGACTGAATAATTATATTTGCATTTTATATTCAATTTGATTTTTAAAAATGATACTACTTCAGCACATTTACCATATGTTACTTAAGAAGCCATTATCTAAAGTTTGAAATAATAGAGAAGACTCTGGATCTCTATGTATAATTTGCCAATGTATTCTGCATTTTTCTAAAAGCCTACAAAGAAAGCTTTTCTAATTAGAGATTAAAGGGAGAAAAGCATTTCCCTCACAATTGCAAGAAAAAGAAAGGAAGTTTTAATTTTTAAAGAAACTGCTCCAGAATCTGATACAGCTTATATATTCACTTATATTTTAATTAATGATTCTCCAAATGTGTCAGATCTATAAGAATATGTGCATTGTTAGTATTAATATATTTCCACCATATATCCATTGTTAAGAGAAGTACAGTATTGCACACAAGGACATCATTGAATGTTAAAAGTAAAAAAAAAATACAAAGTTTAATATTCTGGGCTTTGGTCAGGGTATTGAAAGTTATACTGACTTGATGCTTGTCGGTGTATTTCATATATTAAAATATAATTTGATTTTTAAACTATTTTTTATGCATACAAACGTTATCACATTGATAATGAAAAACATGCAATTATTACTGAAGTACTGTGTCACAAAACAAATATAATTTACATTAGTTCATTGGGTTCTAACTTTACGAGGAACGTTAGGAATGACTGTGCTTGAAGGGACCCTAAATATTTCTTGAGCAGAGTCCTACCGATGGCATTCAGGGTGAGGCTGAAACTTTACTTACAGTCGTTCCCTGTAGTTCTATACTGTGGCATATTCTTTCTATCATATAATACTTGTTTGTTGACAGATCACTGTAACATAATCAGAACAGAGGATTGCTTTAACCTTCTTATTGCCTAGTCAAACGTGAACTCATTGCATGGCATACAGTACGGAGGAACACACAATGGACTGTAATAATGGACAAAATTAAGTGCTTCCTTTACGTAGATGTTTTGGTATTGCCATTTTCTAGTTAAGATTTATATGTTGGTGTATATATACATGTACGCTCACACAGATGTATATATATATATAAATATATATATAAATGCCACCAGCTCTCCCTCATAGGTAGGTCTGGGAGTGAATGAAATGCAAGGACCTAGTCTGAAACGCTTCAAAGTTTGAACAAAACTCAGCCTTTGATCTCGATTGTGACTGTTATGGCCAGCACAGAATCAGTGATGGGGAAATCTATCGCTTGCAGTTTGCACCTTCACAAGAACCCTTGCTTGCTTATTTTCATCAAGCTTCATTCTAGTCTCACTCCCCAAACATAAGGCAACTGCTTATTTACCATAAAGGAAAATACTACAAAACGATTACTGACTTACATGCTTATTCATCTATTTTTGCGTTCATATTATACTAATAAACATTTGACATATTTTTGGCCTACAAAACATTGGTCATTATTTAGGTGGCCAGTATGTATCATGATGATAAGCTTAGTTTCACTGTTTTGTCATGATCCTTTATCTTACTATACAGACCTAGATAATCTCTTCTGAATGTACTCAGTCTGGTGGCGCCCTCAAATCCATACGGGAAGACTCGAAAGTGCTATGATAGGATAAACAAGAAAAGGTCATTACAGCAAGAGTCAAGCCTAAGCTATAAATTGGAGACCTAAGCTTCTTTAAAGTGTGGGGTTTCTGGTTGGCAGTTCTCCAGTACTGGACAGTTATATCCATGTTTAGCATTTTGCTTACAGTCGTCTCGTAATTAAGTTATATCAATGCCATCTCGTGCGCTGCTGTGTTCCCTGTAGTTCTATACTGTGGCATATTCTTTCTATCATATAATACTTGTTTGTTGACAGATCACTGTAACATAATCAGAACAGAGGATTGCTTTAACCTTCTTATTGCCTAGTCAAACGTGAACTCATTGCATGGCATACAGTACGGAGGAACACACAATGGACTGTAATAATGGACAAAATTAAGTGCTTCCTTTACGTAGACGTTTTGGTATTGCCATTTTCTAGTTAAGATTTATATGTTGGTGTATATATACATGTACGCTCACACAGATGTATATATATATATAAATATATATATAAATGCCACCAGCTCTCCCTCATAGGTAGGTCTGGGAGTGAATGAAATGCAAGGACCTAGTCTGAAACGCTTCAAAGTTTGAACAAAACTCAGCCTTTGATCTCGATTGTGACTGTTATGGCCAGCACAGAATCAGTGATGGGGAAATCTATCGCTTGCAGTTTGCACCTTCACAAGAACCCTTGCTTGCTTATTTTCATCAAGCTTCATTCTAGTCTCACTCCCCAAACATAAGGCAACTGCTTATTTACCATAAAGGAAAATACTACAAAACGATTACTGACTTACATGCTTATTCATCTATTTTTGCGTTCATATTATACTAATAAACATTTGACATATTTTTGGCCTACAAAACATTGGTCATTATTTAGGTGGCCAGTATGTATCATGATGATAAGCTTAGTTTCACTGTTTTGTCATGATCCTTTATCTTACTATACAGACCTAGATAATCTCTTCTGAATGTACTCACTCAGTCTGGTGGCGCCCTCAAATCCATACGGGAAGACTCGAAAGTGCTATGATAGGATAAACAAGAAAAGGTCATTACAGCAAGAGTCAAGCCTAAGCTATAAATTGGAGACCTAAGCTTCTTTAAAGTGTGGGGTTTCTGGTTGGCAGTTCTCCAGTACTGGACAGTTATATCCATGTTTAGCATTTTGCTTACAGTCGTCTCGTAATTAAGTTATATCAATGCCATCTCGTGCAAATTGTTTATATAAGAAAGAAGCCATTCAAATGCATTGTGTATCCATATATGAATTTCAAAATCAGTTAAGATAATCATGTCACATTAAGTAGCATAAGGTGACAGAAGGTTCAAGTGGGAGGCTTTGGCAGTTTTAGCAGACATCCTAAAATCAACAACATAAATTTTAATATAGTAATTGTATTACACCAAATGGATGTGTTAATAGGATACTGCTTCCAGACTATTTACAGAGAATGCAAGAGAGAAGTAAAATAATACAAATATATTCACATTTTTTTAACCTCTTTGTTTTTTAAATCTTCTGCAAACAATCCAGCCCAAACAAATCTTTGGTTTTATAATCTACTCCATTTCTGAAACCCCTACTGGGTTAGACTTTCCAATTAAAATATGATTCTTTATGCATGTTTCATAGAAGATGTTTACTCAGCCATTGTGTTTACTGCAATGTATGGCTTTGGCATTGCAAGAAAACGAAAATTTCCAGAATCTTGTTTACAGCTCTTTTCTACTAACAATTCACATACAAGTATCTGTAAATTTATCCTGTGCAGACAGGAGGACCACCACATTTTGTGACACTGTTTGGTGATGTAAGCTGACTAAAAATTGTCAAGATTTTCCCACATTCCCTTTTTTTAGGATTGTGACAAGGTGAAAGGAATTAGAGAATTGCCTATTTATTTACACAGCAATACAAGAAATATCAAGACCACCTGTTCACCTACTCTTGGGTGCTGGTGCCATTCCACCAGCCAACAGCAATGGCTACCAGGGCAGGTTTTACAGCACAGTGGAAGTATGTGAGTAAAGGAAACCAGTCAATGCCAAGAATTCAGTATTGACACCATTATGTGCTTTGCAGGGGCTTCTTCATACTCACCCTGTGCTCTGAGCATTCTTTGATGGTTGAAGTGCAGAAGGCAAGTTCTTGGAGTGTGCATCTTCCAGTTTTGTTTTGCCTAAAAGGAGGTGCTTCTCAAGCTCTGGTTCCCACTGTGGAACAGCCTCAATGTACTCCAAGTAGAGGTGGATCAGGAGATGAATTTTGTGTAGAAGAATTGCAAAGCAGCTGCCCAATGCCTGCATGGTCCACCAATGCTGATTAGAGATGGCAGATAGCCCTCTGGAGTTTTCACCACATTGGAATAGCATTTGTTTTTGATGGAGATGGAAATCTGGAAAAACATGTTAGGGAGCACATAAGAGTAACTTGTTCCAGGGACAACACCACCTCACCAGTCTGGAGCTGTGGTGGGGTTGTGAACAGTGAGAACTGCTCAATGCACATCCATTGTCAAACACTTCTCATCAGTGGTGGCATTTCCTCCAGGCCTGCAGTGGCAGTTCTTTGCAAAAGGTTTCCTTTCCTGCCTCTCTCTCTCTCGAACCACTAAAATCAGATAAAGAAGAGATAGTGTGGTCTCTTAAATAACCACTTCTCTGGGGGGACAGTTCTGTTCCTTTTATAATATAAAATTTACCATCCCAGAGTTAGAAAGCTACAAAAAAAAAATTGTTCTAAATCTAATAAGCAATTAAAGAGATTTCTTATTATGCTAAACCCTGAGATTGGGTGCTACTGCTACAATATATACAAAAAACAATACATGTTCAAAATCAATTGTTTACATTAATGTGACTCCAGATTATGTAAAAGAAAGGTAACTGCTATTTAACTCTAGCATCTTCGCAAGTGTCTATTTTAACTATTGTCCTGGGCTACTCAGCTTTATATTTAGTTTATGTATAGTATATATATTCTATGTTACAGTGCGTTAGTATAGAGTGAGACTAATTGAGATCACCATGGAAATTAAGATTACATATTGATAAATGCCAGGATGATACTGTGCTTCAGCAACCCTCATCAGTGCAGCCATGAAAATTAATACTATTTCTGCATTGCACTATTTTCTTCTAACAGTTTTAATGAAAAACATCTGATCTGGAATTGTTTGCCATAGATAAAAGGAGCCTGCATGGTAAAGGATCTGACATATTTGTAAACCAGCAATTATGGCATATACCCAGCAATTTGAAATATTTCTGAATTGTTCAGCACATCCCCAAATTGCTCATGTAATGAAAGCACATGAAAATGTTATTATCATTGTTTCTAGTTGTCTTCCATTTCCCACTGGAGACTTTTTTGTCAGCTTAATACATTTTTGTTTGTTTTCAGCTCTGGCTTTATTTGGTTTTGGTCCTGGAATGAAAATCAGCTAATGACACCTTTTCTCAGTCTACAGAGACTTCTGCTGTCTAGCGAGAATGGATTAGTTACTCAGTGCATGATCTCAGAGCGAGATTGGGGTTGGCTGCTTTATTTGTTTATTTAGATTTATTTTAGAGGAGGGAGCTCCATGACACAGCTGTGCAGGACTGTCATCTACACTGTCTGAAGGCTACTTAATAAACAGCCACTTCATATCTCAAGAATAAACACAATGAACTTTTCACTGATAGGCTAAATTTTTTCCAAATTAAATGAAGGAATGCAATAGAAATCTGAAGAACCTTGTATCAAAGGCCCAACTTACCAGCCCATAGTACTTTCAAGAGTTGAGAGCCCAAGTGACTCAGGGATTAGGAATGACAGTTGTGCCATTTCATCTCCTGATTCTCAGTTTGAAGCTAGTCGGGTTGGTGACAAATAGTAGCAGAGGCACTACTGAACAGCTTAGAATACGGCACAGAAGGATGGTCACAGTCCCCCAGCCCCGTGCTCCGAGTGGTGTTTTATGGATGCTTTGTGCTGTGCTGGAAGCACAGGACAGCTGTAACCCAACTGAAATAGCTCTCAGATGACTTTTCTGCCTAATCCCTGAGTGGCGCAGAGTTGCTTTATTCTCTGCAGCCCTGGTACCGCAGCCAGGGACGGGCAGGGATGGCTGCGGCGTCTCCATCATCGGCCGCTGCCAAAACCATGCCTGGGGAGCACAGAGAGTCTCGGAAAATGGAGCGGTTCTGAGGATGCTCCGATTCACTGGGGAGGAGCAGCTGGCACCTACTCAAAAGAACTGGGAAATCAGGGAGGTTTACCTCAAAAGCAAATTAGCTCGTAAAAAGGATTTTGATGATAGTGCCCAAATGTAAGATAGCGCTCATAAAGAATTAAAATATGACAACTGTCATAACAACAGAGAGCATTGTTATAATGTGAGATCGTCTTACTAATTTGTCATGGCATCCCTGAGGATAAGCAGGCATTTGGGTTCTCAGTTTTTCATTTTGTTTGACTGATATCAACCTGAACATCTAGGCTGTACCGCTCAAAAATACAAACCTTGTAGAGGAATATCAAGCTGTGTGCATACAAATTGGAGATGGATTTGCCAGTGCAACATATTGTCTCTGGTATAATTACTCAGTTACCAGTAAAACCTCTGCAAACAAATGTTTAAAAAAGAATGTAATAAGATACATACTTTGAAATTGCAAAGTCTACATAAGCTAAATAAATCATCAGGCCACAGCAAATAACAGGATTATTCTAAGTCCAAACCTAATGATGAAAAGCAATTTTTAAATATATTCTTATGAAAGGACAGAAGAAAGTGTGGGCAAAATCAGATTATTTGGATCATCAATAGTTTGTTCTGGGTTTGTACAACTTTCACAGCCCAAAGACACTTTGTCCATGGTTGAGTCTCCCCAGCATTATTGCAGCACAAGCACACGAAGAAAACACAAAGTTATTAGCATAGGCTTCAAACCAATCTGAACAACTCATATCCATAGCTGACACACAGGGAAATAAATATACAGGTATGAATAAACCAAAAATAAATTCCTAAGGAGAACAGAAAGACACGGGCCTGTTCTCTGTCTCACATCAGTTCACAGCCGTACTGCTGGCACAGATGGGTGTTTTGAGGGAGGGGATGAAGTTGTCTTCACTTTCTACAACTCAAAGACCACTGTCAAAAGAACTATATTTCAAGGGCTGTGAAGGTTCATACCATTTCAGCTTCTAACTCTTTAAAGATATGATAGAGTTGCTACAAAAAAAACCCCTAAGTAATAAAAATTTGATAAACTCTTGATAAACACTTGTTAGCAGTCACTTTTTACAGTTTTTATTATGTAGATTTGATATATTTTCTCCATTGTATCAGGCCTGTTCTGTTAGTGCACTTATATACTAAATACACAATAGCTGTGCAAATTTCTTCATTTTCTTATGACAAGAATCTCTTGACATTTGCATTTTCCATTTAATAGTCTGAAACTTCAGCAACTGAAAAGTTTATAACATACAAAGGTGAAAACTCTGAGAATAATCTATTTTTGCAATAGGCAGTGCTCGGTATGATCATAATTTCGAAAAACAAAATTAATTGTTTTTTCTTTTCAGCTTTTGATGGGAAGAAACTGCTTTCATATTATTGTGCAGATTGATAGGACTAAGAGTTACTGTGGAGTAATATTGAATATGTTATTAACTGTGCAAGTTATATAGAACTGAAAACACCCACAGAAATATAACAGTTCAGACACACAGCTGTACTTACTTATGCCCGGCACTTTGTTCTTCTTTTTTCCTCTCTCTTCTAGCTGTTTTCTTCCGCATTTCAGTATTTTCTTGAGATTACCACTAAGAGTGTCTTCTTTCTTCTCCTTGTCGTCCAGGATTCTTTTCCGGAGTCAAAATGAAGCTATTTGTGGTTTTCAGTCTTGAAACACTTCAAGTCTTTCCCGTTTACTTCTTTTTAACTATTTCTCCTCCTATTTCATGTCATAACAGTTAAAATAAATTGAAAGCAGGAAATAAAAAAAAAGGTTCATAATTCTCCAGTAGAAGCTGAAGGGAAACAGAGGGAGAGTACTGCAGATAAGATGTCAATTGCTAAAATTACCTTGTCTCCATGATCAGACAGGCCTTGGATTTATTGAACTACAGGGCACTCTACAGGGTCTGTTTAGTTTCTCACATTTGTTTCACAGCACTGAACTGAAGGGAGTGAGTGATTTGAACATGGTTATTGATTAATACTGTCTATTGCATATATTGTTCCAGGCACTTAGGGAAAAATATAGGTATGTTTAAAAGAAAATAAATACATAAGTAAGATGGTGAGCTGGACACCCTCTTTCTTGCTCTCCCACTGCACATTTATGCGTTGGCACAGCTCTGAAACACCACCTGGACAATTCATAACGACAGCAGGCACTTAGGAAAAAGTATCACTACATTTAAAACAAAAATACATACATTAATAAGATAGCAAGGCAAGCTGTATCTCTCTGTCAGCAGCGATATGAAAGCCGTTTGAAGAATTCTGTCAGCAGGAAGTGTAGCACAGGGCAACTGCAGGAACCCCCAGATGGAAGGGACCAGGATAATTCCTTCCCTGAGAGAGCATGACTTAGCCATCCAAAGGACACACACAGGACAACTGGGAGTGTGAAGGTTCTGCCTGGAGGAGTGCTGGGTGCTATTTGGATAAGATTTCTTTTCTCCCCCTCAGAGTACTAAATCATAGCTGAAATTTTAAGAAAAAACTCAAAAAGTCAGGATTTCAAACACATGCGTAAAAGTACAGAACTGCTTAATGTTTTCATGTTTTCGTTAGTTTAATTCATGGCAAGAAAAAAACCTTCTACTAAAACCCTGTTTTCTGAAATGACCTGAAATTAACATATTCTAGTCCCTGGTGTGGCTGTTACTATTTCTTACTAAAAACATTTTCTAAATGGTTTTAACCAAATCACAGAAAGGCCGTGAGCACCTACAAAGGCTGCCCAAACCGGGAGTTAGCCTGCAACAGTTTCTGCTCTCAATTCACACAATTTCTCACTGGAGTCTTCATGTAGACAGACTCTTCCTAGTGACTGAAACAGATTTTCTGCGTCAAAGATGTCTCTTATTTGTGTTGTAATGAAGAGGTTTCATACTTCAAAGTGTCAAACTGTGTCACTATAAGACAAACAGCAAACGCTTTGATCTCAAAGTACGTCTACACAACGTACTGAAGGTGTGATGGCAGTACAGACATCCATCCTAGTTTGAATTTAGCTTGCCTGGGTAACGGTAAGAGCCTGCACGTCGAAGCAGAAACTGGGAGAAACCTGCTGGGGACGCTCCCTTGGGCTGCCAAGGAATAGAAAGGAGCCATTCTCTGTGGCTAACAGATTCCTGACAGACCCGTCTCGGTTCAGTCTGCAGTCCAGAGGCTGCACGTGGAATGCTGGTACAGGGCAACACACGTTCATTTCATATTATCTCAGTTTTAATTTATAATCTATTGGGCTTTAATATTAATATATTCCAGTCTGAAGGCTTATTCTATCAAATTCTGTTATGCCGGCGAAATAATAAATTTAGACTAAACCATACGTTTTCATAAACTATTAATATTTCCTTGTTTCTCTTGTTTATTCACTGTATTTCTGGCACTGATATACAGACAGTAAGATTTCCAGCCAATGATCCACTGTCTTCCTCCTTGCCTCTTCTTAGACCTTACAATGAATAACCCAGTCTTTTCCCAGGTTTTATATCCTTGTCCAGATTTTATATCTGCTTATGATTACCTGGGACCTTTTGTTCCTAAGTCTGCACAGGCTTGATGCTAACAAAGCTTTCCTTTTTATTCCAGCATTTTGGATCAAAAAACCTCTCTTGGGCTTAGAAAAGAGAAAGTACTCCCGCTAACAAGTGGCAAACATTCAGTAACGGATGCTAAAAATAAAGTATGAATTAGGATAATTCAAATGTTACCTCATGTCAGAATTTCAGAGGTGTGTAACAGTTGTACATTTATACATGGCCACTGCTCTGTGACATAATCAAACACAGAAATAACAATATGACTGTAGATTACAAATGAAACTCAAACCAAAAAGTAAAACTCTTAAACAAAATTTGAACATCTGTAGAAAATCTTGAAATAACATGCTATACTGATTTGGAGGAAACTGTTCCCTGATTTTGGAGAGGGTGAGATTTATGCTTGTTATGGATCAGAATAGAAAGATTCTGAAATGTCATCTTTTCTGGTAAAATGGAAAATGAAATTTTTGAGCAGGGCTATTAATCCTTGCACTGAACGTGGCCTGTATGACATGAAAAAGTGTCAGATTGAGCCACCACAGGAGCTGGAAGCTCCCCTTGTTTGATAATGAAGAAACAAGTAGACGTCCTCTTTTGTTACAGTTCTAATTCACAGACTCTGTTAAATCTAACAGAATACTAATTACCTTAAGTGGATTTCACAGTTGACAGAGACCTTTGCTGGGAAGACGAGCTTGACAAAGGCAATTGAAACTTAGCTAATGAAGAATACTAGATCCACCTTTGAGGAATGTTAAGTAAGTGCTTTGCTTTTCATGAAAGGTACCTCTTTTATATGTAAAGTAACCGTAGAAATGTCAACATTTCATTCTTAGACACCTTGCTAAATTCTGCAGAGGGTTATCAAATTACCTTTAGGTTTTCCTTTTCCGTAATTGTATTTATTCATACAGCATTTCCTTGCAGCGAAGCTCTGTGGCCCAGTCCTGAAAAAGGCACACTCAACATTTGCTTAACACAGCTTAATCAAACCAGTCTTCCTATTGACAGTCACAGTATGGCAGAAATTTCTTCCTTGCAAATGAGGGCTCTGCAGGTGTGTCCAATTATTGCAGCACTGCTTGGAGCACACAAGAGTGCAGGTGAGAGCTGGGACCGTAAAAAAGTTCTTTTGTGACCATGTTACCTCGGGTGGCTCAAAATCCACGGATAGCTACTGCCTTGTGTGGGACCCCAGAGCTAATACCAGCTCAGGATCAGGGCAAAGTTGGGGTGCTTTAAAAGCTGCTGAGAAATACGGGCTTGTACGGTTACCCGGGCATTCTGCTGGTTTCCTAGATCATAACCTAACTACGTTTTCACTGTGCTAATTGCGATGCTTCACGTGATGCTGCTTCTCAACACAGCAGAGGAGCTGATGGGAGCATGAGAGATCACTGGGAGATGGTGTTCACGTACTCTGAAGAAGTTCTGGTCCCTTGGCAATCCTCAAAAAGACACACAATCCAAAAGCTTTAAGATTAACTCTGTCCTTTTCATCCTTAAAGTTGCTTCATGTTTTAATCTGGTGGTACTGCAGCATTTGTACACACCAGAGAGTGTACGGCTGTCATCCCTGGGCTACTGTGAAGTATTTAATGACTTACCTGGATTTTTCAGGGAATTTAATGTTTGGTTTTCAGCCCCAATAAGACTTCCTATATGCATGTAAATTAAAGTTGTTCAGGTAGTGACCAAGTTTCCAAGACTTTCTAAAGCCAGAAAACAGTTTATTTTCTAATTATTCAGGGTTTTACTGAAGAAGCCAATCAGAGAATGATTTCTTTGAAAATGATCTAGTTTAAAGTTTTTGCTCTCTCTTTACTGAATCATGTCCTACATGATAGTTTCAATTATTTATTATAAGGCAATGGTAAAAAAGTGTTAATTAGCAAAGATGAAAAAGACTGACTCAATGGGAGCTCCTGTAAAGAAGCTCTTATTTCTAATGCCTGAGGTGACCACTAATTTACAGCTTTTGATAGCTTGCATGCATGGTTCACAGAATAAATTGGTCTTGGGGAAAAAATACTGTACACCTTATTCACTGTGGTTAATGAAGAAGGTCTAGGGTTTGCTGTTGTTTTTGTTTTTATTTTTTTAGTTCAGGCAATTTAGTTTTGATAAAACGGTTTAGCTTGACAGCAATAGAAATTAAAATATGCAAAGAGAGAAAGTATGACACTGGAACTGCAAGATTTTCTCCATTCAGCTGAAATGCCCAAACCCGGCCCAAGAGGCCAGCTCTAAAAATAATCATGCTTTTTTTTCCCCCCTCTTTCTGTGCTGATTTCAGCTAGTTTTTTCCATCTTCTAAAAATCTTTAAGATTAAAAAAAAAGCTTTCAAAATACTAATATCCCAAGATCATTACACTTCTTTTGTTTGTCTTACTGAAAATAAGACAAAAAATAAGAGACAACAATAAATGACTGTGCTAATAATGGGAATCATACAGAAGACAAACTACAATTTCTCTTAAACATAATGCATCAAAATTACCATCATATTTTGTTTGTATGTTTTATTATTTAATCATAAGTAGACCTAAACAACAGTGTGAAACAAGTTCCTTAACAAAATGAATTCTTTCAATTAATTAGAATGCTTAACGAGGGCCAATAATACACTGGACAGAAGTCTAGTTTGACTGTTTTTTGCCTGTAATCTCCATCGGACTTATCAACTTGTTTCTTGAAAGTTACCACACAGGAACTCATTACCAGTTGTCCTAACTGGGTTTTAAATAGACATGACTTTCATGTGAAGGATTCTATCTCTCCCTTTTTTTTTTTTTGCCTTTTTTTCCCAGCTTTCCCAAGTCTCCTCATCATTCTCAAAAAATCCCAACAATCAAACAAACAAACAAAACCAAAACACCCCCACCACAACCCCCAAACTAAATTAGTCTTCAGGTTTCGTACATCCATTTTGGCATTTATCGTAGCTTGGGCAAAAGAACAATGTAAAGTATTTCGTGACCAATACGGGAGAGTGGGTCCCAAGAACCTGAGACGTGCTGCACATCCTGCACATCCCTCACACCGAGCCCTTGCTGTTCAGCTGGTAGGAATGACTGAAATATTTTTTTTCCAATGATAGCTGAAAATGAAAAGTTTTTGACTGTCTGTTCCATCTACAGTAACCCAGAGTCCTGACTGTCCTGCTCTCTTTCCCAGTTCTGTCAATTTCCGTATTCTTCATGTTTTTTCACGACATTCCCGCTGTGCAGGACCTCCAAGCAGATGAATTCACGTGAAAAACTCACTTCTTAATTCTTTATGTTTAGATCTTTCAAGCCTTTCAGATCTTCCTCAATTAACACCTTTCCGCTTAGCCTATTTTCCTTGTTTGTTTGTTCATTTTGTTGTTATTTTCTTTATTAATGAGATATTAATTGACAGTCTCTGTGATGTTTCTTATGCTTCAAGCTTTTTTTCATCTCCTGACGAGTCTTGCTGAACATAAAACGAGAACAATGAACAAAGTCATTGTGAGAGTTAAATTAAAAGAACTATAAAATGGTAAAGTCCAGAATCAACAGCAACAGATAAAAGATTAACGTGATGCTGCTGTTGTGAGGACTTCATTATCACCATGTTCCTAGGCAGAACAAAGGTGTGAAAGGACAGGAAGGTTTAAAAATTTAAGAGTGTGATGTGAAAATAAATGAGATATTCATGGTCCACAGTAAGTTGCTACGGGCTTCAGGACATTTAAAATCCAGGAACAATTAAAATCCAGATTACTGAAATGCTTCAGAACTAATTGAAGTAATTCTACTATAGGGTAGAAAGGTAAATTTACTGATGTTGGTATCTGAGGTGCATCCCTTCATCTGGAAGCTCAGATTTTTGAAAAAATGTTGGAGTATTACTTGATTTTATTATTTTAATGACAGAAAGTAATGTTCTTTGTTTAATATCAGTCTGATCTTCAAAATGTATACATTTTTACCAATCTGGAAAATATTTTGGATATTTAGCATTACTGAGGGTAGACAGAGTTTTACAAAGGTTGATTCTCCCCATTATCTTACAGAGGCTTCCAGCCTTAATTTATTACCCTTTATTACCCTCTCTGCATTGATTAAAAAGCCTAGGAGACCCACTAGGAGGAGATGTCTAGTTCTTACCTGGCTGAGGTTGGATGTAATGAATTTCATACGTGTCACCATGTGCCAGTGTTTGTGAAAATTCGTGCCTCCTTAAATTCATGTCCTCTGTTTAAAACAAAATAAAAGCCTGTGTTTGTTGGTTTTTTTTTTTCATTTTTGCATGTCTTCCCATGGAAAGTATTTTACCAAACAGGGAAAGGACCATGGACCACACGCTGATATTTCTTTCAGGCAGGGCCAGCGCCAACCTGAAACAGTAAAAAATAACTTGAAAGTACACAGAGAGAGCAGATGATGTCATCTGCTGGTACTGAGGAGGGAGCATTTTCTGAGACTGATTCTTTTCTCTTTGACTTTCTGGCAGCATAAAAATGTGGTCATTGGGTTTTCGAGATCTGTTCTGGAAGTAGGCTTAACCAATCAGGAAATTAGAGTCCCTATCACCCAGCTTCTCTAGTGAATCACAGAAGGGGGTGAAACAAAGCAAAAGGGGATTTATTAAAGATAAAATTTAATTAAAAGTACAGAATATGAAATATAATAAATATTAAAATAAAGAAATGCCTTCTGGGGCAGGTAGTGACATGAACACGGGATTAATTTTAATAAGGTGAATAACCCTTCACTAATATGAGGAGTATTGGGGTCAGAGTCTAGCCTAAGCATTTGAATATTTTCCTTCGTTCAGATTATTCTTTTCACAGATATGAAACAGTCAACTTTTTCTGTTCTAGCTGCACATAATTTTGAAAATTGGTTGGTGAACAAAAAGAAAGAAGAATGGAAAGTTACAAGTTTGCGTTTCATATGGAGGGGGAAGACAAGCCCCTTCAGTTTTAATTAAGTTCTTCAAGTTTCACTTGAGAAGACACCGGTGTACCAGAAGACACAAAAAAATAAGTTAACTCATGTTCCCGTACAAAAGTAGATGACAAGTGAAACTCAAACGCAAGGCATATTATGCAGATTTTTTTCCTGAATGGCAGCTACAGATTTACATAAAATTAAAATAACCTTTAAAATTAGGACAGCCGGGTCACTCTAATGTGATCTGAATTACTGAGCTAATGATATTCTTATCCCTCCATGTCCTCTCAGGCACTGCCATTGAAAATTTAAACCGTGCAAGAAAACTTAAGTCGGAAGAGCTACCCTTGGGAAAGTGCTCAGTACTTCTCTGTTGGTGCTACAGCTGAAGTCAAAAGACAGTTCTTAAGTAGATATTTAAAACCAGAAATGTTTAGGGCCTAAAATAAACAAAACAGCCATTATTTTGTATTACTCTTCCATTTGCATTTTGGACCAGTACTTTTTTTATGCAGACAGAGATTTCATTTTGGTGCGTGTTCTTAATATACTGTAAAAACTGCGAAGTCATCGGTTAGCCAGTAGTAATGAAATTAGCAAATACTACTTAATTGATTTTCTGAAAAGTATAGTCAAGATCCAGCTGCATAAAAGGTACTTTTTTGCTGTACTACTGGTAAAAACAAAGCCAAAACTGGATTAAGTGGTCAGCTGGGGATACTCACTGCATAATTGAAGACCTGAGTGATAAACAAGTATTTTAATTATCTGAAAGAAAAGAGCGTCCAGGGGCAGAGGAGAGGAGTGACCAGAGTACAGGGTATCCTGGCAGTCTTCTAAGGATCCAGTCACTGCTCAAGACTATAAATTAGAGCAGTCCTAAAGAATGTAAAATCACTCACATGTTCCATTTCAGACTTCCACATGGATGCCAGAATCCAGGCTACTAGTTTTAAATAACCAGGTATGCAGACTTCCTTACTTTCAGGACAGGAGTTTTAACTCTTTGTCCTTTGTGACTCCTGTGTGCGGCAAACTCTTTTCACAGCTTTTCAGTGATAAAATCATTTTTGTCAGGTTCGTATACGGTTACTAGATGTGATTTGTCTAAGTTTATTTAGGCCAATTATAACTAGCTGACTAGGAGCATCTCTTGCTATTAGAGAACACTTCCAATGATACATATATATATATATGCTTCCAACCTGTACACATCTATAGGTGCGTATTTCTTAAGTGATCAGAGTCAAGCACTTTAAAGACAGAGTGTTGTTTGTAGTGGAGTGATACAGGACTCCACTCCAGGACTCTAGGATAAATCCTTCTCAATATTTTGAGCAATGATTTGGAAATAAGCACAAAATCACTGCTGATAAAATTCATGGCTGATGCAAAGATTGGTTGAGTGGTAAATAATTATAATCAGGCCTCACATTCATCTGGAATGATCTGGATTGCAACAGTTATATTTATTTGACTTCTGTTGTTGGTTTGGGGTCTGCTCTGAGGCAGCCAGACACGTGCTAGCTCTGATTCGGAGGGCACGCAGATGTGGTCAGCCCAACAAGTGTGTCTGAACTCTGAGCAGCGTTCATTAGCTTATTGAGCAGACCTGCACAGCTTCCATCTTGCTGTTTTCTGGGTTTGGAGTATTAGTAGGAAGTGCTTGTGTCTTCCATAAAAATCCCTTCAAGCCTGGAAACTCTGGGCTTATTCCAGCAAAATGAGTTTTAAAGTAAGGAAGTGCAATGTTTTTCATCTACTGAAAAGAAATGTGAGCCCTACCTATAGCACAGGGGACTGAGCTGTGGTTTTCAAGGACAGAAGTCTATTGTGGGGATTATATTGGAGAAACAAACTTAGGTATACAAAAATGAAATTAAAATAAGCTATCTTACCGTCCTTTGAACTCGGCAATAATGGACAGGAGCAGTTAGGTGGTGTTAATCCCTCTAGGAAGCACTGAGGATACCAATGCTCTAATGTTTTATCCTGATCTCCTGTCCACATTAAAAAAAAAAACTGAAAAAATTATGAAAAATTATGAAAATGAGAAGTCACAATTTTTATAGTTAGAAAAAAAGATCTCAGTCTCTGTATTTCCAGAAAAAACACTGGGGAAAACCGAACTGTAGAATTACGTGTGAAGGACAACAAAATACTGAATTCTGAAAGGTCCTTTTTTATCTCTTGGAGAAGGGTATATCAAACACCTGAGTAGCATACACACAAAATATGATTGCCTCACAGAGCTGGACGCTGAGATGATTTTAACCTAATGACTTCTGACTGGGTTGTTGGAGACTATAAGGATATACTCACATATATATACTTTTGGAAGCAGGGAAAATTATTAACTATGAAACAGATGAAAACAGAGATTCTCTGTTCCCTTGGGCCAGATACCTGGCAGTAGGTGAAACGTTTTTTTTAATGTTATAATGACACGTTTATCCTGACTATATTTTGTGTATATCCATACGCGTTAGTACGATCTATCAGAAGTACTGCAGCTGGATTTTGTCTCCCAGATGTAACATTGCAACACGTATTTGCATAAGCACTTTTAAGTATGGAACACAGTACATTTCCTTCTCTCATCAGTACAGATTTGCAGAATTTATTTATATACGAGTCTATAGAGAATAAAAGAATACTTCAGGTTACAAAAAATTTACGCCTGATGACGGTTTTGATTGCTGCCGTTTTCACCTTAAACTTTAGGTTTAAGAGTTTAATGCATTTCTTTCAAACCTCTCACTGGAGGATTTTATCTAAAGTTATTCAATATCCAGTAACCAAATTGGCAGGATCTCTCTTCTTGTTTTTTCATCATGAATATAACTTGTTTATTATTAGCCTGTTATTACTGTTGCTTGTTAATTACTGTTTGTTAATTGGCTTTTAACTCAATTACCAGTAAACTTCCCAAGATTCCTGTATAAAAGAGGATCTAAGTAGAAGACTTTACAGTTGCCTTAAAAATCAAATCTAAAAAGAACAGACTTTCCCATAGGTCTATGTGGAAACTGAACTATGTTGATAAATACATGTACTTGACTAAATACAAAGCTACATTTGTAGTAAAAAGATTTTGTTTGCTTTGCTCAGCCTGAGGGGAAATGTCAAAAGGTCTGATACACAGAAAAAAACCTGCCACTCACCCACTGAAAATGAACTCTTTTGAAGTTGCTGCAGTTCAGGCAATCAAACTCGGGCATCAAAAAGAAAAGGCATCTACATTTTAACATATTTTATATTACATAAAAGTTTTTATTTGTGGAGTCTGTACTGATACTGACACACATGATAAATATTAATAAGCCACTATGAGAATAAGTATCTAAAAAGGTAGTAAATACAGAGTTTCTAAGCGACTCTGTTGTGATGTTCCTTCCCAGGTTTCCATTCCAGATCTGTGTTCTGCTTTCCTTTTACTTTGCTATCACATTGTGTCGTTGACTGCACTGGTGTTTGAATGGAGATTTTGCCTAAGAGCCCTAAGTTCAGACACTGTATATTAATTTTTAGTACATTCTGTGACCAAAAAAGACATACTAAAAAACTTGTTATTCATTTACATTTTGACTGCTCAGTACTATCACCAAAGTTCAGTCACCTTGGACATTTCATGCTACATTTTTGTGCTACAGTTTCCTTATTTCCTGAATGCTTCTTAACAATACCCTTCTTCACAAAATGCTCTATGAAGACTTTAAGTAAAAGGTGAAATATAAAATTATTTAAATCAGGAGAAAAGCTGCAGGGTAAAGCTGCCCTTCAAAGGGGACTTGACAAGCTGGAAAAACCTCGTGAAGCTCAATGAAGGAAAAGGCAGAGCCTGGCTGCTGGGACGCAGTGTCCCCACTCACCTGAGCGGTCCTGATGAGGCACAAGAGCCACTGGGGTGTCTGGAGAGGCTGGAAGACACAGCCAAGGTTTTGACTGGGCCAGGCCTTGAGCAACCTCACTCAGCTCCGGAGTGGAATCTGCCTCGGGGTTGAAGTTGCTTTGAGTCAGGTGCCAGAGCAGAGAGCACCAGGAGGTCCTGCTGAAAAAAAGATATTCTGTGTCTCTATCTCAGCACAGTTTCTTTCAGCGTCCTACCTGTAAGAGCTACAGCAGTGCTCAAAATCTGAAAGCGCATGAAGGAGTCCATTCCTCCTCCTTTTCCCCCTAAAAAAAAAAAAAAAAAAAAAAAAAAAAGGTAATTTTTAGTGCATAAAAGGAAGTTATTGTCTCTTTTTATTGGTTTCTGAGCACTTAAAAGTGCAACGGAAAATAATGTCTATTTTCTGTGATTAGATCTAAAATGCCACAAGACTAGGCAGCAGGTTGCTTATTCTCAACTGTAAATTTTATGACTACTACTTCCTGAATTCTCTACTAAAAACGGACAGCTTGTGAAATACTTCAGCCTGTCTGGCTTCTGACAGGTCTTCCTACAAAAACCTGAGTTATCCAAGAACACTCTGTACCTGTCATGGCTAACTATCACTCCACAAGCCTGACTTCTAAAGAAAAATCCTTTGGGAATCACAGAATAACAGCAACATTAGCCACAACGTCCACCTTTCTGTGGAAAAGCACACAAGTGGAATTTATTTTTGTGTCATATCTCTGAATTTGGGAAGAATGTTGCTTCCAATTCTGTATGAATGACCAGAGTGCTGCAATACATCCACACATTTTTCTCAGGAAGACATAGGTAAAGATCAGACACTGTTAAAAAAAACCAACACGGCAGACCCTTACTGCTAAGTAAGTTATTAAGTACTTATCGATAATGACAGAAATTGAGCATATGGGGGTTTTAATCTACTGCTAATAGTAATACAAATATTGATGATGAATATTCAAATACTGTTCTGCCATTGCACTAAATGTGCTCTATGGTTAAGACACCCTCACTGTGGAAAATCCAGAATACGCAAGGAAATAATGGATTTGTATCAAGAAAATTGCTTACATAGTAATACACTTACTGACTTAATCAAAAAATGCAAAAATGACTGCTTTGTAACACTTAGAAGATCATTAGACTTAGTATCTCTCTCTTGACACACTAACCTTTCTACAACCATGACGATATATAAACATTGGGGTTGGTTTTCTTTGGTTTTTTGTTTTTTAGTAAATATAAAGTTAAAAATTTAAGTTGGGTTTCAACAGTTATATTGGGATTGTTGGATATGATTTTAAAGCTATGAAGATTTCAATGTGTGTTCCAATATTTCTAAATTACTGGAACCCTAGAAATTGAATGTACTTTTCATGGTCTCCTTTCAGTTTTCTCCCATCTGTTTTTTTAAGTGCTCCAACTTCCATTAGGCTAAACATTTTAAAGCACAGACTGCTTTTCTAGAGTTTCTGATGTCAAGTTTCTCCAGAGCCACATTAACAAATTACATATATATAATGCGCTTTCAAAATACATAAATCTGGCATTCCTTGAGAGAGTTTTCTTGCCAGTACATTAATTAGGAAAATGTTCCTTATGACTATCTCTTTAAATTACCATTGTTTAATTAGTCATTATTGCTGAATTAAGGATTGATTTCTCATATCCATATGTATTGGTCCAGGTTCTCGCCCATTGTAGCCAAGTTTGCTGAGATGAGAAGCGCAATGAGGAGGTGACCTTGGGTTCTGGCGATGCCTGATGCCGGCTGATCCAGCCATTAAAGGCCAGAGAAACACAAAGTTGGTCCGACTCGTTTGAGTTGCCAACAGCAGATTGAGACAGGTCCAGGTAGACCTGTCAGCTTTATGGAGAAAGGTTTTATTCTTTTTTAAGAGTTGTTATGAAAGTTCTGTGCCATCAAACTTTCTCCAAAGATACTTTGGCTGCAGAGCAGTTGTGCTGAAGGTGCCTTTGTTGTGAGGGAAATTAAGCAGTGCCGGTGTAGTCCTCTATTGAAGCCACTGACTTCTGCTCTGAAAGAGTGATCCCTGTTTTTACAAGTTGACTCCCAAGTCTGTTGAAATAACTAAGTTTCCACAAATGTTTGGATGCATACTTTTTGTTTGGAATTAAAACTGAATGGACATACATGCAAGATAATCTATTATCTATAAAGTTAAAAAATTAATTAACAAAAATCGCACCACAAGTAGTTCTGAAAACAATTTAAAAAGATGCAATAAAGAAATAGGGATATTGGGAAGTTCAGCAACCTTCTGGTTCTTGTGTTCAGAACACAATTTACAGGGAAAACTGGCTGGAGCCAATTCTACAGAACAAATAAAAGTTTTCATTTTCTAAACCATGCTAAAGAACGTCTACTGAGATCATATTATTCTTCTGATCGTCCAAATTCCCAGGCTAAGATTTTACTGCCCATAAAATTAAGCAATCGTTGAAGGGATTCCTGACTTCTGTCCAATCCTAGCGTGCAGCAGACCATAGAACTAAACTCTCAATTCAGAGTTGCCCAATTAACAGTTCTGCTCTCATCAAATTTGTGGCCTAGACATGATTAAGAAATAAAAAAAACAATGGAAAATAGGCTGGCATTGTAACATTTCTTGCCAAGATGAAACCAGATGCTGCAAAATGACACTCAAAAAGTCAGATATTTGAATCTGAGCTTGGACCTGAATTTAAGGACTAAAGAGGCTTAAGTTAAAAAAGAAAAAAAAGAAAATGAAATTGTGCGTGCTTACCCACAGTGCTTGATATGCAGGTGTCCTGGCACCATCAGGAAAAAGCAAGCGCCTTTCCTTTCTACCCAGGGTGCTTGATATGCAGGTGATGGATGCATTTTTGTCCTGGCACCATCAGGAAAAAGCAAGCGCCTTTCCTTTCCTGGTAGGAAAACAAAATTAATTCCACCCATTAGTGACCTTTCACAAGTTTAACTTCCCCTGAACCTTTTGGTACAACTACTTAAAGAAGGTGATAAATAAGGACAATATCTAACACGGTGAGGTCTAAACACATCATCTTCCATAGCAATGAAATGATAATATTATAAAGAACTTGTGGAGCTCTGTATTCCCACGGTGGGACTATAATAACTGCATCCATTGAAGTTGCAGCTTCTTCAGAAAGTAAAAGGGATGAGCATTTTAAAGCACTTGGAGAACTGAACGAGCTGTATAATCAATGGCTCCCCTCCCAAGTTGCACGTGATAAATGGAGAATAGTAAAACAATAGATGTATCTGATGTTGGAATTCAGAATCCATCACTTCACAGGTTCACAGTCGTTATTTGATCTACATAACTATACTGAACATTTCAATTAAACTAAGAATAATTAAGTAAGAAAATGGTCTGAACCTCATTTCAAAAGAAGACTTGGCTACAGTTAGAAAATATTTTTGCATGTCTATCTTAAAGTGTATGAAGTGTATATTAAAGTGTATGACAATGGAAATATGATTACATCTAAATTTGTCCTAAAAATAGAAATCTAATATATGCATCTATTATTTTAAAATATTTTAATTTTCAATATTATGGCAGAGAATAAAGAAATAGTTAAGAAGAGGTAAGCGATCGCCCTGGAAAAAAGTAAATACTTTCTGATGTTTTTTTTTTTTTAAGGAGTCAGTTCCCCTGCCCAGTTGAGCACTAAGCTGTGGAAGCAGCGGTACCAGCACCGCAGCAAGAGGGCAGGGAGCAGCGGTTGGAGATAAGGACATTGGAGCCAGTGTTGCCTTCAGAGAAACGCACGTGGCACCCTCCTTCTGGGGGAGAAATCAGTCCCTGGGAAGAGCCCGTGCTCCTCATCTGAATTCTCCAACCCTCCTGTGCGTGGGCTGCACCGTGACCCCAATGCTGTAAAAGCACTCTGGCCATGAGCACTTTCACCCCTAATCTGATCCCTGAAAACCAAGCCTTAGAAGATGTGTAAAGTACTTACTCACTTCTGAACATGCTTTAAAGCTATCCCTTGGAGCAGACGGAGTTTATTTTGTAATCTCTTTACAGCAGCTGAGCCACAAAAAAATATACTGCAGTGCAGTCCAGAGTCAGTGTCTCCCTTTAAATTATTTGAAATATTATAAAAATTACTCTGTGGCTAATAGAGGTACCCTTTCCTGTCAAAAGGGAAAGCTTAAGTTATTGTCAATGACGTTTGATTAAATATTTGCTAATCAAATTTATTTTTCATTAATGGATGGATTTGTTAGTCTCTGCGTCTCAGTGGTAGCCTCAAGAACTCAGCACTAGAAAATCTTTGATTATCCTTGTACAGATTTATAAATATTTTAGTGATCTAATCAAAGTAAAGGAACAATGGAATATGATTTAGGTAAGTGGTATAAAAAGAGCTAGTGAACAGCCAGTCTATCTTTGCACAATCTATTTTTGAGTAATTTTGAATAAGAACGAATTCCTTAATTTCAGTCTGTTTGGAAATAATTTATGAACAGAATAAGGACAGACATTCTTGAATATGTTATTTTTTGGAAGTTGTTTCCCCAGTTCTAATAAATGTTAAAAATAAAAGTCGTTAGAAAATATATCCCCATTTGAGCCTGGATTTCTCTCTGAGAAGAATCTGACACAATCTGGAAGCTCAATTTTTTCTTGTTTTTAGAGGAATTGGGGCAACTGAAAGTGAAGAATGACAGAGGCTTTATACTGTTCTATACTAAGAACATAATACTATTATATATATATAAATTACATATTGTTTACATCTTATAATAATAGCTCTATACTACCATTCTATACTCACTTTTTTTTTAAATTGAATGTTGGAAAGAGGAACAGAAGACTTGATGATATACTTCAATTACCACTTACTTGTTTCAACATAATATATGCTTTAGTTGATGTTACTTGCACTTTAGTTTTTTATGATAATTGCCTACTTACCCTGTTCTTGTCAGCTAATCAGGAGTAATTATTACATCTCTAATTGACCAACAATAACTACTGTATCTTGTTTTGTTAATTAAATGCTTGTTTAGGAGACTATTTGCCGCAGTAACTTTTTCTTTCTTGGCGAGCAAGTCAACGTAACTTTATTCTTATTCTCCCTGTATAAGGCAGTGCATGCAAAGCTCCTAAGAAGATTATGTCTAACACCTTATATCTGCCATAAAAGGGCTCAGCTCAAGCTTATGTTATTGTTAAACGTCTTGTAAAAAGAATCTGCAACAAAGTTTCAGTTACGATATGGAAAGCGTTCCAGCACGGGAAAAGCTCGAGAAAATGAGGTGATTTTCCCCATAGATAATATGTTTGGATTTTATTTTGGGCTAACTCCCAGCTTACACAGGCTGTACTGAGATCCCAAAGAAAACATCCTATTGTCGAAGTCACGGCTCTTTGTTCGTAACGCAGAGGGGACAATTACCAGGAGCCAGCAGTGTCCTCGGGGTGTCAGTCATCTGAGAAGCTGGGCTGGAGCAGAGGAGGGAAGCAGGAGAACCCGGGGCTGTTATTCCAGCCCTCGAGCTCTGGAGCTGCCCCGTGCGGGGAGGTCGGAGCGGCAGTAACGCACCATGGTCTTTGGGGAGATGGTCTGCAGTTGCTCACGGAGGGGAGGGAGCCTTCATGCTCAGCCAGACAACAGGATTTCACGCCCAGTTACTACAGTTGCCACTTCCTACCACAGACACCACACTGCTTCGGCCTTCCTAAATCCTCAGATTTAGCAAATCTGTGTGTAGGGACGAACTAGTGAGTTCTAACCACATCTTGCTGTAATTTAGTTTGATGAGCTACACACATAACAAGTTAAAGACCCCTATAAGAAACTAGAATTCACATAGTGCTGACTCAGTAAACTGCAGAGTTTCTTTGTTTAAGTGTTTGCTCTGCGGTTAAAGGTCCACATTTGCTTCTGTTATTTTAGAGTTCCTAAAAAAGCTCACTCTGGTGTCGTTCCACAATGCAGTGCAATTTATGTAAGCTCATGAACCAATACAACGAATGCAAACTCACTCTGTTGACGAAAAAGAAGAGGTCAATAGGCGTTCCGGACTCCACAAAGCATCATCTGAGAGCTACAGAACTACAAAATAAAGTTCTTCATCTGTTCCCTCTAATCAATTATTATTAATGATGGGAAAGAGGAGGAGTGGAATGTTTACCTTAGTCTTACAATTTTTGAGAAGAAGAAAGTCTTCAATGCATCCAAGGGCTTTTTTTCAGTGAAGATGATCTTTCTGTGAAAAAGACAAGGACGTTTCTTTCTTACAGAAATTTCTACAAATAAGTGTATTACAATAGAAAATACGGCCTGAGAAACATGCTTGGCATGCAGTTGAAAAGATTTAAATCATGTGATATGTAGCATAATAAATAAAGTATTTTTTTCCAGGGAAAAAAAAAAAAAAAGCTGTTCTGAACAACCTTGGTAAAATCCGAATGTTTTTCACTCGTAATAAACTACAGGTATTGTCTGCAAGGCCACACCTTGCATAAGCAGTGACCTTCATGTCCCTGTCACCAGCCTGGGAAGCACAGGAATATACAAATACTTTTTTCTGCTATTCTGAAATAACTCTGGCAGTATTCTCTAGTTCTGACTAATTCCCCACCCGGTGAAATTACTTAGCCCTTGGGCTTTGGATGCCACGTTTTAATCTGTACCTTATTTGAAGGAGGGCGCCGCTTTGCAGTGGCAGGGGAGGAGGTACCACTCCCCTCCCACGCGATGCTCCCGGAGTTCAGGTTATTTCTGTCTGTGGGGGCCTCAGTGGCGCTGCGTAAGGGAGGGCAGCTCTTTATGGAAGTGAGACATGATCCTTGGAGCCTGTCCAAGCTGTAGTGGTTGTAGCCGATCGCATGCTTACAGGAGAGGGGACTGGTGTGTGGTATTTTACGTACGTCCTTGGTCTTGAACGTTTGCTACCGGATTTGAACAACTTGGCCTGTGCTTACCTGCAGAGTCAGAGGGGCACGAAGGCTGTTTCTGAAGGAAGACTTGAAAGGAAAATAAATCCAGGATCCTTCTAGTAGCAAGCGCGGAATTAAATTGGAATATTTAATAAAGCCCGTATTGCTAAATATCATATCGAGTTGGAAACAGCTGGTTTAAATATGCAGAAGCTTAAAAAAAAATATATGGGAAATTATATGTGATTGGGAGAGTACTTCAAAGTGCTTTTTGGCATAACACACAATTATTTCATACTAAGTAGGACTCAAACTACAAATGATTAAAAAAGAAACTGGAGAACATGAGCCAAAGAGGTAGCAAATCTTGATAAATAAAGCAAAGGTTCATAACGCAGTGGTTTATCAGTATGCAATAGACTAAATTCTTCCTATTTGGATTTTTTTTTTAACTTATTCAAGGAAAACCAAAGCCATTGAGGACCCGCAGCTCAAGCCAGGCTTGGTAGAACAGCTGGTGTGGCTGGTTTAGAAGGTTTTCAGTGGAAGTGGAAAGTGTTTCTAGCATTCCTGACCTGGATTTAAGAGGTTGCAGAATCTGAGAGTGAATTCCACACCAAATTAAAGGTGTGCTGAATCTAAGTGGCAGGCTTTATTCCAATTACTTGATTTTTTAAAGAAGTAGTCAGATTGGGTTAACTAGGTTTATTAATTGTGACACAAGCTCTGTAGTTTTTACAGTTCTTAAATGTTGTAAACATTTAAGTTATAATCTAAATCTACAACATTGCCCCTACCTCTACTGCTCAGCTGATTAATATCTTATTCATTGTAAGTTTTCATGCTAATAAGTGTATGTTTAAGCAGGCAATGGTGCTGAATAAAGGCAATATTAATAGATCTAATATGAATAAATACCAATTTCCCCACTTGTTCAAGTGAGAGTGGCTGATTTCAACACGGAGCTTGAAAAAGGCTCGTTTGTAAATAGGCAACTTCAGTGGAGTATTCATAAAAATTTGGATTCAAAATATCCAGAAGAGCTTGTTTTCATGCTTAAGATATCAGTACATTTGAAGCTACACAACATGCAGAGGCAGAACTGAAAAGCTGAAGGGAAAAATTGCTGTGATAGGTGAAAAGCAGCTATTTCTCATTTTATATTGAAATTAAACCATTTGGGGCCTGAGTCCTTAGGCAATTTTCTACATAGGAATCCATTTAATGCTGTTATTATTTTTCCCTCAAATTGATGAAATAAGACCATGGAAGACATTATACTTTTAAATACTCCTTTCATATGTGGAAAAGATCAGAGAAGAGCGAACTCCTCCAGATCTCATTTTCTGCTGGAGCAGAACAGAATTTCTGGCCAGATCTCACTCTGCACGAACCACAACCATCTGTTCCCAAAGCCTAATACCAACTCGTAGCCGTCTGTCCTGCAACAGGCAGGTACCAGGGTGCAGTAAAACCATCACCTTACCTGAGGGTCACCCCTGAGTACAAAGCATGCTGTCCCTGTAGAAATCATCCCACGCAGTCAAAAACAAACAAAAAAACCCCAAAACACAACCCCCAAACCTGTTAATGGAATGAAATATAAGCATGATACATTGGACAAAATCTGTATTGCGGCAAAACACTGACACGGACTTAAAATGGGATTTTGGCAAAATAAAACACTGACACGGACTTAAAATGGGATTTTCAAAAGCAGCAGCTGCCAAAACAAGCTCAGCTTGTCTTTCTGGGCTGTTTTTTACCACATCTACCTCAGACATTCCCCAAACCAGGCACGACAAAAATCAAAGCAGTTCTGTGCATTTCCAAACCAGCACCGTTTCAACCATTCCTGGAAATACATCTTGGCCCTTCATAATAAAATCTTCCTTTGACTGGCGATAGAGAGCACACCCACTGGCAGCCCGAGAGCAGTCCTAAACCCATGCACACATTCCATGTTGTTTTAAAACACATTTTCCCCAAAATATAACTGCTGGTATTTGTAATCTGGTGGAAAAAAAAAAAAACAACAAACAAGATAAAAGACACTTGAAAATTGAGATAAAGTAAAAAATAATTTTGTCATTTATTAGTTTCTTTTTCAGTTTTTCCTAGATTAAACTCTAATAAAAGAACAGAATGGTTTGAAAATGCCAAAAAAGAAAGGAATTAAATAGGAAATAAATGGATGTGACAGAGAGGTGTAGTTCATTTGTAAATTGGATAACAGCAGAGGTAGTAAATGTAACTATTATATATAATTGACTTACCGAGATCCAAGAGATGAGGCCTGAAGGGGTGCTAAGCTATTTACTCACGACTTATGGATTTATACGAATTCCTCTGTTACTCAGTCCAGTGCCCAGTTCGTTATTATCTCTCTCGAATTTGGAGGACAGCCAGTAACTTCAGTAGCAGCTATGCAAGTGGATCTAAGGGTGATGTTTGTGCAAATAAAAAGGTCATTTTCCCACATGAAAGAGAATGTTTCAACAATAGAGTATGCAGGTACATTTCTTAAGTACAGTGATATGGCATAAACTAAAAAACAAGCTAATTTAGTGTGGTGTGGAAACCAGTGTGGGTGTTACTGCTCAATTCGAGACATCCCTGGAAGAGCGCAAAAGTACAGGCGCTTTTTTGTTGATATACTTTATCCCCACCTCTTTTGCCCCATTTTTCATGGCTGAATTTTCCCAGATACTTGCCCAGAATCTGTCCCAGCCTCTCCTTACTTTGTCACTTTTCTTTGCCTCTTGTTGAGTTATACTGTGCTCTCCCTGTAGCACCACATTGCCCTCTTCCTGTTCTGAGAGGGTGGGTCTGCACCCAGTGCTCCACCTGAGGTGACACAGCTCTATGTGCAGTGCCTTACAATGCTCTCTGCTTTACTCTTTTTTTTTTTTCCTAAAAAATATTTGGGGTTTTTGACCACAGAGGAAATTAAAAATGGTTTTCATAAAACTCTTCTTTACAATACTCAAGAAGAAGATTCTCAGTGCAAGAGTTAATTCACAACCTACCATTATGTATGTTAAATTGTAATTATTTTTCTTCCTGTGTTTCCCACGCTGCATATACCAGCGTGGATCTTGAGCTGCTATTTTACCAGCCAGTCCCCGAGAGCACCTTCCGCATCTTTTTTATCATTACCCTTGCCTTCATTACCCTGAATAACTTAGCAAACCGTGTCACTTCAGTGCTCATTCTCTTTTTCAGCTCACTGATGAATACGTCCCCGTGAGACTCCACGGTGATTTTCTTCCAGCAAGAAAACTGACCATTAACTCCCCCTCCCCACACGATAAGCTGCTTCCGTGCGTGGTAAATGTGCAGAGTGGGAGGCTTCTTTTTATATACCTGCACCTCTTAAAAAATTATTCCATCTACCTTGTAATTATGTCTAATACATAAATGTTATTTTAATGATATAAATATATTCCTAGAAAGAGACTCGGCAATTATTCTTTTGAATGCGAACAATTTTTTTTTCCCTATTGGAAGTAATTTAGGTTTGCCCTCTGTCGCACCTTGACATTTTTGCTCAGCTTCTATTTTTTACGTGTGTGAATCACTGGCTTTTCAACGCAGAACTGTCACAGACTTGTATATTTTGAAAAGAAGCCAAGTTTCAGTATCATTATACTTACACATTCACCCTGAGGCATAATTGTTCTAATACACAGTTTTCATCCTGCAATTTAAAGGAGAGTTAGTGTGTCTTTTTGCCTTCCAGTACCTGTCATAGGGTTTTCAGTATGCATTGGGTAACACAAGCCCTTTCCTGTTCCCATGGAAATCAATAGTAACACTTCATACTCATTAAAATCTATCAGAGGAAAAAAAAAAAAGGGATCTAGGTAATTAGAACCCACTTCTGTTTGGTCCCTGGTTTATCTGAAATCAGGAGAACTGTCAGTCAGGGAAGTGCAGGGGGGTCTGCAACGAGCTGAAATCTCCAGACAGCAGAAATAGGGGTGAAATGCTCCGTGTCCCTCCTGGTGGGAGCCACGCTGCTCCTGTCCCCCCCCCACGGAGCACGTCACCCTGTGCCAGCGGCAGTGCCAGGCTGAAGGAAGAGTGACTCACCCGGGCGCAGAGGTGCCCCTGGGGAGCGGCGCTGCCCGAGGCACAGCCAGGAGGAGCGGGAGAGGGAGCAAGCAAACCCTGTGTGAGCAGCTGCGCCGAGTGAGAACTTCTCCTCGTCCAGCAATGGGAGACCCGGGCAAAGGTAAACCTCTGCCTGGTTTTTCTGCTCTCACATTTCACCTCAGCGTCGCTGGGCATCGTGACATCAACTCAGTGGGACGCTTTGAAGTGTACCAAGAGATCACTCTAGGAGACAGAGTAAAAGTAATAAAATTTCGCCATCCATATTCCTTTTCTTCAGGTTTCTGCGTCAGGTTTGTGTGCCCACAGAGGCCCTTCTCTCAGGGGAGATTTAAAGCAGTTTTAACTCAATTCACTGAAATAATGACACTAAGGATCTGCCAATTTAAACGGGCTGTCATCATCTCTTGGGTGGCAAAATAAAATATATTTAGTTGAAGTAAAAATAAGGAAAAATATTTTTTCATTTTCCATAAAAACACCCTGGTTTTGAAAGACAGAGAAAAGCTAGAGCTAATCACATGTGGGATTAATCAGAGATTGCTGTAAATACAAGTTTTATTAAATAAAAGGAAGAAGAATTTGCCAGATTTACCAGTAACTGAGAGACAAGAGAAAGTTGAGAATCAACCCAGTAGCAATACTGTGTGCTAGGAGGGCAGAAAGTAACATAAAAATGCAATGAGACTCAGCAAAACCAAATTCCCAACTTCTCAAAGGAATATGGTTCAAATATCGATCACATGCAGTGTATTCGGGGCCTTAAGAGACAGCCCTTGCACTAAGTGTCTTGGGATCACTGCAAGTTTTCTGGATAGTGTAATATTTTGGACTCCCACTACTGCTACCAGGAGCGAGCAGAGAGTTTAAAGCTCTGTGGGGACCCGACTACGCCGCCTTCTTGCTGTAGGCAAAGGCACAGCCCCAGCAGTGACCTGTGACAGCGCCCCAGCTCACCACACGGGTTTAGAACCCGCTTCGTTCTTGTGCTCTCCAGTGTCTTTCAATTCTGTTCAAATAAACTCGTGCAGTATTTTCTAAAAATA
Organism: Calidris pugnax; assembly: GCF_001431845.1. Taxonomy (NCBI): domain Eukaryota; kingdom Metazoa; phylum Chordata; class Aves; order Charadriiformes; family Scolopacidae; genus Calidris; species Calidris pugnax. Next base: position 9,072,661 of record NW_015090920.1, read on the forward strand.
TGAATATCCAGCTATTTCTTTAGCATATTCCTTTGATTTGTTTTCCAGAACCCAGCAAAAATATAATCTAAGTCATACTGTGTAAAAATGAAATGCAGTATTACACATACATTTCACTGAAGCAAAAAAAAAATAAAATTAAATCTTGTTTACTGTATACCTAGTGTGATTCATCTTTGACTTAACGAGTACCTAAAAAGAACAGAAGCAAGCAGGAAAGCACTAACTTGCCACTCTCTGACCCCAAACATAAGTTTTAAATACCAGCCTCGATTCTTGCAGACCTCGTTTGTTCTCAACTCTTAACCACACATTCAGTTCTAATAGTACTTACGCTTATAGTGTTCTTAATAAAATGTAGCACAAAGCACAACTTCATTCCAGATCTCTGAAGCAGAATAAAATAGCTTGTGCCAAAGATTCCTAAAGAGTGGTACGCAAGATCAATTTAATTCTTGATAAAGTGCACCGTGATTTGAAGAATTTCAGGTTTTTGGTTTTCCTTATGTTCCAGCTGTGCTTGGGATCCACGGAGCTTTCAAATTTAGAAATCGGTATTGCATGTAGAAGATGTCCTGGGAAATTTTACCATGAAAAAAGGTTGATAAAAGCCTGTAAGCATAAAATAGTGACCCAGATATCCTGAAAGAAGTGTGGTATGGACATTGTCTAGTCACTACAAATTGTGCGAAACCTACAAAGCTAATTAAAAATTCTATTCAATAGAAGAAACAGCACAACAGAGATAAGTAACTATGAATAACCATTTTATTTTTACACCCTGTTGATGCTCTGTGTACTAGCACACACTCAGTAATTAAAATATTCCAAGAACACATCTCTACCTGATGATCTCTCTTTTCCTTTCACCAGTCTTGCCCTCCAATTTTTCATCCCTTAGTTTTTTTCATAGTGATGCATTGACCCTGCAAGCTATTACTTGTCTATTTTTGAGTTTAAAAAAATCTATTTTACAAGTCTGATTTTGTACTGAAAAGGTCTCAAGTAGCAATGCACGTTATTAAAATAAGCATAATTGTATAAACAAAATGTTCTGCTTGTTCTTTAAAATGTATTACACCCATCAAATAAGTAGAGAAAAAGAGAAGAGCACATTCTTAGTGCAACTTGTACATTATCTAGTTATCATAACTTCTTTACAGCTGTAGGAGACAAGCCCCCTAACCAGCAAGAAGCACAATAAATAGCAATTGCTACCACTGATACATTTCACAGATCTTTGCTATCCTCTCAGTTGTCGAGTACATGGACCTATTTTGGTGCTCCAAGTACAGTATTAGTTTCGAGTTCTTTTTAACAAAATAGCTAAGAAAACTGACCTATTTAGAAAGCTTGCAATACTATATGGAAAGGTATTTTCAAAACACGCTTTTTTTAAAAAGGGGAGCCAAACCATCAGAAAGGCTGCCTGTATTTGTCTATAATGAAAAACAGGTCAATTTTGATAAAGCAACCGAGATTTAATAAATCTGTATAAATCCATTGGTATATATGTGCACAGCAGGTCTGATAACTAAAGAGAGTATAGACACACATGTATGTTTTCTTTCTGAACCAATTAACATACCTCACAGGTTTGGTCCTGCTAAAAGGATCAAACAATGGGATACTCTAATGAACTTTAAGATGTTTCTAAGAGATAGGACATATTACAGTGGGTTGAATAAAATCATTGCTATTACTTGCCTATCTAATAACATTGGTGGATTTGAATAAACGTTATGCAGAAATACAACAGAATGAGCTAGAAGATGGAAGATATTGAGCAAATCTGCCAGCTTTAGGCATCTATTCCCAACATATTTGTTGTTGCTCTGCTGAAGCTAACAAGGTAGAAAAGCAAAAAAAAAAAAAAATCTGCTATGATTTGACTATTACCAACCTCTTTCCTGTAACACTAATGCTACAGTAAAACAGGAACAGCCGTAAGTACAGAGTAAAAACAAATACTGCAATGTAAAGGTTTTTTATGTCAATGGAGTTTTGTCAATAATTTCGGTGAGACTCGCTTCACCAAAACCTTGCAATAGTATGTTGGAAGGCAATTCAAGTATTTCCATATGATTCCTGCTGAGTTCCAGAAGTAAAAAAAGTTTAGCTGTTTCTGAACTTTATGGAAAGTATGTTCAAAACAAGCCTACATACCATCACATGAGAAGATTCTGATTGTCAGGAGCTTTATATTCAGAAGATGAGGCAGATATGATCTACTTGACATTTCATCAGCATCTCAGCCTAAGTGCAAAGAAGGAAATTCAGTCCCAGAGTGCTTCACAGGAAAGCTTTGTATTTTATCTTATTTTTATTATTTTTATTTTAAACTAAGGTAAAGCATCTAACTTTGAAAAGACATGCAAAGTTTTAGTACAGCAAACATAAAAGAAGTGTCTTTCAGTTTTGTTTTCTTCCTAGGTAAGGGTAGGTAAATGTCAAGAAATCTCTTTAATTTTATATTCTAAAAAAGAATGATTTATGGAGAAGAGAAATCAAATTACTTACCTATAATAGGAGATTTTTGAAGGTAGTGCCCCTGTTTCCCTAAAGGTAACACTGAAAGATCTGTGATGATTCACCAGTTTGTACTACAAAGTTAGGAGGCAGAAAGTCCATTAATTATTTAACTCTATTAAGGAAAAGAAAGACAATGAAGAAAATTAAACATAGGCAACATGGAAATGAAAAGAAAAATATTCACCTTTTCCTCACCTGTCAAAAATCCCCAGAAGCTTCTAATGAGAAAAACAGGTGAGCTGAGCCTTCTGGAAGAAAAAAACTGCTAAATTCAGGGAAAGAGAGTTTTCAGAAGCATGATGCCATCGCTGCAGATTCCTGCTCTCCTGTATGCGGGGACGTTGGTTCCCAACAGAACCAGGCAGGTGTTTGCATCTTTTAGCATGTAAATGCAGGTATAAACCTGGCCATTCCCAACTGAGCCTTTCCTGTGTTTCAGTGAACTGGACAGCCCAGTACTGCAGGCTGAGGCTTCACGCTTTCAGCGTAAACACCACCTTCAGCTCACATAATTTAGCAGCTTTCTGTGCACCCCAGTGGAGCAAAATGGATTTACTAAGTACTGTCCCTTAGATTTTAGTGACCACCTGTGTATGGCAGAAGGATGTTGTGTGCACATGGCAAATGGTGTCCGATGTAAATGTGCACACACCAACCTAGAGATAAGGATCACAAACCCATAACGTAGAAATCTAAATGCCTATTTCAAAAGCACACAGCTGGGAAAGTTTAAAAGCAGAGGGAAGAGAGAAAATGTAGGTACACATCAGAAGTGAAAGAAAAGTCTCATATTTCTAATTTATTGAGCACTGAATTAGGAATTTAATATGAAAGAAAGGACTTCGAAACATTACCTCAGTTTCAACCAAATTTAGAAGGCTGTTATATTGGAAGGTCTGGTGGTATTTCTACCCTGAAGAACCTGGTGCAGTTCCTTAATTCCTGTGCATATATTGAAATTGAAATGAGGAAACAAAATCTTTATGATTTGTAGTGAAAAACTCTACAGATAAGCTTTAAGGGATCAATTCTCAGATAAAATAACTCTGTGTAAACCTGTCTCATATACACACTCTTTAACTTACATCTTTCTATCTGTAATGCATCCAACATAATGCATCTGAACATCTGCTTGAATGCTCCATAATTTTAATTGATTATCATAGATGATTAAAAGGAAGGTATAACGATCGCACATCTCGAGAGAACATGATCTGTATTTGTTTAGATCTGTAGAATTAGCTTGTCCGAAAGGAACTGTTAAAACCAGTCTTATAAAACCACAAGATCAGTTCCTAGAAGTGATAGTTAAATCAATAACATGTGCAACCTATTATTCAGGTTGACATAAGCCTTGAGTAGTCTGTCAGCAGAAGGTTATGCTATGAAACATAATTAAAGAGAGATAAAATTGATTACATATCTACGTCTTGAAACTGGAAAGGTATTTCTGATGATTATTGAAATATTGAAGTGCTTAATTTATCTTCTGTTTGCACCAAATCAGTAGAAAAATATCTTTTGCAATTTTAATGTATTACTCCTAAATTTGCTTTTATTATAAGAATGTACTTTTCCACTCTAAGAGGTGGTTATGAATAGATAACTGATGTTCTTTGAAAATACCAGTTTGAAATGTATAGTAATGAAATCAGATGAACACTTCCTAAAATATTTCTGAGCTTATTTTACTGTATCTCTAGAAGAGCTTTACACGTAAATTAAAACTGTAGAATAATCATAATTGCTACTTGTATTTTTAAGATAGTTTTCCTCTAAAGTTTACAGGACAACAAGAACAAGGCATGGATCTTGCTTTCATATGTGTCTCTGGGATGATTTGGATTATAATGGGTCCCGAATAAGAGAGAATCCCTACAGTGTTGTACATCTGACAAAGCCTTTATGTGGAGCTACGTAAGATGTCATTGTTCAAAGCCTATTTATTTTTCTTTTTGTAGAAAAGAAAGTCATTTTATTGGTCTTTATGCAGAATCGGGGTTAGATGATCTGAAATCTAGTTTCATATGTAGCTGTGAAGATACTGTGCAACTTTAAATAGGTCAGTTAACTATTGTACAGATCAGTTTGCCTTTCTGTGAAAGAAGAACAAGGTAGATAAAGACCTAATGATACAGTATAATAATATTTATATTTTCAGTGGTGTTGCAAGGCTTATTTAATTTGCCTCAGTTACACCCATGTCATGTAGCCGCTGTTACAGAACTATGATTAATCTATGTCTACAATGAAAAAACTACTGTATCTTGCTCTCTTTTTATTATACAATTTTTATAATAGTGTAACTTCAAAGATTTCAGTGCAAAGACATAGTACTCATGTGCCCTGACAGCAGAATAGAGCTCATTGTGTATCATGCCCACCTGGTGCTTCTTCTTTGTATAATTTTATTTGTTGGCCGAAGCATTGAAATGAGCAGAATGCAATCATTAGTCGGCACCATAATCAAGAATCAACTTTGCATAGGTAGTTTGTCTAATTCCATTTTCTTGAAATCTCTTTTAAACTGCCTTTTTGCTCTAAATGAAGCAAGCTTATTTTGGTGAGCCACGTTACTTCTCTCATTTCAACTGCATCCCAATGGTTAATAACACACATCACACAAGAGCAAGCAAATGTTTCCCAGTTTCTTGCTTTCCTTCCTCCATTTATACCACACTGGGAGCCAAACCTAGCGGTTGAAGAAAATAAAGCATCATGCACAAATTCTGGCAGCCAGCCAGCCTATGAATTTCAGAGCTGTCAAGGCTGCATGTTTCAATCAGTTTTGACATCTCTTGGCATTTCTCTTCAGATTCTGCTTTCTATAAATAATTCCCTTACTTGGGTGTTATTTCTAGTTCATTTCTGAAGATAGAGGAAGAATGCTTCTCACCTCTTACTATGGCTTTTCTTTGTCTTCACTTTGGAAACCTATGTGAACACGAATTAAAACTTACTTGGCATTAAAATAGTCTGATATGTTTGGATGATGGAATATATGTTGCATTTTAAATTACATTTGGAATTCTCACACTGAGATCTTGGAGAAATTACCAGCATCCCCTTTTCTTACTTGACATAATCTGAGTTTCCTCTCAGCCTTTTGAATGCGTTGGCAAATTACCAGTCTCCACCACAACAGGAGAGCCTGGGGACTGGGTTACGTACTTCCATACTTTCTCCCTTGATTCAGAGAGCAGTAAGTTATGGTGTGATTTCCTTGCACACCCATTCACCTCTACTAGTGCTGCTGTAGGTTGTAAGGTGTGCACAGACAGCAGCCACTGCTTTTCCCATACAGCTCCTTTAAGAGATCACATATTTCCCTTCAGAAGGGGAGGCCACTTTGCACCCTCACGCCTGGTATTGCATTTGACCTGAGCTCTGCAAGGCTCTTGGGGCCTCTGGAGAAAAAGCCCTCCTAGGACTTGGTGGCTAAACCTCTTCTTTTCCCCTCAGATATTTGTACCTTCCTGATTTCTTCTGCTTTCTGAACTACAGAGAGATGACAGGAATTGCTGATCCTCTAGGAAGCATTCCTTAGCACAGCTGCTTCCAACACAAGGCATATGTCAGGCCATCACCAGGCTCTTCAGCTTCCTTTTTGGGAATTGTCCTGGCCAGGAGAACATTTCAAGTCTCTCAACAAGGGGGGAAATATTCTGTGGCTTGAAGTATTCCTGAGATGTTCACCTTCCAGTCTCATTCTGCAGTAAGTGGGAATAATACCCATCCCTTTTGGTAGCCAAAAAGAATGAGATAAGAGAACTGCCCCAGGGAACCAGTAAGTGAAGGTCCTGATGAATCTTGAATAGGGAGTATTGATTTAAGCCTCTACGAGGAGTAAACTTCATAAAGATAATTAAAGGCTTTTCATGCAGTTCTCTGACCTCAGATCTTTTCTAGCAAACTTGGGGGGGTTTGCTGTTGGTTTTTTGGTTATTTTTTAAAGATTGCAGGTTTGATTGATAAAGCCACCTCGGTTATTTTCCACTCTCCAGGTAGTTTTACTTAACTAAAGAAAACTTGTAAATGGAATGAACAGATCGTGCAATAAAATGGATTTCAAGTTAAACCAAACTGAAATTTCATTGATGGAGAACCATCAACAGACCCTTATGAGGTCCATACTTTGAAAAAAGCTCTTCTGTATTTTCATCAGTAGCTCGAATTATAATATAATTACCAGCATCTCTGCCACATCTACAAAAGTTTTTAAGGATAATAACCAATTAAAAGAACCATTAAAGAATTATCAGATTGCCTGGATGCCAATAAGTAAGTTTTAATACTGAAAAATTCAGTGCAAGATAAATGTGAAGAAAACATTCAAGCTCTGACAAAAGACCCTTTCTGAGAAAACAGGATTTATAAACACTGCAGTATATAAGCTTGTCATTGCTAAAGGTATAATGAAGTCTGGGGATATACAAAAAGGGAGATTTTAACTCTGAAGAAGGTCCACCCATTGCTAATAAGATCTGTATTAAATACCTAGCATCTCTGTCCTGTTTTGAGCAATACAAACGGTTCAAAACGAGTGTGGAAAAACAAAAGGAATCCAGCAAAGAAAAAAATATATATATATCTGGATCTTATTCTCATTCTAGTGCAAGAGTAAAAGCAACTCAGCTTTTTCGTCTGGCAGAAAAGGAAGCCATCATCCTGTTTTACAGAGTCTTGGAAAAATGTTTTGAGATTAGAATAGGGACAATGTATGGAAAAAGCTTTACAACTTTGCTGAGAAAGGCACAGAAAGCTCTGAACGTTAGAAACTGACTTCCTGTGAGCCTTGCCAAGAATCCGGCATTTCTGGTTTAGCTAAGACATGTCCTAAAAGTTCATTTGAAGACCTCAACCAAAGTATCTCTGATAGAGTTGTTTCAGTAATTAATTACATGCTATGTTATAAATATACCTTATTTTTCATCTGAAACTAGATTCAACTTTCCGTCCCTAGAATTTCTTGTGAGCTAGCATGACAATTGAAAAGTCATCAAAACCCACCTTTCTTGAGTGGGTCCTAGAGGGGCATGCTTCCTAGTTTCTTTACTTTCCTGCTGAAAAGCAGATATTTTTAACTTCAGATCACTCCTGCAGCTCTTTCTTGAGCTCATTTTAAAACTACAATGAAACTTGACCCAACAGTTGATAATGCTCTCATGAATGTTACATACAGTAGAATAGTAAATACCCACTTTTACTCCATATTCTCCTGAGTTTCCATCCAGGAATCCTATCTTAAAATTTTAAATAAGGAGCCTGGTTTAAACCTGTGATGCTACGAGTCTTCTCAGTAAGCGCGGCTTATATTTCTGTTTCAAGAGAAATATTGATCCATACAGATAAAACAACACATTGGAAATATGGAAAATTTGATGACTTAGACAAGTCTGTAAGAACTATCTGTCTCATCAGTTTACCTCTGCAAAACTACAGTTCTCTGTAAAATTTAGTACTTTTTTTTAATGCTGTGGCCCAGAGTGAGCTTGCCAGCCCAGTGCAGCCAAATGCTGTTTTCATTTAGAACAATGCCAGTTTGGCCTATGACTTCAGTTAATAGATACAGAGATTGGCTAGTACTGGGCCAAGAAGAGATAACTGCAGAAACTGTTAGAAGTTCTCTGAGCAGATGATTTCCTATGTACAATTACTTTTTAAGATCAGTCACTCTATATTACAAATACCTGCTGTTTAGTGTGATCAGGAGGGAAAAAGAAATGTACTTACTTGAAGCTGTAAAACTTATGTCCTTGCTGATCCACACCAAAGGGGACTCTATGCCATCCTGCTCAAGCCATGCTGTGACTCAGGGCTGAAAAAAGAAAAATAAAGCAAAACCAATCTTTCACACGAATCTAGAAGTTGAAGTTACCATGTTTATTTTCAACTATTGACCTCTTGCCTATTTATGGAGCTGGGACTATGAGACTCTGCAGAAATACTTCTCGAGGTGCCAAATCATTGTCAATAGAATTAGTAGGAATTCCTTACTATAACCAGAAAAAAAAGAGAACAAAAGTAAAATGTCAAAAGCTTTTTGCCTTTCTTTTGCCCTCCCAGCCAACGGCTGGAATTTTTTTAGCCACTTTGGTTTGGAAACCTTTTCTTCCTCATCAATTTGCCTCCGTAGATTTTTCACTGCTGGCAATTAGCAAGTAGAAGAAATCCTGCTGAGGAGAGCAAGTTAAAAGGGGACTTAAGAATGCCTGTGCCTGGGAAAGAAGCAGCCAATCTGGAGCAGCAGACTTCCAAATTTCAAATAGACACATTACAGAGATGAACAGCCAGAGCAACCTCTCTTCTTAATTCCTTTTATCTGGGTCTCCAATCTGCTCACAACAGTGTTTAGTCCAAAACTTAGTCCACTTCAATAGGCTTGGAAAGGAAATTACTAAGATTCCAGCATTCATTGTACCCCCAAAAAAGAACAATTTAGATAATGGCTTGCTCCATCTGGATAATAACCAAATGGCACTTTTCACATCCAAACCATTTCAGCCTGGCATCTTCCAGGAAGCCCTGATGTCTACAGATGAACACTAGAACATTTACACAGGGGGAAGGCTCTTCCTGCTGCCCAGCTTTCATCTGCAACAGGAAGAAAGTGAAGACGCTGTCAGTGATTTCAGTAAATCAGGGCAGTCAGTCTTATGTGCCATATTTATGAGGAGGGAAATAATCTTACAACTATGGATCAGCTTGAGATCTTTCCTTAAGGTCATAAAAGCTGCATAAACACAAGGCTTCAGAGGAAAAATGTTCCCCGAGTGCAACTCTATTACAGCTGCTGTTGCCGAAAATGCATTTTTGAACTTTCAGAGATGATCTTGGTGTCCCTATTCATGAAGCCCGCATGATATTTTAACAGCGTGCATAAATGACAATGACTGTAGGTAAATTACCTTAAAAAAATTGTCAGAACACTGTTAAATAAAAGATGGCTTTTCAAACAGAATGTAAAATGTCACATAATATATTATCATTAAATAACTGTATTTTGAGGGAAAGCAAAACCAAAGATGCAAAACTCTCTCTAGGAATATTCACTTCTCACAAACAAAATCTGAAAATACAGAAAACATTTCAAAACCCAATTAATTTCACAGTTTCCAGCATCAAAAAACTGAACATACTTCTTGAAGTTGCCTGGTTCTTTTTGGTTTGGCTCTAAACTATCAAAATACAACAAGACCTATGAAGAATTATGCATACAGAAAAGCAAGATAAGAGGGTTTTTTACTAGTTTTTAAAAATAAACTAAACAAAAAGAAAACCATCCAAATGACACAGGAATTCACTTTGTAGCTACTCCAGCAGGCTGGAATCTATCATTGCCATTGTGTTTTTGCACTCATGCTCCCGCCTGCTTTCCTGTTCTGAACAGTTTCTTGCCCCCCACAGCACTGCAGGCTTCTACCCCAACCACATCCAGGGACAATCAGAGCGAGACCATTTGGTCATCACGCTTAACGGTCACGCAGTCTGGAATCACTTCTCAACAGTCATTTTCTACTAACGCGGACGTTTGACAAAGGACTGCAGATGGTACTAAAGTATAGATACGTAGGGTTGATCCTGAATTACTACATTGAATTTCTGATCTGAATTTTCATGATGTTTTGAGGAATTTTCCATCCAGGGTTTTGATTTTGGAATATTCTTCACAATTTGTTTAGGCAAGAGTAAATTACAGACCAAGATTTCCCAGTCTGTAATTCTGTTATAGATCAGTGTTGACATTTTGGCTAAATCCTGCCCTTACCAAGTCAGTGGGAGTTTTTCCTATCGCCTTTAGCAGGACCAGGATTATTCTTCTTCAGCTCTTATTAGCATTGCTCAGTTTCTTTGTCCCAATTACATACTTCATTGTGATATTATTATGCATTTTCAACTGATGAGATTGCACATACATACTGGTGTACAAACAAACCTATAAGCCTCCATCCAGCCATTTCAACTTTTCCTGTCTTTGAAGTAAAATCACTCAAATAAATCAGGGCAACTGGTCCACTTATTACCTGGTCCACTGAAAAGGCTGTGGTGAAGAGACCAAAAAAGGTGTTGTCTGAGTGCTGCCAGGACAGCGAAGTGTTTCCTCTTCTCACCACCTCATTTACAGCAGGTGCAACAAAAAGCAAGGAAAGAAGAGCTTTTCTCTTCCTACGGTCTTATCATCTTCCCGATGAATTCACTAGGCCCTCAGAGAGAGTCACTACAAATGAAAACTTATCAGCAGATCTTTCCGACATCTACTTATTTAATTTTCTGCCTCCACAAAAGGTTTTCACAGAGGGGCTGGATGGGTCAGGCTGTGAAATCTCCCTCTTGTTCTGATGGACTAAACCTCATGGTTCCACCTTCACCGGTCTCTCTGCAGTTCTGTGTTTCAGGAGCGTAAGCAGACCAACTGAAATGAATCCTGCCTATTAAAAGTTGCATCCTTTGAGAACATTTTTGGCTGAATGCCTTTCTTACATTTCATTCTGAATCACATATTCTACTTCTTTGCCACAGTTTCCTATCATCTCTCTTGTTGTCTGACCATGTTGACTAAAGGAGGGCAAATTCATCTCAGCAGTGCAGAACTGCCTCGCTCCTGCAGTCATCCTCCACTGCAGGAAGAGTGAAGACTGAGAGACACCCTGGTTTTGTCCTAAATGTCCTGAAACCTTCAGGAGAAAATTACTGGTGGCAGGCAGTCCATCTGGCTGCTTGCACAAAGCTCACCAGCACTAGGAGATGTAGATGTGCCACTGGAAATCCAGTTTCAACATGGATAGGCAAATAGTTATAATTTAATGGAACGCTTCAGAGGTAAGTATGTGTGTAGTATAGGGGATGCAGACCATATCCAAAGCTGTCAATCTATTTTAGAGTTTCTACCCCTAAAATAGCCAGAAGGGGGTGTCCACCCTCCCTCCACACTACATATTCTAATAATGTATCAGTGGGATTTGCAGCCTTTGCCACTTCAGTGATGAGCACAAAATTCCGACTAGAGGTGATGTAATCTTGGGACACCAGATCAGCCAGTCTTCATATTAATCCTTTGCTCCTAATTTCATTTACAAGCAATGAAACAGAATGGATGTAAAAGATTGAGATCATCTGTTCCCAGAACACTTTCTTAGCATTTTTTATGGCTCTATTCAGCATTTTATCTGTGTTTTCATCATTCCTTTTGGGGAATCAACAATGCAACTTGGCCGTTTATGAATGACAGATGTATCAAGGTATATGCTCTTAGACCACTGTATTTTAAAGTTCCAAATATCTAGTATAATGTAGTTAATTTTATAATTAAAGTATGGCTAAATATTTCAATTGTAAATTGAACCACACTAGCTTAAGCCTGCAGTAAGGAGACCGTGATGCTTTCAGTCCCTTTCAAAGTAATATTTGGCAGGGACCCTCTTTAGTATCTAATCGCATGAAAAAGTTTGAGTGGTCAGAAGCACCTTTTCTTATTTTTTTAAAAACAGGAAATATTAACTACTTTAATTAAATCCAACCTGCTAAGCTCACACAACATTCTCCATAATCATTTTCATGACATGTAGGGTTTTTACTCGTATTAGAGAGAATCTAATTTTGCACAATAGCGGTTCCAAAGGAGTGTTTGCTGCACATGGGGTAAATGACGTGCATTTTTGGATTTGTTTATTCATTCATTTGAAATTGCCAGCAAACTCCACTGGAGGGGGAATGGTATGTTGAACAGGAAGATACTCCTGTTAAATGGCACATAGCTCATCCTAGTTTTTATTGTTTCTCCTGAAAATGTTGGAGATAATAAGAAATCAGCTTATATTTGCTTTTGCTTTATGCACGCCAAATAAAGAGAGGCTGAAGCAGTCAGGGGATATGATATTAAAAGTCAAATTACAATAGGAAATCACAACGAACGGTTCTTTATAACAGCCAAAAATTAAAAGCAAATAACAAAAGCATTCCTTTGGGTTTTTGATTCGATAAAGTACTAAAATATGTTCACATATTTATGCAAAATAATAGATCCACTGGAATTGAAGATAGAGTAACATTAGGCCCAAGCTTCATAGCACTAAACTGAATTCTAGCTTAAAACATACATATATTTCCTCAGAAAGATGCATGTCCAACTTGAATTGTATGAAAAAAAAAATATATATATTAGTGTTGCTGTATAATTAAATAGGCTGATAGACATACCTTACTAAAGAAAATCCGAATTACTCTGTCTTTATGGATTACAGTAGGACAAGTAAGCTATCCCATGTTTCCCTCTTGTCAGCACTTCCCAAGGATTTTTCTTTTTATCATCCTTTCCTTCCTTCCAAAGTTCCTTTGCATTAAAAGCAACTTATCACAGGAAATCCTACGAAGCCCCACAGAAAACATACTTCCTTTAATTAAAGCTGAACCTCATCACTGATTTTTTGTCAAGTGACAAAAAATGTATATTTATTTATTTAATGGGACGTTGAGAGACAATTTTTCCTCTTTTCTTCCTCTGGGAAGTGTTTTATTGTTTGCTTCCTTTCTCTTGCCTGCTTGCTGTGTAATTTAAGACTGATGCCTCCCTGTGGGAAACAAAACTTGATCAGAGAACAGCCTGCACTGCCACCTAAACAAATTATGTTTTAGTCACTGCTGATGTTGGCTCTGTCATAATGGAAATGTATAATTAATGCCTTTGCTTTTACTGCTTTGGAAAGAGAACTCCCTGAAACTGGTTCAAGAGGGGGAATTTTAGGACTGCAGCCTTTCCCTTTCTAACTGTTACCACAATGGATCGCTACAGCTGCCTCTAAAAATGAATGATCGGGTCCCTGATCTCCACAGTTATTTATTCAATCTACAGTCAAGGCAATTTATTACTATTAAATAATAAAAATCTGCTGTGCAGTAAGAATTTGGCAAGGAATAAGAGAGGAGGGAAAACGCAGTAACACAGGTGAAATCCTATATTTCTCCTTTTAGAGAAGCATGAAAAGATTAAGCTATTTCCATTAGTTTCCTGCAGAGTAGCAAGCAGTGATAATAGACATGTGCTAATTTCACTATTGCATTGTGCTACGAAGCAGCATTTTAGATCATCTTTCACCTGTGACATGACTCCAAATATCCCCATTAAGAGCTTGATTTTTATTTTCAGTTTCTGTTGTTGAATTTATAGCAATGGCTAAACATCTGGTATTATGACTGCAAATAGTCTCCATCTTCTCACCTCTGGGATGCAGTATAGCTTTAGACTATTTATACTTTGATCTAAAATTCTAAATGACCAAATTATTCTGCTGTAATAGGTCCTAAGTGACATTAAATGGATGGTCTCAGCTTTTTCTTTCCAAAATGGACAGCTCTCTCACCTCTACTGCACTGCATGAAAAGTTCAGCACAATGGAAAAACAGCAACACCATTTTCAGGACTGAAACAACCTTTGATTTCTACAAAGACACATGCAGGCCAGGAAACAGCAAAGGCAACGAATGCAGTAACTGTGCTTTAGGCACATTCTTGTGCCATCAGTAACTCATCATTTTTAGTTAAAGTTTATTATCAGTGTGTCTGGAGTTGTACAGAAACCAGAGTGAGGAGGGGAAGGTATCCATCCATCTTTAAAGAGTCATGATCTAGGTTGGTTGAAAACATGGACAAAACAGGCTTGGCTTCTAAAACAAAACTGTTTCTGTACGCCATTTCCCAGTATGATATTCCTAGGTATCATTCCCATACAGTTTCTTATTTCCACAGACATTTCATTCTGAAAATCTCAAATTCTGTTGTTTGCTATCACTATCCAAGCAACGTATGTAATTATCATCCTCATCATCCTATTTTACAAAAGAAAACAACGGGGTACAGGGGTTAAGTCATTTGCTGGACTTCTTACATAAGTGGGGTTTTTTTTGTCTGAGCTGGAAATAGATGGGATGAAGTTGTAAAGCACAAGTCTTGAGCTGATGTAAATTAGGTTACTTACTCTGAAGCCATAAATAGCTAAGATGAATTCAGACAAGTCTTAAATCTCTCCCCAAATCTTCTGACTTCTGGTCTTGTAACTGAATCACTGAAGTATTCTCGCTCTGTTTCAAATCCAAAGAGGCAGATAGATATAGCTGCTGAGTGTGACACTGTTCATTGATATACCCAAAATTATGAAACTTACATCAAAAAAAAAAGTCTGATACAAGTTCAAGCTAACAATAGTTCTCCCTAAGGAGAACTAAATCTAAAATACCACCTCCTTTTTAAATGATAAAAAAATTATTTCCAGACATTAGTTTAAGGAAAGTAAGTGATTTTTAAACCAATCAAAAGTTAACCAGAACTTTTCTCATCTTTTGAATCTGAATTAATTTTTTTTTCCTGTGAAAACTTTCCTTCATTTCCCTCTGGCTTTTTATTATTCTACTTTTTGTTTATGGACTAGGATCTCCTGAGAAAGCAGCCGGGACAGAAGAAGAACGGGATAGAAAAAGAAACATCTTGTTACCAGCCTTATTCAGAGAAGCCTAGATCATCGAGAGATTACAGGCCAACAGCAAATTAACTCTCAGATCTCAAATTAGGCTGGATTCCAGATGCTGTGTGGGACATCACTCTGTGGGATGTCATCTTCTTACAGACATTCAGGTAAGGAAAGAGTGGGAAGAGGCTCGGCTGCTTGCTCTGGCTTGGGCTGGAGGGGGACGGGACCTCCTTTGCAGCCCACTGCAAACTGGAGGAAACTGGTTCCTCCAATTTCTCCCCTTTCAATTAGTGATACATCAGCTGTTGAAGACCCATTTTTTTTGAGTGTACACACAGCTGCAAATGGGTCAAGCCTTTTGGGGGGTGACATAAGGCCTTTGGGGTGTGTGTCCTGCCTACAAACACCCCAATGATGTGCTCAGTGGGCAGGACAGCTGTGATCTGGATGTGCTCTGAAGACCTGCCTCACGCACCAAGGGGGCTGACGTGGGTCGTTCTTGCCCAGCACGACAGCGTAGCCCTGCCTAATGCCTCTTCTCCCTTCTGCAAGAGCAGCAGATTGGTGAAAACAAAGCTATTTATAGTCTGATGTGTTTGGAGACAACAAGACCACAAGGCATATTAAAGTAGAGAGAAGGCCACTTGGCCCATGCTGCTTTCCTTATTAAAATTCTCTCCTTGCTCCTACTCGTACATCACCTCGGTTGGCTCCTTCCTCTGAAACGATGAGCGCCAATAAGCTGATATCGGAACACACGGAAAAGACTAAAGAGGATGGCCTGCCCCAAGCTGAGAGTTTGGGGTTGTTAATGATGATTTCCTCGCAGTAGAAACTTCATGGTCATTAGGTATTCAGCACGGCGGAGGAGCCTACATCTCAGAGCTTTCAGCATTAATAATATCGGGACCTAAAGTTTCCAGAACACGGGAACTTTCCACTGAGCACTGAAAAAGATAAGAGAGGAAGGAAACTAAAAGGAGCTGTGAGGCGAAACGACAACGGCTGCGAGAGTCACTCATCACCATCAGAAAAGCTGTCATGCATCTGCGCCGGCACCTATAGCAAGTGACTGGCAGCTGTGTTAAAGGTCATGAAAGCTCTCTCACTGCACCCAGCTCACCACCACATACGCAGAAGACCACAGAAAACAAGCAAACCCGACAATTATATGCATATACACACACGCACAGATGAGCAGAGAAGAAAAAGGCCAAAGTCTCTCTGAACGTTCGAGTAATTGGGAAGTACACAATACCCCTGGGTAACCACATTTTTCTGAAAATCTATTACTGGAAATCCTGTTTGCTAAACTTAACAGTCTGACATGGGATTCCTCACACACATCACTGCAGGCAGGCGAACGTATGAATCCCTTTGAGGTCTTCATAACGCTGTCAACAGATATCCCTGCGTTAACCTCCCTCCCGCACAGCTATTTCCAGTCGTCGCCTCAGTCTGTAGACGCTAAGGGTATAATTTATTTTAATTATTTGTTTTCAAGTTGAATGGCTGCAGACTCTGAACAAGAAATATCATTAGGCTTCAGCATATCAAATAGCATTGTAAAGATGCTATTCATTTTATAGGCATGCTAAGGGAATGTTAGCATTTTCATTTAATTTATTGATACGTTGAACATACTTATTTAGAAAGATAGCACACCAACATATAAAACAATAAAATGCATTCTATAACATCGTGGCAAAGATGTTGAGATAACAGCATTATCAAAGGAGAAAAATAGGATAGGAAATATTATAGCACATTTATCATTTATATACCTTGTGAGGTTAGGACCCTTATCTTCCTCACAGTTGTTTCACTTGAGTGCTATAAGGATAAATGTATTCGACTGTACCTTTGTCTTCACAGTTGTGCATCGTGCCATCTTTCACTCACTACGGGCAAAGGTAGAAAGGGAATTACGTTACAACAACCTGTCTTTTTTCCATGCTCGGTTCCATCTTCCTCTGTGCACTGCAGCATTTACAATAAATAGACGGAATTACGTTACAGCGACCTGTCTTTTTTCCACGCTCGGTTCCATCTTCCTCCCTCTGTGCACTGCAGCATTTACAATAAATAGCTTAATATAAGTTTAGCTGAATTTGCATCTATACGTTATCCATAAAGATAGTTCAGAAAGTCACGTTTCAACGTAACCGGGGAGTAATATCACCGGAGAGAAGGAAATTAAACTGAAATAAAAATATTGCGAGTTGAGAGTTGGGACTAAAACCTCAAGACGATTGCACAGAACCACTGTGAGGTTCCTTTATTATTTTATAATTAGAAGGAAAGCGCAGACTTGAAAGTCAAGATGGAGGGGGGAAAAAAGCAGGTAAGAGCTGCAGCAGCTGTCTCAAAAGACCAATACCGATGAGAGCACCTTCTGCCATGCCCTCTGCCTCCCGCTGGGCCACCTTTCCTTCCCTAGGACCAGCTGTGTTTTCCGCACGGGGGACAGAGGGCGGGTGACAAACAGCCTCCCAGCCAGGGAGGCAGCCAAGGGACTCAGAGGAATTTCCACTCTTCCACTGTCGTAAGCTTACACATGGGAGTCCCTGATATAGACTACCGGCTTGGTTTAGTATGACACATAAACCCTTATTTTCCTCCCTATTTGCGTGTGGAACAGAGCTTTCTGTGTCATGGAGTGGAAATTCTGTCTTCAGTGCCCATTACTGCCTGGAAGGCCAGTGGATTTATTTTTCCTTGTACCACTACTGTCTATCACTGTAACATTTTCCACCTGAATCACTAATGATAGTTTCACAATTAAATGAACAAAACCTTACAACATTTTTTCTAAAATATTCACAACCCTAATTTTGCAAACACATCCCACAATTCAGTTGAGTTCAGCTTGAGCCCTACACCCTTTTTGCCTCCTAACCCTGACCAAAAATTGAGATGGCCATCTCTCGGGAAATACCCCTTACAGCAGAGGCGATTTTCATCCTTAATTTGTATCTAATGCCACCATAGTCTTGTTTTCATTCACAGAAGCCAAAGTGCTTCATTTCACCCTGACAAAAAGCCTCTCCAGTGGTTTTTGCCTCTTTTGTCCTGCATTCTGTCAATGAGCAGCACAGCTCTAAGGAATACATTATTACTGCTGCAGGCCACTCCAAATGATTCAGAGACACCCTTTATATCATAGCCAAAAACAGATGAAGAAGAATTGGGTCCCCTGGGAGCCAGATATTACCCAGTTCAGCTGAAGCCATTCTCACTTGGTTTGTCTTAGAGTGATTTTGCATTTTAATTTTTAATAATTCTTTAATCCATCTCAAATAGGGGAGAGCGAGCAAACAAAACAGAATCCCTCTGCAGCATCCCTCCTTTCTGCCTTATTCTTATTCCCATTTTTTTTTCCCTAAATTCCATGTTCTTTAGGTTTAGGAGATATTGGTTGAATATATTAGTACTTCTTTGCTGTACTTGGAAGTACTAGGAACTTGCACAGTAATTTTTTTTCTACTATTGTTGTAAATTCTATTGTTCTATATTTTGCTATGAAAATCTTCATTGAAGGCATCCTTTTATTATTGCATTGAGTGTCGGAGGCTCATAGGAACGGCCAAACTAGAATTAGGGTTCCCCCGTACACTTTACAAATTCTCTCCTTTTCTATTTCACCTCCTCCCTCTTGTAACCTAACTTTTCTGTGCCATTTCTACCTACTGTAAGTTCTTTCATTTCAGCAGATTTCTTTATCACACCTTGTCCTACCATGGACTATTTTCTGTATATTCCTTGTAGAGATGTGTGTATATTACTGAAACTCCCTCAGAACCTTAAAGCTTTTTCTTTATTTTAAAAGCAGTCTTATCTCAGTTTCATAAAGAAAAAGATTAACTTTAGCTCAAAGCTGCTCTCTGACAAAAAGTCCCACTTCTAAATGCATGAACCAGAGAGAACACCCTGAAATCTCGGCAGGTAGCCATTTTTGCCAGCAATTTAAAAACAAAAGCAGCAACGAAATACAATTCCGAGGGGGAAGCCGAACAGCAAGTTTAGGACAAATGGGATCTACTTCCATCTTCACAACTTCAGAGCCTGAAAAATCTGTGTGTACTGAGCCCGTATCTTACACACAATTACATGTAATCTTAAGAGCTGAAATGGAGAGGATTAGTTCTAACCGCCAGTTCCGGCGAATACCAGCAGCCTGATTGTATGTTCAGGGCACTGGTGGGCAGCAGCAGATGGTGGTCATTTCCCTGGCAGGCCATATCGGGGGTAATCACCAGACGGAGTTCCAAGGTTTATGGTATTATAAACCTCTCTTTCATTTCTCATTCTCTGCATGTGGAAAGCATGGCCCTTTTAGCTCCTTTCTTATTGATTTTATACTAGTGTAACACCTTTGCCTTCAATGATTTTGAAATGATTCACTGGTGAAGTAAAACAAGAAATAGAACTTTTAAGTCAATAAAAATAAAAAAAAAATATTGATCTTAATGCTGTTCTTATTTTTTGCATTTGAAAATGAGGAATAGCTTTATGTTGATTAGTGAAACAAAACACAATAATTACGAGCAGAATTTGCAGCATGGGGTCCTGGCAGAATTTAGTACCACAGCCTTTTAAAAACTGCTGATGCTTAAGATGATTGTGAAATAAATTAGGCTGTGAGCTAACTATACCTACAAGACTAGTAATACTTGAAATGGGCCAGCCAGAATCCAGAATGCCTGTTTTGAATTGGACTAGGTGAAACTTTTTGGTTCAGTCTGATCTGGATTGATTGTAGTACAACAAATACGGAAGATCAAACTGAGGCCTTAGGGAGTTTACAGAATAGACGGTAACGCAAGTCAGAGCACATGGGTCAAGATCAGGCCCAGATCTCCTATTTCAGCAGAACACTCTTGTTCAAAATGTTTTATAGCAAGGGGAAAGAAATTAACTGCATGATGTGTCTCTAATAACAATGAAGAGACTCGCTTTTCTAATAAACTTAATTCAATGTGGTTAAATTGGCTAAGTCTGATCTTTTAACACACTTCAGAGATTCAATCTCTGAGCAGGGAGATTTACCCAGTCAGTCCAAAAGGACCTTGAAAAGCTTCAAAATCGGGCCAACTCAAGTTCAACAAAGAAAAGCAAAAAGTTCTGCACCTAGGGCAGAGTAACCTTGTGTGTCAGTACAGGCTGGAAGCCCACCTCCAGGGTACCAGCTACGCTGGAAAAGGTCCGGCAATTACTGTGGACGCCTTGTTGAAAATAAAGAGCATGCTCTCATAACAACAAGGCACAGTACACATGCACATTACAAGGAGAACCACCAGCAGAGCAAGATAAATACCAGCAGAGCAAGATAAATTATTATACCCATCTAACTCAGCGCTCGTTGAGGCTCACCTGAAATGCCGTGACCAGTTTTTGGACTCTCAAGTTCAAGAGAGATGTTGAGAATTTGGAGAAAATCTGGCAGAAGACTACCAAGACAATAAAGGCCCTGCAGCACATGACTTGTGAGGAGAGACTGAGGAAGCTGGGTTTGTTTAGTTCAGGGAGTAGGTGGCTATGCAGCCTGCAGCTATTTGGCAGGCACTTAAAAACATAATGCAGCCCAGCTCTCCTTAGTACTGGTGGGTACTATAATGTCCCAGAGGAAAGCGTTCCTCGTTGGGAATAGAGGGCAGAGCTGGAAGGTGTTAGCCTAAGAGGCAGTACAAACTCCATCCTTGGAAGTTCTCCAGTCTCCAGCAGACCAAGCCCTGGCTGACCTGATCTAGGGCTGGTGACAGTCCTGGTTTGAGATGAATGCTCCACAGGGTGACCTCCTTTTCAAGAATAGGAGGATATTAAAAACAGAAAAAGAAAAAAAAAGAGTAACAATTCCAAATTAGCTGATCAGAGTATTCCAGGCATCTTTTTTTTGCATCTAGCTAGAAGACAAAGAAAGTGTTAGCATACTTCACGTAGGCCAGGTAGTTTCCAAAGTGTAAGATATATTGCCATGGAGATAATCCATGCTGTGAACCCATTACTGTATTGTCCCTGATTTTGTTTCAGGTATGGGAAAACTATATCATCTCACACAAGTATGTGGGTTATTACAGCGGGGTGGTGAAGAAGAACTTCTTGTTTTGTAGAAACTATTACAGAAAGTAAAAAATGTCCAGCTATCTTTTATCTGAGATCTTCTTAGGGACTCCGGTCACAGTGACCTCCCATGGCGATTCCCTTCAGATCTCGCCAGAATTGCTCCTAGGCAAGCTCAGAAACAAGGAAAAAATGAGAATTGACAGAAGATACTCTTCCTAGAAGTAAAAATATTGCCTCCCATCCTTTACTGTCCCTGAGTAATAACAGACTTGTCCTGAAGCATTCACTTGGCTTGTGAAGTGCTGTAAGAAAATGAAAATGTGGTCTGTGAGATACTAATATTTCTTGAAACAAGGGGGAGATCATTCCGGCCCTCTGAATTATCCCTCATACACTGCTCTAGTCCATTAGAGACATAAAGGTGCCTTTAACAGGCCTCTGAGCAAAGTGCTTTATGCAATGTATTCCCTGTCCTTGACACAGAGACAGACAGTATCTTAAGCAGTGTCTCTCACTAACACAAAGTATTCGGAAACAGAGGAATGCCTCCAGGGAGCTCTTTCTGCCAAGAGAAATTAGAGCAGCTCATGGTTATTCTAACTTACGGGGAAAACCACACCGTGCCCGGGGCTGTGGGGTCGGAAAGGTGCTGACTACGACCTGTGCTGCTTGGGTGGGCTCCGTGGAGGAACCACGGCAGGAGCTCCAGTGACTGTGAGTGCATCCCAACCGTCCCTGCAATCACTGCAACACCCCTAATAAAATGAGGAAGGTGGCAAAACTTCAGAAAATTATTGTGCTAATCAATACGGTTATGGCTTTGGTGCCATTTACACCTCATTGTGCAAGACTATATTAAAAGTGACTAAGAACTGTTAGTTGTTTCATATAAAAACAGGAGGGCTGCTCTGTGAAAAAGAGAATATGACTTATTTAGGGTGACTTAGACTGTACTAAACAATTTAAGGAAGAGGAGAGATGTTTCAAATACACTTTCATTTCTAAGTGAGATGGATACAGATAGCAGCACGCACTGCCTAATGGCATTGTTAGGCTACTACTCAATACTAAGCTGCAACGTATTGGCTAACTTTTTAGGAGACAGTTTCGAACATGCCTGATACAAGCAGCTCTCTGGGCCCTGCCTGGTAACATTTGAAAGCACACATGCTGTAGGGCATGACCTCCATATGATCTTCTCTGTCATTTTCTTATTGTCTTCTTATAAGTGCTGGAAACTGTAATCCTATATGCAAGGTTGGGCCATCCACTCAAAGATGACAAAGCCTGTCCAATGAATCTACAGCAGTGTAGCTGCAGAGGAAAGTAGGAAGATATAAAATAGAAAAGATGACCGGCTACGAAAATAAACAATTCAAGAATGTTAACACATAATCAGAAATTTTGGGGAAAGGGGAAGGAATAAAAGAAGAAGGAAAAGATTTCTCTGTAGTACTTCTACTAAAGTATTATCAAAGATTACTTTGCTAACAGGACCAGTTCCTTATGATCACCAACACAACAACTAATAAAAACTCATACGAAGAGTTACAGGCGTGGCCTGTTTTGCCTCAGGAGTAGCCTGTCTGTTGGCATTATTCCAGTCTGTCACTTAACGTCTTTACAATATGCATCATGTTAAACCAGAATGTTTGAGTAACAAGGTTATTTTCTCCCAGTAACCCACCACATATTCCACCAGCGTTGTATTTCTCACATGGGTATTTCCCTTCAAAGCTGTATTTTACAGCAAAACACTCAGAATAGAATTACATACAGTAAAATTTTAAACTAGCAGGAATCTGCTCATCTCTGACATCCACAATTTTCTTGAATTTAGGATGTATGCATTTCTGCCATACTGTATGGTTACACAGAAGCTCTTTCAGAAGCAATTTTACAATTGAAGCTGGAAGCCAATGTCAGGAACTCGGTAAGTGTTACTGTTTATGCAACTGAAATGCCTGTTGAATAAATGGTCCTCTGCAGTGCTGTTATACTTGTCTATTTCTGTATGCCAACTATGATATTTTCTAAAGTATATACCCTCATGGTATCTAATCACTGACAGTCAAACACTCCACTTAGGTATGGTTCCAGCAGTGCATAGGAGCCATAAAGAAAACTTAATGAGCTTCCTGGGGTTTGCCTATAATAGAGAAACGTGCATGTGGCATATAGCTGCTTGGTGCTAATTCTGAGAGAAAAAAAAAAAAAAAAAGAGGTGTAAAATCTAATAGAGGGAAGTCTTGCACCAATGGGAGAAAACTATCAAGTGCTGAATTTATAGCAAACCTTTTTAAAGTGCTAACCTGGAGATTAATGAAAAGATCCGAGACATCAGAAAATTTCTTCATTTAAATTACTTCTTTCATAAGAAGTATAGCTAACAAAGTTCCTCCTATAGATTTATGACATATCCCTCTCTACTGTAACTCTAATTCTTCCCTATGCATTCTCACTTTTGCAATATTAAGTCCTTCCTCCAGATCCTCTAAGCTCCTCCTGCTGTTCTCCCATCCCTCTACCATCTCCCCTCTTAATAGAAACCTATTAAGAAATCATGACTGATTTTGAGTCACAAGTATTTTGAGTAACTCATCTAGCACATCAACAAAACAGATCAACTCAAGCTCCCCTTATTTCTTCCCCTAATTCTCATCACTGACATAATGTCCTCCCTCAAGACAGCCACTGAAAATTGTAGGTAGTGAGATGTTAGAAGAAACTTTTTCTCTCGAAGTCAAATTGCTTAATAGGTTGAAAAATTCCTTAGAGGGAACAGAAAGGTGTTTGCAGAACAAATAAAATGAGATGACCACAACAAATAAGCCTAAATAAAAGTAGGAAACCAGGAAATCTGGCTATCAGAATAACTTTGAAACATAGATAGAGGCCCTTCCTGAACAAAAAATTGTATTGTATTGCCACCGTTCCTGAATTTGTTACTCAGGTTGACATCATTTCACCTTTTTGGATACATCTTTCTTCCAAAACATCCCATAAGTTTCAGAGGTAGCTCTGTATTATGCCACAGCACCAGTGCCACTGCAGTGTGATAGTGCAAGGAGCCAGTGTAGCAACGCCAAGTCACTGACAAAGTTTGGGGCTCAGTTGAATTATAGAATTGTCTGGGTTGGAAGGAACCTTCCAGACCATCAACTCCAACTGTCACCCTACCACTGACAAAACCACCACTAAACCATGTCCCTAAGCACAACATCTCACCGTCTTTTCAATACCTCCAGGGATGGCAACTCCACCACTCCCCTGGGCAGCCTCTTCTAATGTTTGATAACCCTTTTGGTGAAGAAATTTTTCCTATTATCTAATCTAAATCTTGCCTTAAATGGGACTTTAAAGAGGATATATTAGGGCCCAGCACCTACTGGGAGTAAGCCAGAGCATGCCACGTACTACAACAGGAGAGAAGATGGCTAAAACCACACAACATCTCGAGGGCCAGTGAGTGGCCAGAGACAGAACAACACCTCAGTACCTCATCCCAAAGGAGTCATTCCCTGCTACGCTCAGCTGAGCTCAACATCTTTGTGTCCTACAGTTTGCTGCACCTGCAGAGTGATGCAAACAGCTGTTTTTCACCCCTTGCTGCTGCCAGGTCTGGGTGCTGCCCCTTCCCAGACAGACTGCTCCTGGTGCTTCCCTTCTGTTTTCATCCCCCTCCCTTCAGCAGCAGCACTGCCAGCTCCACTAAGGATGACACATTTAGAGTGCAGTATTTTTAACACAGATATTTCACCTAATGCTGTTTCCATCCTCTTTGCTGTTGATATCCCTTTCAAAGTAGCATCACGTCCAGTTTAGGACACAATTGTTGCATGGTAGCAGTAGCCTAATTAACAAAGAGCCCAGTGGGCTGACCTACCTTGCACAGAAGGAGCATAAATTAACAGGCACTGGATACATCTGAAGTGGGGACACTTCACCATGTCCAGGCCCAAGTACACGCTGGGCTTCCTCCACCCTGCACACAGTGGGTCAAGACATGGCTGTGCACCATCTCCATACTCCTTGATTTCCACAGGAAGGACACCCAGGTGTGTATACAATGAAACTGCAGTCTGTTCCATAAATCTTTCCAATTGGACTCCTATTCACAGCTAGCTTTACAGTACCTAGTTTGAGCTGTACCGTAGATACAATCATTCCTATAGATGCATATAAGGCTACCGTATACTTTTATTTTTTTTTGGGAGTATTCATTTTCATTTTATAAACAAGAATTTGCTTTCTCTCTTTACAAGGTCCTTTTATTTTATTATCTTTCCTCTCTACCCAAAAATGCAATAAAAAGAGCAAAAACACATAAACATGAGACACTTCATAATAATTTCTTTAAAGCCTAAATGTTTTAAGATCAGACAGGGAAGGACATGTATATTTTATGAAGTTTGCAAGCATCACATTAGATACTCTCTGATCAAAATATGTTGTGTTTTATGCTGAGAATATTTGGGGTGAAGCATTTACTATTATTTGAGATGTACACTTGAACTTCCCTACTTTAACTGAGATTTAAAGTTATCCAGTTCTCCAATCCCACAAGCTTTTCTTATTTTCAGTGATGAATGGTATTAGCTACTGTAAATCAATTTACCTAACACTTAGGAATTATAACATCTAATAGCAGTTCTCCGCCTAAGATCTATTTTGATCAATTGGTGGGAAAAGCTCTGAGTTTTGAGATCACTTGGTCACTATGAAACATTTTCCTACTAACTTAAACAAGGAGTAAAAATAAATAGTTATAAAAAAGTAACTTTAGATAGAGGCAATCATTTGAAGAAAAACAAGTACAATGTATCCTGAAAATTCAAAGTGACACAAATAGAAACTTAATATTTTTACAATCTCAAAAATATTTCTGAAACTGCTGTAGGTTGGAGTAATCAATAACAATTAGAAAAGGTTTCTGCTGTTCCAGCAAAATACAAGCATACCATTGCTCAGCTCCATATCAATAAGCTTTAC
This sequence comes from Calidris pugnax, assembly GCF_001431845.1. Classification (NCBI taxonomy): domain Eukaryota; kingdom Metazoa; phylum Chordata; class Aves; order Charadriiformes; family Scolopacidae; genus Calidris; species Calidris pugnax. The sequence continues at coordinate 9,098,709 of NW_015090920.1, forward strand.
ACTATACCAAGAATACCAGAATACCAAGTTAATAAATTTTTAAAATTTTGAAAATAATTATTGTAAATTGCATTTTTTTCCCATCCTAAGTAGCTATAAATCAAGAGATTTGTAGGAACTCCATAAAGTGATAGTAAGATTTATTTGTTGTGGCTTGCTGATTATCTGCAGCTACTTCCTAAAAGTCTTGAAATTTAGAAAGCTGCTTGTGAAGTTGTGTGCAAGAAGTGGCAAATCATCATTTCTTTGAGCAACCTGCTCTAGTGGGAGGTGTCCCTGCCCATAGCAGGGGGGTTGGAACTTGATGATCTTCAAGGTCCCTTCCAATTCTAACCATTCTATGATTCTATGATCACTTAACACTTAAGATACAACCGGGGGGAAGGGTTCCTCCCTATTGTAGTACATAATTTATTTGGCTTTTCTTCTTGATGGTTTATTATCATCAAATCAATTTTAATTGCTGAGTCATATTTGCACTCGAAAAGCATATTTAGCCAAACTCTTCCCTACTTTTTAAAGGCACCTCTTTTCTCTCAAACAACAAATGCAGCATTCTGTAATCTTCCTGCCTTTGTAAGAAAAAGAAAACAGGGAAGAGCAGGACTGTATATACTGTTATCCAAATTTGAATCTAAAAAAATCACTAAGAGTAATCAAGAAGAAACTGGAAAGACTGCAGAAACACTGATTCTTAAAGACAGATGATGCTAGAATTAGAGTAGACAGACTAAGCAAGAAGTCAAAAGATAACCAAATAACCTTATTCACCTTTTTACATGAGCAATCCTGCTGTAGACAATGGGATAAGTCATACCAGAAAAATCTATGTAACATTTGAAAATGTCACAATCTTCTTAAAGATTATCATGAGAAGTGTTATCATTTTCACACAGACACATACATGAGGAATGTAAGTAAAATCCAAACCTAATTGCTCTTAACAGAGACTCTGGAGATGCATCTTCCCTCCTTTCCCCCCCCCCTAAAACAATTCTTGACCTTCATTTGCCCTGAAAAACATTCCAGGTGTGCATAATAATTTAGCTGGTTATGGTAGACGGTAGTGATACACTTCAGCTCCTTTCATTGTCAAATGTTAAAGATTTACATTACATTGTAAAGACAAAAGTACGTGCATAATTACCTTATTTCTTCCTTTTGTAGATGATCTCGAAATTCTCAGCACCTCTACACTTAGGACTCGCTCCACAAATCAGTCTCCTGAAGGAACAACCCAAGACACGTCCAGCAGAAACTGTGCCCAGCCAAAGGAGCAGGCATGTTGGTTCTGGTTCCCCTCCGGGTGCTGAGCCTGGGAAGAGCAGAGAACCCAATGACTTTTTTTTGTCTGAAATACGTGACGTTACTGGTTTGGCAAAGAGCAAATCTTTATGCTGGCTCTACTAGGGCCCTGTCCCGTGTGCATCGCAGAGCTTTTCCATGCGATACCTTTTGGCTTCTGTTTTGAACGGTGTTTCAGGATCACATGATAACCTGATTTTACTGACACACATGCAGCAGTAATTATGTTTTCGGCCAGTGAGTTACTGAACTGATATCCATACGAGTGAAATTATTCAATCAGATATATCAAGGTCTGGTCTTCTTTCTTCATTTTCACACAGTAGACTGCTCAGACAATAACTTTCCACACCTGCACATGTATTGATACCTACAATTGTACTCAATCACCCATATTCATAACTCCCTTCAGCTTTCAAAATGCTAATGACATACACCGTTTATAGGGCTTGTCCTCTCTTTGCACGCGCTGGAAGTAGTAAGGTCAGAGCCACCAGCTGGACTTTGCATTTTTGTGACAGAGGCAGACTGTCCTCTCTGACTCGTCCACACACCCTGGAGAGGAAGCTGACAAGGGGGTTCTTCTCTCTGTTTCTCATTTTCTATTACACTCTCACTCACTGCTCCTGCATTAATGGCCTTGTTCAGTTCAACAAGATTTTTATGCATGTGTTTCGTTGTTGTTAAGTATTACGCTATGATGAAGTAGCAAATCCTTTTTTTCAGAGGATGTGTTGAATGAATATCCTTCAGGGGATAAAAGCAGGTCAGCTATTTCAGTAGACAGCATCTCCCGATGTAATTCCTCTATGAATTATATACACACAAACTCGCAGACACTCTTAACTGAACTGGCATTTGTAAAAGAAGCAGCAGCAAACTGAAGAAGCCAATTTTCTACAGCAAAAATCCTACAACATGAGTTGTAGCTGCCTTGTACAGACCAACTTCATTTAACTCCTGAAAAAAGGTTTGCTTTGATTTCAGTGGATTTGCTTACTTCAGTTTTGCAAGTCAGGGTCATATATACTGTATTTAAAGAATTCTTTTCAGAGAATGGCAGAAAGAATAATTGGCAGGACAGTATAATTATGAACTGAGAAATTGTTCTATATGATGTGAACTAAAAAAAGCATCGCATTGCTCTAAATTAATGAAGGTCTCCTGTAATACAGGAAATAGTAAAAATAGAATCTCAAATAAATTAAACATATGCCTTAACAATCCTTTAACAGATAAAGTAAGTTTATTTTGGTTGCCAGAGAGATAAATATAGTGCAGAATATCAGTATAAACAGACAAAATCCATAAAATTTACTAATAGTTTAAATAGTCATTTTGTCAAACAAGAATAGAGACAAGAAACTATAATTATGTCATCTACATACCTTTTTCAGCAGTGCTCATCGGTGACAATCAGTATTTTGTGAACTTAGGTGTTTTTCTTTGCTGAAGAGACAACAATCTAGTGCTCTGAAAGTAATCAGAAAGTTTTCATCAGCCTTGAACAGTGATGTATATGGGGTAATTCTGGAGGATATTATGTCCTGTGGGCACACTTTTCCCTTACAGTTTTTCAAATAGTTTATTTTCAGTCTCAGATTATTTGCTACTACTTTATACCAGCAATACTGCATTTTCTAGTCAGACTGTCTGCTGAAGCAACAGAAGGGCAGAATTGCAGCCTTCTACTGCTCCAGCTACCTCCCACCCATATAATTCAAGTATCAAGAGTAATGAAAAAGCATTAACACAATTTACAATTTTAGACTCCTCCCAATGCCGGCGATTCTTTGGCCTATGTATGAAAAGGTCTGCCACAAAATCAAGACCAAATCTGGAGAGGAGACACTGGAACTCAAGGGAGATGCAAACCCTCAGCCTACTATTACCCACATTTAGTTTGAGTGGCGAACAGAAGCTTAGCTCAACTGTGTCCTTCTAGATTTAAGGTAGTATTTTTAAACCAGAACTGTCCTTTTGTCATCCATGGACGCTATCCCTAACTTTAAGGGATGGGGACAAGACTGGCATGGGAACAAGATTAGAAAAGAGCTGAAGGGGGGAAGTGGAGGAGAAAGGGAATTAAGCAACCAAAGACTGCATATAGTATTTACTGTGAAGGTAAACACACTTTGTAAACAGTACCACTATTAACTAGAGGTCAGACAGACAGTAGGCCAGATTTAGGAATGTATTTGTGAGACAGTAACTAAAACGTCCTCGTGACATTCTTTTCTACTTTGACTGTGATTAGCAAAGCTTTTTTTATTTGTTTCTGTCAGTTTGCGTTAAGTCATCGCTGAAGAAAAAGCAAACAATCTGCTTTATTTGCTTCATAAATATAATTATAAACTTGCCAGAACCAGGTTAGCCACAAATTAACATGACAGCTACATTCACTTTCACATGGATTATTTATGAAGAAACTTCAACAGGGTAAAGCTACTGATAGGACCAGGTGTTGCTGTAGAAGCCAATAGAGTTGCTATAGTGACAGGCCACAGGAGTGGTCTAAAAGGTATGATAAATGGTGAACATCTTGCAATTTGAAAGCCAGCAAAGATTGGTGTTTAAGAAATATTGATTACGTCTGCAAATATATCATAGAATCATACAATAGTTAGAGTTGGAAGGGACCTTAAACATCATTGAGCTCCAACCCCCCTGACATGGGCAGGGACACCTCCCACCACATCAGGTTGCTCCAAGCCCCATCCAGCCTGGCCTTGAACCCCTCCAGGGATGGGGCAGCCACAGCTTCTCTGGGCAACCTGTTCCAGTGCCTCACCACCCTCACAGCAAAGAATTTCTTCCTGAGATCTAATCTAAATCTCCCCTCTTTCAGTTTAAAACCATTACCCCTTGTCCTAGTGCTACACTCCCTGCTAAAAAGTCCCTCCCTATATCTTCTCATATGGGAAAAGGCAGGTACGTTGTATCAGGGTCCACATTAATATACTCCCTTGCATATAAGCACTGCGTTACTCTCAATGTCCATGTAATAACTGAATTACTCCCTCCCTCCTTGCAGATACAGATAGTATCTCCTCCTCTTCTAAGCATTACACTTAACAAATGTCCACAAGATGATTCTCCTCAGTATTTCTGGAGTTTGCAATATATGCTATTTGTGGTGGGACTGGATTTTAAATATTTAAAATTCATTCACCTTTTTAGATCTCTGATCTGCTGTGGAAACTGGCAGCAGACTTCCCAAATAAATAATACAACATAAACCTATTTTATCCATCAGTTAGCACTTCCAGACTAAACAAAAAATAAAACCAAACTGAAAAAAAAAATCCAAAACCTCTATAACCACAGAAAAGAAGGTGGGCTGGAAGTTTTCTTCAAGCTGTTAGTAAAACCTGTACAGAGCAGTCTTTGCAATGCCAGAACTTTCCACATGGATAAATGTTGCATCCACCAATATTTACACACACCGTAAGCTTTTTTCTTTTCCATTCTTGAATTGCAGGAGGTCAGAAACACCTTATGAATATACCTGACAATGCCTAAGCCAAGAAGTGAGAATCCTAAGGCTAAAAAATGAGAAGAAAAACACAATAAAAAGCCCTGCACTTTTGCAATAGTGTAATATTGAAAGAACTAGCTGCTATTTAGGTGGTGGCAGTGACAAATTGTTACTAACTTTCAGATCAACACATGCAAGGCTACACCCCCATACAGAAAGCGTAACGTCATGGTAAACTAGTTGAACGATAAATTAATGCTAGGAAAGCCACATTTTCAAAATAGTAGTAGCTGCAATGGGAACACTTCAAGAGTCCATTGCAGTGCTGAGATGTAGAATATATTTAAGGCTCAAATTAATCTTTTAAATTGCCTTCTGCATTTCTGTTTTAAGTCACTTGTGTTACTTCCCCACTCACTTTTTTCTTTTTTACATCTTGTGGTAGAAATACTAAACCTAAGTAGAAATCATACAGCAGTTTAGGTTGAAGGGGACCTTAAAGATCATCCAGTTCCAACCCCCCTGCCATGGGCAGGGACACCTCCCACCACACCAGGTTGCTCAAAGTCCCATCCAGCCTGGCCTTGAACCCCTCCAGGGATGGGGCAGCCACAGCTTCTCTGGGCAACCTGTTCCAGTGCCTCACCACCCTCACAGTAAAGAATTTCTTCCTAATATCTAATCTTAATCTATCCCCTTTCAGTTTGAGAAATGGTCACAATTTTCTTCTTTCTCCAAGGCTAGAAACTTCTGAACTTGCACACCCCCATGATGGGGTGATAAAAATAAATTATACTTTGTTACTTCAGCACATGGTGTGGCCTGGATATGTGAAAGAAAGCTGCGACCAAAATGACTGCATGTTAATGACTGGAAAAGCAGCAGACATGACATGAGTTTGCTGCAAGCTGCTGGAAGTAAATCTTTCCAAACGGTGAGTTGCATCTTCTGTAGTACACGTGGTTATGCAACAAGCATCCAATGCATCTCCTAACTCCGCACGTGTGCTCAGTGACAAGGGAAGAAAAACATAACTGTTTTCAACCTCCACTTCACAAAAAGTCCAGTTTCCTTCAACCAAAGGAATCTTTGCAGCGTTGAAAGCTGCACAGTATTAACATAGCTGCCTCATGAGCAGAGGGAGGAGGAAAAAATCCTGTTGGCTGAACAGTAAGAAAAAGATTGGGGTTGTGCCCCCCATAATGCTGAGTGTTACACAATTAGCCTTTTAATGATTGCTTTGCTGCAGCCTAATTGCACGCCTGGCAGTGTGTAATGGATGGAGAGAAGCATGCAACTCTTCTTAGGGGCTGTCTTTACCAGGTGGCCGCCTCCACCATCATCACAACAGCTACTACCAAACAACTTGCCCCTCTATTGCCATCACCTACTTGTTCCGTGTCTCCTCAGTGATCAGAACACACATGCTTTCCTCAGCCTCTGATGATGTTCTCTTCAACCAAACATGCTCTCTTCAACCAAACACCTTCACAAAACCCCACAGCCCTCAACGGGACACGACAATCCACATCCTTAAACGGTGTGAGCCCTACCACCTACTTCTCACTGTGTACGGTCCAGGTTGCTTTTGCGCCTTTTACCTGCCTGTTGGTTTGTCCTCCGTGCAGTGGTATCCACCACCTTGCTATACAATTCATTGGCATCAATGGCAAGCTGCCTTCTGCCTGGGAGCTGGCAGCACCATACCCTGCTGTTCACCAAAAACAAATCAACAGAAATCTCAAGGTTACGCCTCCCCTGAGCTATCAGTTGTCAAAGAGAAGTTTTCTACCTGGTGTGGGCTACTGACTGATGTCACCTTGTAGTATGCCAGTCTCATCCACGTCTTGATTTTTACTTATAAACTGGCCATCAGAACTGAAAAGAAAAGAAACACAGGGATATCCCCACCCTAGCCATTGGCCATGCACTGGGGGATGTGCTATGATGTATTACACGGTGCAAGACTCAGTGTATTTTAAAGCCTCATTAAAAAATTAAAAATGAACTGCTTTCTATCTCAGTATCTCTCTTCCAACCACTGGAATATTCATGTTCTCTACTTTCCTCTCTAAATTCTGTTAATTTTATATGAGGCCTCACATAAAGCACTCAATGATCACATGAACAGAAAATGGCAAATTCTCCATTTTTTCATTTCTCTATATCAATAGAAAAAAAAAAAACAAGAAAAAAACAAAAAAAGAGAATTAACTGAAACAACAGAAGATGCTACAATTTATGAAGACTGGAACACTTATAACCCCAGAAATCTGTGGCGTCGTAGTGCACTTTGCAAAGGCAAAGCACATCAGAGCTCTGAATTCAAATGAGGCAACCAAAAAACTATGGAGACCTAAGAAATCTTCTAGACTTCAGCAGAACCTGTCTTGAAAGACTGAGCATGTACAAGTCTTATGTGGCTGCAGTAATTCAGTTTTGTTGTCATTTTTTTGTCAAAGACCAAATACAGACATGAAAAATATTTATCATCATACAGAAAAGTAAACAGATTCTTAATGCTATAAGAAAATGTTATTTACAGAGACAAACCAAAAAGCATTATAGGCAGAAAGCCAATGTTTTTTGATTTGCTTTGCAAAAGTGAATATTCTCCAATCAAATGTATTTTAAGTAGGCTTACTTTGATTTAAAAACAAAACAAAACAAAACAAAACGACCCCCTCAAAAAAGCCCTTCTTCAATCAAAACACTATTTTTTTAGTCCTTCACAAGATCTTTTGGCTGGTAAAATTTCAGAGGAAGTAGAGACTGAATAACAGCAAAAGGTTAATTAATAGCAAACATCTACCCCTTGTATTACATGCAAAGTTTAGTATGAGACAGTCTTCAGTCTTAAATTCTCTACAATTTAAAGAGAACAGCATTTTAAAAAATACACTATCATTCAACTCTAGATGGATTTTAGAATCAGGGTTGGTTTCTTTTCATGAAGATGCTAAAATACTCCTCTACTTAAGAAATACTCAGCAGCTTCATTTCAATATTTAATAATAAAAAAGGTGGAACAAAAAGTTTTGTTCTGCCTGGTACTGAGTAATTTAGGTTTTTATTGATCTTTACAGGCTTATTTTCAATATTTGATTTTAAAATACAACTACTGAAATTACTTCTGTAGCTGCAGAAGACAAGAAGAAATAGGCACAGATGAGTCTTTAAAGAATACAAATGTAAAATACAGTGTTTGGATAACTTTTGGTAAATGTTCTTTGCCAGACTCCTCCAGTACTCCTACGATTTTTCTTCTAACGTAATAAAATTTTAATATGATGGTTTACAAAAAACCCTAAACAGACTACATATACTTTCTATTCTTTTGATTCAGAAAAACATATCCACTGTAAAATCACAGTGCATTTACAGTATCACCACAGCATAATTCAGCTTTTTTTTTTTTTTCATCATTTCCTTGTGTGCCCTATGTGGCAAAATTATAACACTGTATATTGAATAGAACAGCTTGAAGACTTGCAAAGGTATTTGCTATTATGTCAAATGACTTCTCTCCCATTCAGAAATGTCCTAAAACTAGCTTATTTTACAGTGCCCATGCAAAGCACATACATTAGAATTTTAAAAGGAAGGAAGAAAAAAGCCCGTAAACAAATCCTTATTTCCAGACTTCCTTATGCGTCCTTCTTAGAGTAATTCTATCATTATGTCTTTCAATGGTAAGGATTGTGTTTTAGTATATAATAAATTGTCATTGTAAAGACAATTTATTCTTGTTCTGCTTGCAGAACAACAAAGTAGATATTGTAGATAAATTAATCACTGTAAAACATTCACTGAATTCTGCAATTAGAGCTTTATCACTGAACAATGACATTCCCACAAATACTTTTATAAATCTTTATTTTTAGGTAGAACAGCATTACTCACCTTGCATACTACATTCTTTACACACCAGGAGCTAGAAAGTAGCAAAATTAAGTATGTAGTCAACAAACTAATTATTTTTGAATATTTTAAATTATCATAGAGACAGAGCCTAAATCTTTTGTACTAGGTACAAAAAATGTACGTACATGGCCACCCTTTCTCCTGCTCTGTGAGTCAGGTGCCTGAAAAAGAGAGTCTTTTTCTCTGAATGTGGAAAAGCAAAGACATCACAAACACTTAATGAGATTTGTCCTATTTCTGTGAAGATGATTCACACACGAACTAGACCAATAAAGAAACTGGTTGCAGACTTCTTTATGACCATCACTTCGAAACATGTCCAGATCCAAGGATATGGAAAGTTTGCAGACGCACTGAATTCAAAGTGGCATTAGTTTTGGATTGATAGGAAATTTGAACTGATCCTTAAAGAGATTTCTTTCAAGTGCTTCGTCCTTGGGTCTTGGATAAAGTTTAGAAGCATATAATGCCTTAATTCCAAGACATCCAACCTTTGGGATATCCAGTAACTGATTCATGATCACCTTTCTTCAGAACAAACGAAAAAAAGTCACTGAAGATATTCTTTGAATAAGCATTTTTTAAAGCGCAGCAATACTTCAGTGAAGACATATGATAATTATTCAAATTAATTTTATACAGCAAGGAAAAACCCCCGAATATTTAAAAAAAATGGTGCCAATCAGAACGTGAAGATCAAGGGAAAAACATCCCTGTAAAAGCAAAAAACTTTTGACAAACAGCAGGAAAATACCGAAGCATTTCCATATATATTTGAAATACCTTCTGTATTGTCAAGAATTAGCTTACACCAAAGAGGCTCAAAAATGAAATTTAAAGAATGTCTGGCTGGAAAATATTGCAGTAAACTTGGACTATTTAAAGAAAATTCCAAAAGAAGAAAGCCTAATAAGAGGTTCAAAGGTGAACCGAAGCCTGATGAAAAGTACAATTAAAATCTTGTAAAATGAGAGCTCCACAGTAATTATAAAAAATAACTCAACTAAGCAAACTCACATGGTTCCTCACAAAGCTGCTTTCAGAACACTGGACCATAATTCAAGGTCAAATGATTAGAATGTACTTGTTCAGATTACTCCTATACATTATTTGATCTCATTGCAGAGCTGGCAGCTTGTCCTGAGATACTAGTCAATTTAGTAATTAATTTTCAAAGAAAAAGAAATAAGATACACTTTGCAAGAATGCATTTGTTCTACTAAAATGAAATGACGACAATCTCAATGTTTAATTCAGATATCCCCTAACCTGGCTATAAAGTTATGCCAAGTTTGACAAACATCTTGCATCCAGAAGCACTACAAGTCTTTGACCCCCTAGCTTAAAAGAGGAAAACCCATTTCTTAACAGCTTCACTTGCAGAAACCATAAAATTGCTTATATGTTGTTCCATATACAGCATTTGTAAAATTATTAGGAGTTTGCTGATGCCTATTTATACGGTTCTGTGTATGCCTATTTATATATATGGTTTACAATGGGTGACTGCTGTAGTTTACTAAGCATAGAAATGATACAGAAGCGGTTGGAATAAAGCTCCAGATAGCTTTACAAACAGAATTTCAGTATGATAGACATGAAGAACTTTAATCTGTAAGCAGGCAGATTCAAGTGGGAGCTTGAGACAAGTAGGAGCACGAGCAGTATTTGGGGGAGCACACTGCTCCTGGTACTACTCAAACTTCAGCAGTGTACGTGAACAGAGGTGAGGCAAGTAACACACTGATTGTTTACCAACTGTAACTCTGCGAGTGATGAACAGGAACCCAGAAATACAACTGGATCAGGAGGCTGGAATGTAGTGGAGGCAGCTATAAATTATGTATCTTTTCTTAAGTGCATTTAGGAATATGTTTACAGAAAGATAAAAAGAATCTGAACAATGCAAATTTATTTTATACTTGTTAAATATAACTTCCCAGCCATGACTGCACAAGTTCATAATTTATTCCACTGTAGTTTTTATCCTGACTTTAAAAATGAAACACACACGAACACATTTTCAGACTGCAATCAACCACGAAAGAAGATCTGAGTTTGAAAGACTAAACAGTTAAGACTTTTTCCAAATTTTCATGGATAGATTTGAGCCCTTATTATGCTACTCTAGATCCAATATGTTAATCTAGTTCACAAGTGAATGCGACATATTTCAGGATCCTGATCTCTGAGGTTTGCACCTATGCTTATCTACTCATTCTCTACGAGCTGTTCTGCTGCATTAGATTGAGCTGGGTTTCCTGGCTTTTGTGGAACCTGGCTGATTGACAGCAACCACAAACCATGGACTTCAATTAAACCTTGCATGGTACACAAAGGTAAGCAATGAGCACTTGCAGCTTCGGGTTTTTCCCTCCTTTAAGACCAGGCCACTGCTTTCAAAAGTAGTGCATCAAACTATACCACCTCATATATCACCTTTTTTAGCCAATGATCTTTGTGTCATTTTATGACTTCAGAACTTTCAACCGTTAGCTTTTGATGGGGTCATGCTTAGAGAAATCAAGTTGCCAAAATTCAGCAAAAGAGGATAATCATGAACTGCCAATCTCCGCCTACCTTGAGACATGAATTAATTGACTGATTATTTTAGAGAGTAAACACCTGCCTGAGAAATTATACATAGTGTAGCAATAAATATAACTGCATTTGTACAGAGTATCATCATATGACTCGCGCATGGAGCCTTCCTGGACATTATCTTATAGTATATACTTTGGTTAATGTGCTTAGAAATTCATCTGAAGCCTGACAAGCTGCTGCTGTATTTTAATTTATGGGGATTATGGTTAAAGGTGATCTGAACAAACAGTTGAGAATTGAAGCAGTAATTAGTGGAACCAAGGAAGTGTGTAACGATTAGGGATAAATAAAATAAAGTCATTTTCTGGTAGAGGGTGTCAGAAAGGTTCTTAGGGAGAATTTTAAATGAATTGAAATTGTTTTATGAAAACGCAGTATTATTATGTGGATTAATGATCCATTAACGTCTATCATTTATAATCATAATAAAGTTTACTACTTGAAGTTATGTAAAATAATATTGTATTTGATATATCACCATGAAGATGTAGGACCAAACTATTTCAGTTAGCTGTTTATATAGGCTGGTGCACTAAGCTTCTTCATTAAAGTAACAGCCTTCAGGACTCATGGTTCTGCCTCTTCAATTCCTTCTTATTCAATTATAACACACGAGTAATGCACGAAGCACACTATCCTTAGGGTTTAAACCTCCTCTTATGGTCTTTTCATTTTGAAAACAGTATCCAAGGAGGATGCCCCTTCATTTCTCCACTTCTAAAGCTTCACCAGCACAGTAGCCCCAGCATTTAATTAGGTGAAGCTAAAGTGTCATTCAGGTGGGTCATACAGACGTCGGGACCCACATTCTGAAGTTGCTAAGCATAAAGAAAATAAATATGGGTGCCACCGGGCCAGTGCACTATCTACATTCCACAACAAATGTTTCAAAAGCATTATGGGGCCTTGGCAACAGCTGGGGAAGCAGCATGTGGACCAGGGGTGGCCTCTCCGCAAACCGTGCCTATCTTTTTATTTTATTTTTAATGCTCTTAGTTGTAATGATCACTTAATGCCCAGCCCTTAATGATCCTGAATTTTCCTGGATTTTGCAATAGTAGCTCACCTTATCAGGTGCAGAAGAAAACGGAGGTATCCAGTAATGCATATCACAAGATCTTCATCTGGGCACTTCTCTCAAAAAGGAGAAAATCCTATCATTAGCAGTTCTGTTGGGGTGACTTTGGCTCAGCTGCAACCTTCAGAAATAAAGCAGGTGTTCCCATCCACTGAGGAAAGCAAGCTGCAACACCTTAGGGACAAATGAAAGACTTTTGTAGCAGTACTGTTACCAGATTTCACTCTTTTTTCATATAGAACTGGAAAATACAAGTTAAGCAATAGTCTGTACCTCCAAAACAGGATGTGAGATTTGAGAATCTACTGTGAGAAGTATAATTTTCAATGGGACAAGTGGCAACCCCATTTGAGATACAAGTGTCATGATCTAATCCTTGAGTGGGTTCACATTTCCACTGCCCATGGTAATATAGTCTACACTGTGTTCAGGTGTATTTTTTACAGCAGTAATTAATACTTTGATTATTTTACATGAATGCTTCCTGTAGTCTTCAGAGAAACTAAAGCAAATGAAATGGTTTAATTCAGTGAACTGGATTTAACCTGATCCCATCCTAGTGACTTTGATTGCAGATGATTTGTAACTACTCTGGGAAAAAAAAAATTAGACATAATTTGCATACAAAAAGAAAATCTGAGAGGCTTCCAAAGTTCAGAAACTGTATTTGGTTCATAGCATTTTTGAAGCAAGAAAAGACCATCTAATCTGACTCGCTGTGTAACTAACACAAGGCATGATCTGCATGCAGATCCTTGTTCTGACTCAACCAGCTTGTGTTCAGATGTGCCTTTGGAAATGTGAACATTAACTATTTTGAATTCATAAGTCTGAAAAAAATTTCAAAGGGAATATTATTTCCAGGAGATACTGGCATTATTATTTTTCATCTTGGATAGAAATCCTGTAAGATCAAATTCTGGTAATTTTGTCTGCTCTTCCATCACAGGCTACAGATACATCAGCTGTGCAGACAAAAAAAAAAAGACTACAAATTCTTTCAAATGTTTCTAGATATCATAACTCTTGCAAATTCTTTCATATTGCATCTGACAAGGAAACTACCTTCTAAAATGAAAATCTACTACTTGAGTGCTACTAGAATAATTTAGTTCATAGCGTATTTACAATTCTCATTCAGGTCCCCAAGTCTGACAACGCCACATCTTGATGTCCAATGTTAAATGATAATAACTTCATATTATTTAGCTTTCTACCATTGCACAATGTAACCATTTGCAGATTGCTTCCTTGAAAAAATGACCTTTTGCAAATCTGATATAATTTCACTGTCATCACATTTTAGACATTAGCCTTACACATGCTCCAGGAACGGGATGCCTAACCACCAGAAAAAGAAGATAGACATGAATCACTACTTGTGGGACAGAGACTTTTGTTTGCAACTTCATCTGGTTTTGTCTTCTCATTGACATAAGTCTCACCACTTTTCTCCTACCACCTTCATTCACCTGTACCTTTTCCTCTAAACTGGCAGTTTCTGCTTGCTAGTGCAGTTTTGTTTCCCCTCAGGACAACAGCAACAAAAAAGCAAAACCAAAAGCCTGTAAAATATCCTTGCTCTTGCTTCTGTTGTAATAAGTTACAGCCCACCTGGTACGAGGCAACAATTCTCTCTCTTCCAACATCTCATCTTTCCCATATTTATAAAGGAATATATTTCAGATCTTAGAAACTTTCTGGATACGACCAGTAGCACCACTACACAATAACCCACTAAATACCAGAGCCATAGCACCATTTTAGCTGCTTTGAAACCCATCAATGGATATACCCAACAGCACAGTTTCCCTAGGGAGAGGATTGTCACCCATGAGCAGGAATATTGGTGCGATGCCACGTCCTGTTCTTCTGGGTGTTTACTGCAAAGAACATGATCAGTGTGGGGGGCAGGGTGGGCGGAAAGGACAGATCTGTGATGTCCCTAAGTTCCAGCAACTCCTATTTGCCAACAAGCACCACTAGGGCAATAAGCTTTAATTTTCTCTAATTCATGAAGCAAATCAGACTGGCCAATGGCCAATTTTAGAACAAGAGGAGTGTGAGAGTAGCTCAAAGCTAGCTGACTCCAGCACAGTCCGTGCGCTGTGCTAAATCAGAAGCCTTGATCTGAAGTTATGAAAGTAAATCAATTCTCTTAAATTTTCCTACGAAGACATAGTAGACAGGAAAAAACATTCCTCAATACAAACAAAACAGACACCCCCCCCAGCTGTATTAGAAGACTAAATGCATCCGATAGACTTTAATAGTTTTAAATTACATCATATGGATGGTGCTTCTGGCTTTTAGGCAATATTTGTCCATGGTTTTACAAGGTTAGGCATAAAAAGATGCCGAACTTAATTCTAATTCACTGTGGGAAATCTTGCTAAAAGATGAGTGGGGTGAGAAACAACTGACTTATTACCGAGCTTGAAAGAGGGAAAATGAAGAAAAGCTTGAAGTTATTATTAGCTTGCCAAAGTTTGTGGACTCACCAGTGTCTATGGGCAATCTATCATAATCCAATTTAAACCCAATTCATATCAATTTGAAGTGATTTCTTTCTCATATAAAACTAAAATCAATGGACTCTTGAACTAAATTAATGCAAGTGTCCGTATAGGAAGTTGCACAGTTTTAAGCAAATAAACTCTAAAAATGGTATGAACCAAAGCAATGTAGCTCATGTGAAAGCAAGTGAGAAGATTGTATGCTGATGAGCAGCAATAAGAGACACTGTATAGACAGAGACTTATTTGACGAGTTTGCATTCAATCTGTTCTCTTTTTGGATATGTGGTAGAGGACCTAAATGCTCTCCCTGTCTTTGAAGTCATTTTGCAAAACTCATTGACATTGATAAGGACAGCAGTAGGCCCTTGCTATTGATTGCTTCTGCCTATACATGTCCACAGGCTGGCTCCCAGTAACCTAATGCAAAGCTGGTTTCTAAGAATAACTGGCTAAATAATGGATGAACTGTGACACAGGCACACATTGTGTTTATTCACAGTGAAATCTCTGAAATTTCTTCTGTAACTCAATTAGGCTGTTAAAATCTAATTGCATTAGGGCAAGCGAGTATTGCTTATTTGGCTTAATTCTTACAGAGGTTGTCAATCCAGTCCTTGCTCTCTTATTCTGCAATTCTGGACTTCCTCTTGTATCAAGACTTGCGATTTCCAGGAAATCTTCACAGATGATGGAACGGTGTAGTTGTTTACTCTCATTACTGAATTTCCATCCCAGATGGCTTGGCAGTAACACTCCTCCAGGTCCTGCTGTCAGATAGGAGCTTCATCTGAATCACCTCCATTCCAGGCTCCTGGACACCTTCCTGCCCTTCTTTCCTACACATAATGTCTTCTCCAGACTTTTGTCCTCACTATACTTCACCCCACTGAAGCATAATGGGGACAGCTGTCTTCACTATTAATGAGATTGGACGAACAGATGTGGGCGAAAGAGCCACTTGCTGTATGACTGGTAGTCTAAGTTCAGAACAGAGACGCAGAAATTACAGTACGCTCCAATATGTGGTAGATGCTCACAGCAGTTACTTCACATGCCCTTAGGTCTTTGCAAGTAAATCTACATTAGAGTGCATCAAGCCAATTGTTCTCATTGCTGAGCATGAATTTCTTGGTGCTTTAATTAATTCACCCACAGCATGAGCACCACTGTGTTTGATGCACACTCATTCTTGAAAAGCTTGGGCACATAATTACTACCATGAAACAAAGACTAATGGATTGATAGAAACACTAGACTAGAAACATGCAGGAAAACAGAAAAGTAGAATTTTAGTGAGACAGGCAAATTAACTTGGACTCTTTCAGGCAGAAGCTGTCACCACAGAAAAAAGTATATATCGATACACATATATATTTTTATCTTCACTCATTTCCCCTCCCAAAGGCTTTGTGGGTTGAAAAATGACTCTTTTTAGTTTTAAGTTTTACCTGGAGTTGTATTTTAAAATTATGTCTAGTCATATTTTTATTTGTTGGCTTAGGAACACTTGGGGCAGATGGAAAAAGGAAAATCATAGCTTTCATTTGCCTTTGTTCTTGAAAAGCTGGTTTATGTACCCTATGCAATGAGATGAAAACCAAAAAAAGGAAAAATTAAATCACAACAATAAAATATGTAGGCACTTCTCTGACTTGCCCAATAAATGTGCTATTCCAGATAAATGGGAATTCTGTTTGCATACTTCTTAAATATGAACGGCTCTTTCCCCCTTCTCTCTGCATTCTTCTATAGCAGGGCACAGCCCTCCAGCTACTTCTCATGACAGCGGCAAGTCTTTTCCTTCTGCAAATTTCAGGCTTACCTGAAATCAGACTTGCAGGAATGCAAGTTCTTCTTGTGATACTGATTTTCTTACTTTATGAATCTGAATACACTTCTAATTTATGCAACTAGTATGTTTTGGTGTGTGTTTTTCTAATAGAAAGAGAAGGTCAATATAGCACAGGTTTTGCAACGAAAAAGTCCATTTCTACAGTTAGCAGAAAAGTTGTTGGTTTAAGCCAAGCAGAGAATTACATACATTCATTAAAAGATTTTGATCAAATCTTTAATGCAGAACAAAGTTACTACAAAAAGTTGACCAAGTAAAATTAAACCTGAATTAGAGCATTATCAAGAAACACAACCATATGATGACATGCTAACAGATTATAGTATTATGTCAGTCAAATCTCTGTATTTAGACTCAACAATAGAAAGCTGAAGAAAAAAAAAAGCCACCTTTTATCTCAGATTCAGATTAAACACTTGGATGCTGTACATCTTAAGCAAGGGGGTAATAACTAATAGGATAGGGAAAAGAATAATTTACTTATTCCATGACTACCTGAGGTTTTCCCCTTTGTACAGAAAAATATTTACCAAAGCTATGACAAGCTGATTTCAGGCCAGCTACTGGGACCTCATCTGGAATGTGCTAATTGGAAAGGAACATGTATACAAGGGTCCCAAAACCCAGATGATTGCCTTGATCAGCAGGCTATGTAATTAAGGCTCTATTTCTGGGTTTTCATCATAATTTGGAACTTAGTGTTGCTGTGCTCTCTCCAATAAAGAACAAAAATAAATGTGGAAAGCACAATACTGTATTATATGTGGAATCCTTCTTTTCCAGCCAAATCTATCTACATTTGCTTTGCTGTTGCCAGCAAAACCTTTACCTCTCTTAAGAAATACTCTTGCTTCACTTTAAGGAAAGAAGACAACATTTTCACACTCAGCAATACCCTACAGAAATCCAGGCATTTGTTGGAGAATGAAAAAAGAGAATAGGCACAAACGAATAAAAGAGGTCAAGCTATCATGAGGATTTTTAGGTACATCCCAGAGAAAAAAAATCCATACAAATGGGAATAAACAAACCCTTCAGTGTGGCATGTCCTTCCAAAGGTTTGCCACCTCTGATTCACACTGACAAACTCAAACGGGTCTCTTTCCTGTGTTCAGTGCTACAGTAAAATCCCAAATAAATTTCCAATTTGTGAAAGAGCTCGTGTCAGCTGCCAATCAACACAAGTTCTGCTTTACTATCTATCCAATTTACTCTCTAAGAAGAGCCCCAGCTGTAGTTTGCCTGCTTGCTTTATTTTGTATTTTTCTTGCGCTGTTGCAGCTTGGTTTTACACCCTTCCTTACAATCCTCAATAAAGCTGTTGCAGCCTGCTCAAACACTGCACATTACACATGCAATACAGTGGTTTCTGTTGGTGTTCCAGAGCTATTCATTATTGTCATCATTTCAGCACACTGTGCTGTTACTGCAGGCTGCCAACTATTGTTTTTCATGTGCATAGATTTTCTGCCTAAAGAAAGACACCTACTATTGTTATTTAATAAAATGACTATAATAATACTACCTTACATTTATATAAATCCCCTTTCATCCAAGAATCTTAAAATACTTCATGAGTTTTTTTTTTTTCCTTGGATATAATGCTACAGATTGTTCCACCTACCACTGGAAAAACAGCTCCTTTTAACATGCAACAAATCTGCTCAACAAAGCAGCACTACACCATTTTGAACACATCTACTTGCCTACGTCAGTTAGAGAAGACAGCACCACAAGCATCCCAGTGCAGAAGCACGGCTGGGCAACGTTAGAAGGTATCAGTATGGACCAATTTGCTGCTCCTACAGTAACTGCTACCCAGAAAACAGGGCCACAGTTCTGCTGACCCAAAAAAGATTTAAGGAGAAGTCTGAAGCACTGCTTGTAAAAATGGATGAAAGGAACTCAAGAATAAAGAGAGCAGTGTATAACAAAAAGTAGATTTAAGGAGAAGTCTGAAGCACTGCTTGTAAAAATGGATGAAAGGAACTCAAGAATGAAGAGAGCAGTGTATAACATATTAAATTGCATTTTTAGTCAGGATTATATCCAAAAAGCCTAAGCAAACACTCAAACAAGAACTGCACTGAGCATGAATTTAAAGATCCATGGAAGATGCAGGTGAGCTGCAGCCTAAGCAAACACTCAAACAAGAATGCACTGAGCATGAATTTAAAGATCCATGGAAGATGCAGGTGAGCTGCTTAGCATAAATGCAAATAAACCCCACTCTTGTTGTCTCTCTAGCTTCCAACTGAAAGGAGGCTCTGACACTGTGAGAACTTGTGCTCTATTCACCTCCATGGCCCAACTAACCCAATGGATTATGGTTCTTACTTTCACAATATCAGACTTACCCCTTTCGAGTGCTTGATTTGGAGATTGAAACTCCATGACAACACCAAGTATCACTATTTCTCAGAAGTGCTGTAGTGAAGCCTGAAAAGGGAAAGGAGAAAAGATGGGATCACCTTATTTCCACAAAAGATACTGAAACACTATGCAGCAAAGCCTACTTCATCCACACTCCTCATCACCTACACTTACAATATCAGCCATTTCTTGGGAGGGTCACTTGCAGTGTGCTACACTGTGACTTCGAAAATGCTGCTCACCTATGAAATAAATGTAGGGCTTCATCAGCTTGACTAACATATTAATTAAATTTGGGATGTTTTCCACCCAAACTCCCTCTGTACCTAACAACTAGAAAAGAAGTATTTTTCTAAATACATGTCCAACGTGAACCCTTGAAGCTCCATATGCACATCAAGGACAGCACATGACCCTAAGTTTGTCTGAATCTGTTTTTGCTGAAAAAGGCTGTTATAGTATTGGCCCTGTTCTTATCTCTTGAAGACAGTAGCCCAAATTCTTCCCTGTTACACAAGTCCAATCTCACATTGATTTCAATGGGTTTCAGTGGAATAACTGAAAAGAGAATTTGGCCCGTAATCTCTGATTTTATCATACAACTAGTAAGTGCTTGGCTAAGATTAGATTTAAAGATAGCCCGGGGGATAATTCAAGGACTTGAGAACCTTTACTGACACCAAAGTCTCCTGCCTTTGAGGAAAACACAAAACAAAACACCTTTAAAGCACTATATTCCTCGAATGGGGGAGAACTCTTAACACGTTAACTGAAGTTTTTCTTCCTCCATCAGTAAGATTTACATTAATTACAGGTAATACTTATGTTCTAGAAGATAATTTTGTTTTTCCTTTTGTAAAGCTTTATTTCAAAAACTTACATGTGGGTACACTTGATTGTCTTAGTGAAGGGAACCATTTCAGCTTTTTTTAAATCTTACATACAACATAACTAGAAACAGCAAGTACCTCCATAGACGTTTACCTGCAAACATTTTCTTGTGGCTTCTTGTCATTTTGTTGCCTAAATACATGGGTCTAGTTTCTGTTATGGGCTGCTCTGTGCTACAAGTTAAGCAGTCTGTGAGCTAAGGGATTAGACTTTTTTGAAGCCTGAGGAGTTGTGTAGTAAAACACAAGGCAGACTCCAACAGCCTCGTGACCTTCCAATACTTGCAGTGACAGTAAGTTTAAATGCTTGTTCATGATTGAGGAGGTGGCTTATTAGCCTCTGTTCTACTCACCAGTCTTCCTCCCTTGAACTGGACTCAAACTTGTGAGTTAGCAAGAATCAATGCCCAAAAGCAGAAGTCACTGAGTAAAAAGGACTTGATTGAATTTCACAGCAATGTGGCTGTTTGCTGCTGGCTCTCTGGAGACAAGTACACCACTCTTCATGCTAAAAAAAACAACAACCCCAACAAAACAACAAAAACCAGAAAAGAAAGTCAAGCACTTCTTTACTCTCTGAATTCTTTAGTTGTACATTACCACTTGGTTTATATTTCAAAATATCATGAGGCAAGAAAAACAACTGTGATTTCTGTCTAGCCTGGATGAGAAGACCAAGAAAGATCACAGCCACATTTCCAGAATTTAGAAAGATTTTCATCTTAATAGTTGCAGCAGATAATCTTATTCATGAAGTAAACAAAGAACACCTTGCCCAAACAACCTTGAACCCTTGATGTAATGGTAACTGAGTAATTAAATGCAAATGGTAATTCTGCAATCCTTTTTCTATTAAAATTATACTTGAAGGCCAAAAGGAGTAATAGGGAAGATCCTAAGAACACAGCATCAGTGAATTAAAACAAGTCCCAGGAGTAACAGATAACTCACAGCCACTTTTGCAAGTGTTTGTGTGTTTAGATTTTTATTCTAAGTTATACCTCTGGAAAGAAAATCTACCTCTGGTTTAGGTGCCTGCAGAAATGTCTCATTTGAAGAATGCCATTGGAAGCTTTAAGCTTACAGAAGCCCCAGCCCAGCTCTCTCACTGCCCTCTGGAGAAGGCGAGGATCAGGGCCACAGGACCAACCACCAGCTGAAGGTCCCCTGTTCCCTTTCTATTTCACCTCAGGCTGTACTGACAGGCCTGATACACATTTAATTAGCAAACAGCTGTAGTTGTTAAGAGATGCCACAGCCCGACTTGTTTGTTATTGCCCCTCTGCCAGAGGTTATCATCTTCTCAGGAGAATGTTTCAGAGCTGCTTTATAGTTGAGCACCAAAGTTAAAATCCATCATCACTGGACACCACTGGTGGAGACAGCAGCATCCAGGACAGTAACAGCTTTTAGTTCACCACAGACACTACGTACACAGAAGTGTCCCAGCAGCCTCCAGCTTCATTACCATCCTTAAGTTTCATTATCGTAAGCTGTAAAGAGAGGCAATACCTGTCTGCAGCCCTCCTTGCTCTCTTCTCTTAACCCTTCCTTCCTTTCTTCTCCAAGCTTAGATCTATATGGTTAAAATCAATAATGGCTGTTAATATCATATAGAGAAGGAACATTTCCGTGTTGTCTTTGCTGACTGGTTGAGCAGCATAATGAATCTACTTATTTCACAATGCTGCGATATGGACTCTGAAACCTATTCCTAAAAACAATTTCCACAAAAATAGAATCATTCCAACTTATCCCCGTATGCAACATCAAACTTGCTGCCCAATTACAGGGAACTACACTCTGCCAACACTGTTAAATTGAGGACCTCTCTTTTCCTGGCTCTGCTACTGCTGGACAGCTTATGTTCCCACTGCTTTGCCTCCATCTGTGCTAACAACAGAATCCTTTTTGATTAAAATGTTGCTGTGTTATATTGTGAAAGCTCACTTGAACTGTGCACTTACTTCACTTAGAAATAGTTTTCCCCCATTTGGATGCAAGATATAAGCATTTAAGAGTTACACCTCCAGCCTGAGGTACTTCAATGAAAGGAAAAACAGATCTTTTAATTAATGTACAGTTTTTCAAGCAAGGGGAATAGGCTATATATATGTTGGCTTTTTTTTTTTTTTTTTTTTCTGTAACGAGACAGTTAACCAACATGTCTCAAAGAATGCCTGGAAAAAGTGCAAGATGGAAATACCCACAGCACTGGGTACTTACCCATAGCAGTATTTTCTGAAATGTAAAGAAAAATTAGTGGCTCACTGAAGGTCTGCTTAATTGAGACAAAGAAGGAATGATAACTGGCTAACTAAGTAGGAACTGAGGTCTTAAACATTGAAATGACTATATTTCATGAAGAAATCTCAGGACACTTTGGTCTCCACACAAAACCTACCTCTTTTTTTTTGTGAGAAACATATAGTATAAATTTTGCTGTACTCTCAACGAGACTGATGATTTCATGGTCATTCAAGTTTCTAATGAAAACATGCTAACTACAAAGTCAAATTTAGCTATGTTCTACAGCAGGTAAGAAACACACCTTTTGTCACAGCAAAGACTATAAAGTCTGTTTCCCAATTAAAGGAGGAGGGATAAAAATGTAACATATTAAAGTAGGGATTAATAAGTAAACTACCTGAGGAAATTAAGATAAATTAGTAATTCATTAGACTGTAATTAGGAGATAATTAAGTAAATTAAGGAATTTAGGATGTACATTAGATGTTCTAGCTAAAACAATAGTTCTAGTTCAAAACCTGATGTCATTAAGCACTTTTGAAATTCTCAGTGACACATTTCAAGTTTTGAAGTACCTAACTTTGTATTTCCAGGTGGGCCTTCAACATAAACAATATCTCTGTGTTCAAGAATAGTGGAATCAAAGAAAAGTTGGATACGTTTCTTGGGAACTGTTCAAAATTTTGGGAATGATGCAATTTCTGCATTGAAAAAAAAAGATTGGGTCTGAGTCCAGAATTGAAGTCCCTTTCGTGAGTGGAAAAAGAATTTGATATTTTGTATCCATTTTGCTGAAAGCAGAGAAGACTAATGCAGGACATGGAGACAAACAGAAAACATCAGAATTCCTGACATTTTCAAATATCAGAACGTGTTCATGCCAGAATTGCATTTCAGGGACAGACTCGAACTTACTTTATCTAAACCGCTCCTTGCATAGATAATTTCCAGTTACTTAAGAGGTTGAGAGAAAGCATGTCAGGCGGGTTTCACAGGTATAGCAAGAACAGAAGTGCTCTCTCACTAATGTCCAAACTTTTACTAATAAAAGAAGTAAGATCCTGTTTGTTTTCGTGGGTCTCCAGAGCTCCAATGCCACTCAGATCTAACATTTACTTGGAATATGCATTATTTAGCACTTTACAGTTCAAGCCAGGTACAGCTAGAACAGGCATTACATACAGTTCAGAGCTTGGGTGTGTAAGTTAACCACACTTTTATATCAACTTCTTACCCTTTTGCAACATACAACACTATATCCACGGAAGGGGAAACAGTCTGTTTGTAACAACTCCGTGATACTGTACTTCAGCTATTACAAAGCAATCCATTCTCCAACACACTTAACCAGGAGTAAATTTAGGATTCAAATTATTAGGCTGAAATTAGCCTCTCTGCCTGTTATTCCCATCTCATACGAATTCTTCTTAGACTGTGAAGCTGCAGAGCTAAAGCCTGGTTAAAAATTAAAAAAAATGACCATGCGCTACTTTCTCTATGATAAAATACCTCTCTCTTCAATGAGTTTAAACTTGCAATTACATTTGAAGGCTGATAACTGCTGAGCTTCTCTTCAGGCATGAGCAGTACCTTTCTATTCACTAGGTACTGCAAGGAGCCATAGGCCTGCACCACAAAAACCGCCTCAGCTGCTGATAAAAGGGACTAAGGAGTTTATGGGATGTTTCTGGGAGGAATCCTTAGAAAGGATTAGAAAGGAGTCTCCATCAGTTTTCATGAAAAAACAGAGGCAAATGTCTTCCTTCTGTTCTATAATTTTGTTTCCTCTCTCTCTTTCATCAGAAGTCTAGAGTACATCAGAATACAAATAATCTTCTGTTTTCCTGGTATTAATTACCTGGATGGAAAATGCACTTGCCAAAGAAATCTATACAGGAGCCACGGGAGTCAACTACTAGAACACGATCATCCTCTAAATAAATATAGCTACGTAGCAATAAATAGCAGCAGCATGCAGTACAGTAGAATAGGAGGAGTAGAATAATATGTTCAATTGTAAATCACTGTGCATGGAAATTTAGGCAGGCATAATACAATTACCCAAATGGAGGTCAAATGCAATTTCACAGGGTGAATAGCAGACTATGACCATGTATCTGTTTAATTTTTTTCAATTTCAGAATGATCCGGCCATTATTTAACATTTGGAAATATCTTTCATTTTTCATATGCTATTCTGATGAATGCAATTAATTAATTTAGCAGATGATTGCAATTTGCATAATTTTCACAAGGAACACTTTACTTAATGTTTAGAGTTTTTTATTCTGGTCCCCACACTTTAAAAAGGACGCAAAATGAACAGAGACTATTAATCATAACACTTAGCTGAGATCACCTCAAAACACTACCTATCATCATAACCTGGAATAAATAAGTTTGCTAGAGAGGAACAGTAATAGAAAATATAAGAAATTGAAATATGACATTACATTTATTCTTCTAATTAAAAAAATATATGAGGAAAACTTCAGAGACATCTGACTTGCCTATAAATATTCCCTCAGATTAAGAAACAAAACAAATAAAATAGAAGAGTCCAGGTTTTAGCTTTCAAATCTATACCAATGATCTCAGAAAGAGTTCTGTTATGTGGTCAGTCTCAAGTTGGGTTTGTAGCTATTATTTACTACCTAAATGCTTCATTGCTATTTACTGATATTCAGATTTTTATTTTTCTCCCTTGAAGATCTTGATTTCGTAATACATAAAAGAACAAACAAACAAACAAAATGGCCAGGCTTTTTGAAAATGTGAAATTTCATCATCACTTTGATTCAGAGTGAGAGGGAGAATTCTAATCACAGGTGCTGGGGTCAGTTTTACTTCTCAGATACTGCCGCAAACGAATAAAGATTCATGAAAATATTTCTATCACTTCACTCTCCACATTCTGTGCTAGCTTTCAAAACCAACTT
The DNA here is from genome assembly GCF_001431845.1 of Calidris pugnax. Taxonomy (NCBI): domain Eukaryota; kingdom Metazoa; phylum Chordata; class Aves; order Charadriiformes; family Scolopacidae; genus Calidris; species Calidris pugnax. Next base: position 9,123,921 of record NW_015090920.1, read on the forward strand.
AAAAAAAATTAAATCATTATTTTTGAGACTGTTTAGTCTGTCTTTTAGAGGCCTCACATACATACCTGAATCCAAAGGATACACTCAACGCAAGTAGTTATAGCTTGCAAAATATAATGCTTATCACAGAAAATGACATAAATGGTTCATCACCTTAAAAACCTTTAGTACTATCCCCATAAATACAGTACTTTATTAATAAGACTCTGGGTTGGATCAATGCTAGCTCTTCCTGACAGTTCCGCTACACACCTGTCTCATTTTGTTAGTTTAACGAACTTGTTCCCAGTTCAATCCCACAAGTAGAGTGAGGTCTCTGCTTTGAAAAAAGAAATTAAAAAAATGATTCAGCTGATACAGATTTTAGAGTCACTCATCTATGCAATACTGAGTGACTTCTTTTGGCCAGGGATCAGCAATGAGCAGCAGCGTGAAGCAACTTTTTCTGCTGCAATGCTTTTCCCTTGTGAAAACTGGAAACAATTTTAAAATACCGTTCAGTTTCATTAGTTAAAAAAGTTCTTTGAAAAAATATTTGCTATGCTCACCAGCTATTCCCTGGGTAGGGACATAAAAACTGTACCCCTGAAAAACAATTAGGACAGGCAGATGATAAAGAGATGTATCTTGCCACGTTGTTTTCTGAGGCTGTCCCAGAATTAAAGATTTTTCTTCTTTCTGCGTGCAGACTGATAACATCATTGGAGTCACAAGTCTACAAACAAGAGGTGGACTTGGCAGCACCAACAATGAAACCATAGGGTAAAATTTATGTTTACTGTATGTAGCCCAATTGTTCAAAGAACCGAGCAGGCTGGCACCAATCCAGTAAAGCACTTAGGAGGAGGGCTGGGACTCCTGGCCTGCCAACAGCTCTACCCGTATCTCCGGGCTTTGCCGAATCGGGGACTGAGAACCGAGCACCTCGTAGGGCAGAACCCGTGCCAGGGGCTTGGCCATCATCCCTGCCATTACAGGATTGGTAGTAACAGTGGGGATCTTCTCAGAGGAACCTGGGGTATCCTAGTGCGAGCCTGGGAGATATTCTCTCCACCCTGGCTGATACTGCAGTGGTCAGGCTGGAGCAACGGGATGTGTTGCTTGCTTAAGGTTTTGATTAGCAACAACCTACCTCCAGGTTTGAATATGCTGAAAGGTTTCAGAGTTTTAACCTCTTCAATACAATTGGGAGCTTTGCATTTAAGAGCACGCAAACTTTCGTGCCTGAAAATATTTGGAAGAATGCTTACTAATGGTGAGAGTGATAATACATTTATCTACTAGTTTATCAAGATATGTTGGGCTTATGTAATATAGGAAAATGACCTCAGGAACAAAGGACCCACATTATACACCCTGAAATTTCTAAAGCCCTGAGGGAAACTTCTCAATACACAGAGATGAAGAATCTACCCAGGAATTATTTCCCACTCAGATTTTATGTGGGGGGTTTTTGTTTGTTTGTTTTTGTTTGTTTTTTCTATTTAGAACATTCATCAAATCTTTGACATTTAGTACCAGACTTTTCTACAAGACAAACAGGTAGAGATCCCAAGCTAAAATCCCATAATAATAATAATATTATTATTATTAGCAGCACACTTTCTCATCTTTATCCTGATAGCTTGCTCGTAGTAAACCACAAGAGACATGCAAAGGAACGATAATCTGAAAATAAAGAATGATGGGAACCAGCAGATTTCCTAACAGCAATGAAACAGCAAAGATGATTGGTTTCTTAATTTCAGATAATGTTTCCCTAGGAACTCATACAAAACAGCAATTCATTTAGTATACTTTTAAGGATAAAATTCTACCAAAAATAACTCTGTGACTATGGTCAATGTCTTCAACCTCCTGCTTTAGGGTCTCCCTCCATTCTTGTGTGATTTTTTTTCTGCTGTACTCAAATACATAAATCAAGGTTTTATTCTGAAAGCCTGCTATTTTTGCACTGATTTGCTCTCTTGATTTCCCTCCTACATATTAGTCTGCCTCTTCATCATGAAATCATTGTTAATTTCCTTCCACTTCTGCTTTTCAAAGGGTCTCCTCTAATTCCACTATTTTGAAATAGATGAGATCCCCGCCCCCAATCTTTATGCTAATGAATTAAAAACTAACTTGTCAGTCCTAATGTAGCTTTATTCATTCATATTTCAGCCTGGACCATTAAGATCTTTATGCAGATCTTATTCATCAAAAAAACCCAAACCAACACTGACCAAAACAACCCAAACTGGTAGCAAAGGAAATAATAAGTCAGGGGTGGGTATCAAATCCACAGCTGGTATACGCTGGCTCTACTTATGCAAGTTTGCTATAATACCATTAAAGGATCTGCGCCCTTATCTCTACTGCAGTAATTTCCCTTCATCCATATCTCTAAAGGCCTAAGTAACCATAAAGTTTAAAGGGTTCTGCCTCTTTTTTCTTGGCTTCTTTAAGCATAACTTTCAAAAGGAACCAATATAAGGAGCAGCCCTACATCCTCCTGTCATCCTCATACCTCTCCCCCCATCCCTACACATATATGAACAAAAGTTATGAGACAGACAGCCCCAAAAATGACTTCTAGAAGAAAATCCTGTCTATCAGACTGAAATACGAAGAAAAAACCACACCCATCCTTTAAATGTAATGATGCTAGAAGGAAATTCTTCCTTTTATCATTTTTCAGTCAGGCTGACCATTTGCATATAATTTGCAAAATTCCTGTCACCTTCGTAACACACAGAGTATAAAATCATCTCTTTCTGTCTCCATGAGATGGCTTATTGTTAGATGCTCCACATAGTCCACATACCTCTAAAAGGCCAATATACAAAAATGGAGTTTTAATTCCTTCACCTGGTGACACTTCCTATTGCAACACAGTGACTTATTTTCTTTATTCTTGGGCTAATAAAAAACTGCAAATAGAAATTTATTTATTTTCTTTAATCTTGGGCTAATAAAAAACTGCAAATAGAAATGATTTGTGAAAATACAACTGAAGAGTTGTTCTATAAAACACACGCTGAAGGGGTGGGAATGGGCTGAGCACAGAAGGCTGTATCTTATTCAGTGCAGCTGAGAAAAGCAACAGAGAACTTGAGCCTAGAGGAAAGGGAGCTTTGACAGTTTCCATGACTTTGTCAGTCCTTTCCGACGCTGTTGGCATAATAGTGAGCCACTGACTTACCTGCAGACAGAAGGGCAGGAGCCAATTGCCACACAACTTCTTTATCTATGAGGAGAAACAAAATGACAGACAGACGCACAAAGAAAAAGGTGACTAAATTGTACTGCAAGGCTGTACATCACCCATCCCTTCTCTGTTACCTACAGACTTACCTCCACCATCCTGTAGGTCGCAGTTAGGCTAGTACTGTGGAGAGACAGGGCTTCCTCCCTTGACTCGGAACCTGAGCTGTATGTCATCTTAATTTAGCCATTTCAATTTAAGAAAAGAAAGCACAGTGTATGGTAAACTGTAACATTCATTTCCTCCTATAAAAAATGCAAAAGCTTATTAAAAAATTCTCATTCTGCTCCAGAGCCCTGAAACTAAATCATTGATTTCATAATCTTTAAATTTTAATTAAAACTAAACTCTTGCAAAACAAATTAGAAATACATAAATATCACGTGTTAAGAATACCAAAGGATTATTCTGACAAGGTACAATGTCAGTCCCCCTGTCTCCGTGGATGTAGCACGGTTCATAAATGCATTTTGAGGTTTCCTCAGTCCTAGCTTCAGTTCATGATCAAAGGAGTTTGTCAAATAAATGTCACTAAATTGTCACTACATTAAAAATGAACATAGCCTTTTTTTAATTTATTTTTTGAAATTGGCTAAGATTATTACCATTAGAGACTACTAAATGTCCCAGAATCCACCAGAGAATGCACTGCAACAAAAAAGCCCCGTTACCCTGCGTGCTGTGCTCAGCGGGCTCCCTGTGGCTGGCTTTTGTGGGGAGGACAATGCCCCGCAGGGTGTTCCACCAGCCTCCAGCACCACAAATGCCAGCAGAGTCTGCCACAGGAATAATGAAAACACTTTTTGCCGTCACAGTCCATTCGTCAAGTTTTCATTCTTATCTGAGGCAACTCCCACCCCCGGCCTGAATATTATTTTAAGTGTAAGATTTTTTCACTGGCATGTGTATTTCACAACTCTCAGCACCCAGAGTGATTACAGTTTTTTAACTGTTTTACAGAATTACAAGGAAAAACATGAGAAAAGTTGTAAATGTTAACTTTAAAAGCACTAGAAATCTCTCACAAAACTGAAGGTTCAGTGAAAACTGGCACTTTAAACTGTTCCATATCTTGAGTAGCTTTATGCAGAGAAGCCCAAATGATCTTAGTGGACCTCTCTCTGACAGGAATATCAAGCATAAGATATTATGGATTCTGCAGAGTCAGGGCTGCTGCTAAGGAAAAGCTGGGCACAGTAAGAAACCCTTGAAGGTTCAAACCTGGAGAAACAACCTTCTGCATTTATTATTCTATTTTTCATTGTTGCTAAAATCTGGATATAAACAAAACTTATTTTGGGTGAACATTTAGCTCTAAAGTCATAGAATAATTGTGAACAACATAAGTGTATGTCCAAGTGATACCAACAGAAAACACTCCAAGGGAATCTTCACCAGCCCCCCTATTAGAAGATCCTAATTTTTATATTTTTTTCGTTGCTTAAGCATTTTCTAATTTCTATAGGGAGGGCTCATTCCACTCAGTCCCCAGTCTTTACTTGGGAGAATTGTGAGAAACTCGTGTTGATTATTTTAAAAATATTAGTAAAAAAAGTCTCAAACTATTTCTACTAAATTAGAATGAAATACTTTTTTAAATACACAAAGAATTTTGTAGCCAGTTCCTTCAAAAACTTCAGCATTTCCAGTTTCACAGCAGAGACCTGGAACTCACTTGGGATTGTCTCTCACTACAAGGACTCATCTTCTGCTGGATATGGGAAAAAGCAAATGCTAAAGCCATCCTAAGACTTTGATCACGCTTTGCATATGCTCAGCATTTTGGCAGATGAATTCTCTAAAGAGCCCATCTGCACTGACCTGCTCCAACCCAGGTCTGCACAGACTGTGTGGAATTTCATCTGTAGCTGCGGCAGCTAGATGCCACTGTGGCACAAAGCACTGTAACTGAAAGCAAAGATCCTTTTTCCTTCCCTGCTCTCTGTCTGCCAGGCACACAGGAGGAAGCTGGAAGCAGCCAAACTTACACGCAGGCAGGACCAGGAGCTGGAGAGGTTCAGAAGGGTTAGCGCGCGGAAAGGCCAGGATTCAAGAAGGGGCCAAGCTGGGAAGCAATGAGAGAAGGAATTACACTCAAGAAAATACTGAAAAAATAAGTTAGGACTTCGGGGAAAGACTTAGAAAATAAAGTGAGCAGGAGCCGCACTGTCGTTTCAGATTGCAAAGGGTACAGGCAGAAAAGGCAGGAGAAAACGAGTCCGAGTCTGTCATTCTTGTTTCTTTACAGCTTGGAACAGAAACTGAGAAATTTGGTGTTAAACATTTTTCTCCTGACAATTCGCTACCTTAGTGACAGAGAGATACATCTGTGGATCTTGATATTAATTAGACACAATCATTCTGCTGAATATTTGAGTTTTCAAAAGGTGAGTGAAGAAAGGGAGTATGAAAAAAGCAAGCCAAGCCTAAGGATCCTGCTCATTCCCATGGCATGCCTGGGAAAAAAAAAAATAATTCTTTCACCTGCATTACTCTCTCTTTGTTGCAAACAATCATTTATATCATCAAGCTGTGTAACGTTTTGCATGATTACTTAAATGAAAAATAAATGTGATAAAGTTTTGAGTAGCTTATTCTATATAGAGGTCTATATAAAGAATGCACACATATGGGGAATGACAAAAAAAATAAACTATACAACACAACTTACTTCTGTGAAACACAAAGTTGTATCGTGAATAAACTGTACAACACAACTTCTGTGAAACACAAAGTTGTATCGTGAAGATGGCTGAAAAGAATCTGAAAAGCTCCCTTTACACTATGCAAAACAACATTAGCCTGTGACAAATGTGCCCCTGAAGAGAAATTAAACATCTTGTCTTAGAGCTGCTGTCATAGCTTGAACTTCTTGAAATTACTATTTGACTGAGGGAGAGAGCTCTAGTTGCTCTATAAAGCTAAGCCACTCAACAATAGCACTCTTCTATTTGCCTTTGACAGCTGTATTTCTTAATGACACTTATTTGCTTGGATTTAAAAGTTTCAGTCCTTATTACTATATATGTAAAAATAACAAAAATACCACAATATAAATTTCCAGAAACTGAAGAGATGGAGTCTGACATCTCTTCTTTAAGTCTGACAACTTAAGTTCAACAGAAATCAGTAACGCTGCTCTGAAAAACCTCAGAGATCCATTTGGGGAGTCCTCTCTTCAACACAAGTAATTTTAGAGAAGGGACCACAGAAGTTGCACTGGGGAAGTTGTGTTGATCTCTAGTGGGGACTTTATCTGGAGGAAAAAAACCCGAATCTGCCCTACACTTACATGTAATAGACAAAAACACACACACGTAAACAGAGAAGTCACCCCAATCCTTGCTTTGCCTCTCTCTCCCTAAGGGTTTAATATATCCTCTCCTCTTCCTGCAGTTTCACAGTATCTAAACTTTACCCCAGGGTGACTTTCTTGATGCATTTCAAGAAAAGAAGTGGCACTAGAGTTGGATGAGACAAGCACGCTGCCACGTGGTTTGTTGTCTATCACCAGGAGAGAGAGAGAGTTTCCTGTTCCACCACAGGGACAGGGCCTCTGCCTCTTCACCAGCAGCTCCAACCTCGCTCGTTCCCATTTGCAGGCAGGGTATTGCCCACTTAGCATCTCACCACCATGGAAAATGGGGTGGTTGACCCCTTAAAATTTACACTTGGGGGGAGCTGGAGAGAACCACCATTTACATAGATACTATAGATTGAGCACCATGCCCTCGAGATGCAGGAGAACCAGGTTCCCTTCCCTGCTGCAGCTGGGCCAACCCCGAGATCACACATTTCCCACATTTTGGGCAAACACAGGACACTCTGCTCTCTGACCTGGTACAATCCCTCAGAAACAAGGCTGACTAGCAGTTTTCTGGTGGAAAAGCACCGTCAACAAAACCTTCAGGTTTTTTTCTTACTTTCCTACAGAAAGGAACCGTACTTGGTTTTTCAGGTTTGTTCCAAGAATTTTTTGCTGCAGAACATGTTATGCCGCCCACATTAGACAGCCTCACAGTTATTAATGCATTGCAGAGACCTTGAAATCTCAATCTGATATACGGCTACTTCAGTCTGTGCTTCTTCCTACCCCATTATAAACTTGACCTTAATTAACCCTCTTAGTGAAATGGAGTTTGTTGACTCTCAAGGACAGTCTCATTGAAAAACAATGTTGCAATGTCACTCAAAAGCTAAAGTAAGGCTGCTTTAAAAAGGGATTTGTGCTAATAATCCTTGAATATTAATAGCTTCTTATGCTATGTAGTTTATATAAACTGATCTATATAAGCTAGGATTGAGCTCTGTCTTTCCTAGACTTTTTTTAAAGTCTACATTTCCTTAGCAAACCCTATTTTTTTTGGCAATCACAACATCAATTTTGATGATGAAGATTTAAAATCAAATATTGCAGATCAGTTTCAGCAGCTGTAAATCAAAACACTCCCTGATAAACTAGGATATGCAGTTAACACAGTAACTTCTACTGTGGAAAGTAACTTCCTAATAGAAATGTTTGCTCCCTCCCACTTTAAGTAGTTTTATAGAAAACAAATACATGGAGCAGATCCTTAGTCCAGTTAATTTAATCCAAAAATCTTTTGTGCCAGAGTTAGGTATGGCAATGATAACAGCTGCCCTGCATCGTTTGAAGGACCATGCTCAGTGCTGATGGTGAGTCAGTGCTTATCAGCATCCTATATGTATGCTGTAAATACGATATAACTTAACTGATCTTTTACAGTTCCCTTTAAAGGAAGCATATGCTTTCTTACAAAAATAATTCTGTAACTATTTTTACTCAACTAAACTAAATTACTCTCTTTGACCAGAATTTAAAGGTATAGGCTTCAGAGCTGGTGGTCACACATTTTTTGCCCTTTTACACATCTCTGTGGCAGTCTTCACTTTCAAGAGCTATAACGAGCTGTAATTATTTCTCAGACTATTTAGGGACTGAACAAAGATTATGAGCTAGTTTCACAATGAAAATATTCATACAGAGCAGGCAAGTAGCTGAAGTTATAAAAAAATCCAACTGATATTTTCTGAATGGTATTTGAACATTAATGCTTTTTTCCCCCATAAATTACAAACTAACTATTTTATGGATGTACGGTACATTTATTACCTTGTCATGAAGTACATTTTATCCTCTTGATTCTGAATAACAGTATGCATATATAGCAATCATGCCAAACAAGGGAGTTAAAGACATTTACACACTGGGAAACCAAAAATAAAAGCTATTATTTACCAGTGGGCAAGTATGCAAGCATTTCTCTGTGGTTGGCATTGTACCTGAAATTTGCAGGCCCTTATGGTTTCACCCAGGTCTAGAGTATTTGTCATTCAGTTTGTTTTTCTACTCCCCTCCTGAAGTACTTAAGAACCAAAATATTTAAATACTGTGTCCACTACAAAACATGTGCTACCATGCAAAGACTGCAACATCTGTGAGTGAGGAGGGCAGCACTCCTGAGCACCTAAGCAGATGATTCATTGGGCAATACTTTGTGTCAGAGAAGTTTCTAGTCTTCCAGAGGGCAGTGCTGGGGGAAGCTGGTCAACTTTCCACGTTAAGGGGGAGCTCAGAGCACACAATATGTGCATATCCTGTCCTCCTGCCAGTGTTCCTGCACTACTAACTGGATGGACTAGGAAATGTGGTTCATAAGCATCCAAACTTCCCACTTATCCTCATGCAGAGACTCCTTCCCCTATGGATGCAGTGGAGAGAAAGAAAATTCATGCCTCTTTCTGTGTAAGATTTGGTAGAGTAGTGAGAATTTTTTTGCAATGTACCTGGGGACCACCATCAACTGCCAGTCCCTGTTTCCTTCACCTGTATTATTCTGTCATTAGAGTATTCAGTTGTTGACAATTATGATATTGGAGTTTTCTCTTATATTCCTTCTAATATGAACTAATTTACTTGTAAATTATTAAAAAGATATTAGATAATAACTTGCTGACGTTACTACATTAACAAAGACAGAATTATGTACTGCTGAAAGGGGAAGAACTCTAAAACATAAAGGCAAATACTGAAATTAGTTTATAGTCAAATACTAGACAGATTTACAAGCATCACTGTGACTACCTGTCACTGGAAAGTTAGTAATTCTTTGTCTAAGTCATGCAGCCATGTTAGCACAAAATTTGCATTATTTCTCTCATACTAAAATTGCATGCTATGACCACAGCACACAATACTCAATTAGAGAAACCTAACTGTTCCTTTTTTTCTCCCTTGAAGCTCTTCCAGATTTTATGTGTTCATAGTAGCCTGGGAAAATTGTTTAGGATAAAGTAATAATTTTACCTACAGAGTCTGAAATTATCAGCTGTCAGAATAAGCTTTTATAAATTTTCTTTTGAATTAAATTGTTTTAATCATATCAACAAGTCACTTTGACTGCTCTTCTGACCATTTAGTACAAAATAGTTTGCAGGCCTGTTACTTATGTCAATGTTTAAATACCACGGGAGAGGATGGATTTGAGGCTTGCTTAACGTTAAGTAGTGTGCCTTTGAAAACAAACAAAAAAACCAACCCCCCCAACCAAATAAAAAAAAAAAATCCCCAAAGCCAAATCAACTCATTGCTAAAAGGATTCAGTATGGTGAGGATTCACAATATATTATATGCTGCACTCTACCATTTCCTTCATGAGGCTTCATCCTGGGACATGATCTACTGACCACCACTTCCCTGATGTATATAGTTGTATGTCAGTAAAGGCCAAATTAAACTACAACTGCATGTGATGAAGTTGGGGACTATGAATCCGAGTAGTTTATGTATCCAACTCAAGATTTATCATCTTTACAGTCTTTATTTGCCATTCTGACATACACAGAGCATATTTTCTCTTTCTCCTATGACAAATAACCTTTAGGATCTAGGACTCAATTTTTCAAATATGTCAAAGTGTTTAGCAATGCTTAAAAAGGTAACATTTCTCTGTGTGGAATGTGAAACTTTTTGATTGATGACATTGTTCTGGAATATTTAACCAAAACAGGAAAGCCTAACACGCTGCTGGAAATGATCTGCTGGTTAGCTTTTGTTTTTCCTTCCCTCTAACATCGTATAAATTGTACAAGCTAATTCTATTTACTTTCTCAGATAGCCTACTGTAAATACAAGAAAATATTTACTTTTTCTATTTACTTTGTATAAATCGTAAAAAGAAACAGCTGGTTTAAAACCAAAAATGATAAAACATACCATAAACGTGGCAAGTAGTTGAGTGTGCCTCTCCATTGTTGTTATTCTAAGGTGGAAGAACTTGACAATTTTCCTTAGGTAACAAAATAATGACATGATTTATTTTAACCCAACACTTTATTTTTGGGTGTTTGCAGCTAAGAAAACATGGATTTTTAAATTCTCGTATCTGTGAGAATTCCATCTGATCTATCCAATATTAAATATGTATTTCGTTACATCCAAAAGTGGTACATTTGCTATTTCAGAAAAGTCTGAATATGCAGATGTTGGCAGGCTGAAAATAATGTTTTACAAATAAGAAGCCCAAGCTATGCTTAATTTTTTAGTAAAAAAGAAAAAAAAAAAGACCCTTTGAAAATTAACCAAATACAGACCATATAAATTGCTCAAGTTACAAGAATTTCAGCTGGTATTTCCTGAATGATACCTGACCATTAATATTTTTTTGCTGAAAGAGGATAAACTAAATATTTTACAGATGGACAATACATTTATCATCTCACACATGGTGAGGAATATCTCTTGAATAAATATGACCAGGGAAACAAATGGGGCAAATATTAACTCATTTAATAGCATTAAAAGGACCTTGCAGGAGATGTAAGAACTTCTTTGAGAATGAGTCTGTCCTTCTGAAGCCACCTCATAAGGAAACAAAAAATAGAAGTGACTTCTATCAAAATAACTCAACATCCCCTCACTTGCCTTCTCAAGCCCCACGCTAAAAAAGGACATTGAGATCTCAGAATCAGGGCCTACGCTATATGTATGTGGGTACATATACATACACACACACTAGAATGTTACATTCTAAAGAAATCAAAATTTCTGTCTTCAAGCAAGCCTTTCCTATGATCCCAGTGCCTACCTTGTTTTTCAGTGTGTTGTAGATACAGATAGTAAGAAGGTGAACCGTATCTTTCATGTTTTCAGACTCATTACTGTAATCAAGTCAGACAATGCATACATTCAAGACAATGTATATTAATCCATTATTAGACTAAGAACTGCATTATTAATTCTTGTTAAATAACACACTTCCATCTGTGATACATGGCCACCTAGTGACTAATTTAAATTGATCAAAACATTTATGTGATATACACTGTTAATTTCATTTCACCTTCACCGCTTCAACATATACTGAAAACAACTGTCAATGATCCAGCACTAACCTGTAATTGGTGGCTGTGAAATCCGTAGCATTAATAAACACTTGGTGAAAAATGTGCTTATGATTATATTAAGACACTTTTTTAAGAGTCAGAGGCAGATCCACCATTTGAAAACATATGTGGATGCATTCTTGTTTGGGAGAAACAAAATGTAAATAATTTAATATACTGATAGGGAACAGGAAGATGCTGGTTTGGCATGCATTTGGGTTTTCTTTGGTTTAAAAAGTAACCTTTTTTATTAAATGTTGAAACTAGAACCAATTCTCACTGAAAGATAAACCACTTTCATCAACTTCAGCTGAAACCAAGAAGTTTCCAGAGTTTAAGAAGTTGATTCCATTTTGGTTTGGCTTCTGTGAGGTTAGGTAAAATATATATCATTATTTTTAAATTTCTGCAATTCCAGTTTATCTAGAACTACAAATACTTACACGATCCTCATATTCTTGATGCTGCCATTTCATGGTTTGTTTTTTCTTTCTGATGTCTTGTACCATATTTCCTAAAAAGAAAAAAAAAACACCACTGAAATAGTATTTGGAGGTACAATAAGTATTTGAATTCTACACATTAAGCTATTGGGTTATTATATCCGTACCAAATGCTCATGGTTCTCTATTCAAACACAAAGTGATTAAAATCCAGGCAGACGAGTGTTTATTTTGCATCCAAAATCATCCAAATTATAAATTATAGATGCACATTGCTAGCAAATTTTGTTTACAAATACAAATTCTTCTTAGTGTATTGTGAAATGCACACAACCACTAGTAACCATCATGAGCGAAATAAGGAATAGAAAGGGAAACTCATTTATTAACTTGCTCTAGCTGATTTTCTTGCTGTAATTCCCCTGTTCTCATTAGATTCAAGAAGTTCACATTTGTACTTGCTAGCAAAATGAACACAAACCAGAGAGGTAATTTGGAAAGTGATGATGACATTTGGATAGGTGATCTCTTGGACTCCCATTTCCAATAAAGTAACCGTACAGCAGCAAAATATGAAGAACGAATAATATCCAAGACCTCCAGGTAGAGAGGATAGAGAAGGGAGATTAAATAAATAAATGGCCCTGACAGTTCTTTATTCGTTCCTGACAGTTCATGGCATTTGAAGGCTTCTGTATCATTAGTCATGAGACAGCGCACTTCCCCTCTCTCTCTAGCTTCCCATACATTTTCCAGCTCCTTTCTCACTTCTAAAGTTTAAATGTACAATTGTTTTAGCATTGCTTTTTAGCATTTTAAATTAAGCTTGAGGTATATTTTCTCTCATTGTGAAGTCAGGTTATACTTCCAGGCTAGTAATCAATGAAACTTTTGACAGTGTAAGAAACACCTTAAATTTGCTACTACTGTGTGAAAGATTGTTTCCATTCTGTATTAACTCTTCATTGGAGATTCATTCTGTAACATTACCTATTCTCTGTTCATTAATTACAAAAATAAAAGCTCTGGTAAGGATGAAAACAAGCAGCCCCTTCCCCCAGCTAATAAAATTTGACGTTCATTTGCTGTGCAGTTTGCAGCATAAAAGTGCTGGAAGTAGCAGGAGCAATCTCAGACAATGGGTGCTGCTTAACAGAGAAAACACTTCAGAAGTTGCAAGTGATGAGGTACCAAAAGAAAGTGGTGTTTTCTATTCCATTGCCAGTATCAAATATTATTTGGTTACTCTGAATCACTACTAACGTGGGAGCAGTTCCTGCTTTTTTCTGTATTATTGCTGCATTCCCTTTTTCTTGAGGTAGATTGGGCTTCCAGCTTTCTTGCAACTGTTTCACCTGGAAAACTAATGTGGTTATGTATGCTTTCTTATGTATGCAGAAGAAAAGTGCACATCTCTGTTTGGGCACTGACGTATGGCTGCTACTGGGTTTAAAAAAAGTTACCTCAGAGCTTCCTCCCCTTCAGTTCCTCAAGAGGTGAATCCATTGCCTTCTGATCCTGACACCTGGGACTGACCGAGGTCCATCACTAACGACTGCACTCCCTTTCCTCTCCTCTTGCAAAACAAACTTGACCAGAGTTTCTCAACATCTTGAAAACTTCTCTTCTTATCCTTCTGCTTTGAAGACCTGCATTGTTACAAGTAGCCAATAAGGTACAGCAGCTCTTCGCCTCTGTGCAAAACTGCGAGGGGAAAAAACAGTCTTCTAAAAAGAAATAATAACAGAAACAGGAAATTTGATTTCTTACGCAAAATATGTGACTAAGGTACTACATGGGAAAAGAACATTACAGATGTGATTCTCATTTTCAGATGATGTTTCATAACTCATATTATTAGACCAATTATCAATCCACCCAGCTTGTGACAGCCAGGGACCAGCAGAGGAAGCAGGCTTCACGCTTGGACAGCCACGTCTGAAGAGGCGAGGGTCCTGCTCCCCCTATAAGGAGGCAGTATGCTAACAGACCCCTTGACTTTAGGCTCTACACATCATAAATCCAACTAGCAGATGAAATAATTTAGAAGATACATATATAGGATTTGCAACACACCTTCCTCAAATCTGATTTGCATTAACAATGTATTTTTAAGTACATGTGGATGATACAGACAGTACTTACAGGGAATACAGAGACTATTGGAGAACACTGGCCATAATCTCTTTGCTTTTGGTAAAAGGATTCCAAAATTTAACAAATCACATTACTGGGAACTTGAGAGGGTAATTTTCCGGTCAGAAGTCTCCTTGACAGTCATTTGGACAAATCTGTAGAAAGAAACAGACTTTATGGTCCACCCCTAATGATCTTTTTTTTCAGTTTTAGGGCAGTGTGTAATCAATCCATCTCCAGAATTCTAACTTTTATAAAATATAACGTCAAGCTCCCTAATCACCTAATAATTAAATATTATTCTTCAGAGCACTCACCTAATATCCCTCCATAAATCTGTTTCTGAGAATATAAAACATTCTTCCTTTGTATTTATTCTTCGCTAATATAATTAATTGCAATATGTGTTCCCTATTGTAAAGAACTTATATATTCCTTGAGCACGACAAAACATGTTGCCTCTTCCATCTTTTTCCACTTCCTGAGTGCTGTATAGGGACAGTATCCATAATCACACAGCACAGAGTCAACATCACCATGAAATGTCTAGTCTTACGCTAAAAAGGCAAATAACAACTATTGATAGAATTGGCAACAAAATCAATATTAAGTTCAAAATGGCAAATATGTGAGTATAAGCATATAATAAAATTTAATTCTATTTTAAAGGTTGTATTACCTGTACCGTTCATACCACAAGATGCTGACTACTTACATAACCGTACAAGAATATTAATTTTTTCTAATGATAGTTTTCTAATTTCTGAGCACAAGAAAACATTGCTCTGTGTACACTGGTTACACAAAAACCTTCCATTGAATGCATATTTATTTAGTGTTTGCCACATAAATTATTCTAATGGGAGAATGTTGTTTCAACACAGTGTGTTGAACATTCCATCGTTCTGAAAGTAAAATGCCATTGCTGTTCCTAATTAAGCTATTTTCCTTTTAAATTTTCCAGAGGATGATGTGAAGGGTGGCAATATTGATGAAGATTAATTGGATTGAAACTAACTGTGATACAGCTGTAGATAAGGTTATTCTGCTAGTTAGCAAATGAAAATTACAGCCATTTAAAAGCTGAGTACATAAAGGCTTGTCTGTCTTAAGTGGTATGTAACAGAAACAAATCCAGGAGCTACAGGAAATAGAGCTATTGCAGATACGCTGGCATTCTTCTGCTCCATTTAAGAATACTGTGAAAACGCAATGTCAATACATAAATGAATAAATAAAATATATTTATTATGTTAGTGGATTATTTGGTTTTGTCTGGGAACTTGATAGATCTCTTAAGCTAGTATATATAATTAAAAAAAATGTCAAGGGAACAGAGCTTTGGCTGAGCACCCTCACTACAGTGTTATAAAGGTACTAAACAATAGTAATTGCTTCAGAAAGACAGTTTTTCAGAAGAGATGAATTGATACTTTCACAGCTACTTGAGGTCAATGATATCAGGTAGATTTCTTAACCTACCCAAAACTTGAGAATCGTCAAAGTCCAACTGATAGCACGACTTATGAAAAAACCAAAAATCACTGCCAAGATGATACCTTTCAGAGCAAATAATTCAAAAGCCATGAAGTCAACTGAGATTCCAGATGCTGGTAAGTCTTCTGTTAAAAGAAAAGTAAATCTCTACTTCCCAGATGTTTGTTTACATAAATCTTGGTCTACAGCAACTCTAACACAGTATTGCAACTTCCTAAAAGCAAGGTAACGGGTTCTTCAAAGATTATCTTCTCAACACTGGACAAAGTAAGGACAGTTGGAATTTTATCAAGAGATTTAGAAACAACCATAGTAGTGACCTATTTAAGCAGAAAGGAAATAGTTTGCTGAAAAGTCAGTCTACTACATCTTCCTCTGAAGTCATATCTACATAGACGCACGCATGTGCACACACCTAGATATAAAGATAAGTATTTATGTTTTGTAGTTACTTAACTGAGCAATTCATTTTCCTGAGTGTAACCTCACACTACATCGAGAGGAAAACCAGGGCAGTTACCTGTAGAGAAACAAAGCCATTGCAAGTATTTTGTACAACCATTTTACATTTATAATGCAGAAAACAAAAGTACCAGATACATCTGCTAGTGGCACCTTTACCCTTAGATATGAATTATAGCACACATTTCTTCCATTACCTAAGTCAGCATCGAACACAGTGTATAAGTTAGTACTGCAACTTCATTAACTTCCTCTTACTCCAGCAGTCACAAAACCTGACTAGCTAAATAAATTTAGTTTCACATTTGCAACAGTTCTATTGAGCTATGGCATTAGTGTTCATTTTCCTTCATATGCACAAGTGTAGAACCTATTCAGTCAACTGAGACACACAGATCTCTATATATTTATACACACACATCATGTTTATACTCATTTCATACTTAGTTCAAGTATTATTAAAATCAATAAAATAATTTGCTGTGAATACTTCCTTGTAAGTAGTAAGATTACCATGACTATAGATCCTCATATACTGCATATTTATGCAGTTCATAATGCAGAGATATTATGTACTGACCAGAAATAAAAACATCTTGTACAGTCCCATTTTTATACACACATACCATGTAAAGTTGCTGTTACTTGTAAAAACATTTATTTCTTAATAAGATGTGAAGATATGTACCTCCCATTTTTTCTGATTCTTCTCATACGCAAAATTTCTCCTGTTTTTTGGTTTTTTTTTTATAATTTATTTTATTTTCTAATTAATAATACAGCTGCCATTACTATCAGTCATCTATTAAGAAAGAAACCATATCCCAGTCACCCACAGATCTGGATGCCTTCATAATGCTATATCCATGGCAGCACTCAGGTTTAGCACAGAACCATCTCAAGAGTTCTCAAAACTTGTTAGAAGGAACTTTGCAGCAAGAATATATCTATATTGAGTAAGACAGAGCTGAAACTAAAAAGCTCAGCACAACATGGCCCTCAGCACCAGGCTCCAGCAAGCAAAACAGCAGGATATGAAAATGCAAAATGGCTTGACACAAAGTCAGCTCCAGTCGTGTCCAGCAAATCTTAAGATGTAAACCCTGTTGTTGTCCCTTCTCAATCCAAGACATTTCTACTAGAAACCACCTTAGTATTGCTACAGTTTGCTCCTCAGCACTTGAGGATGAGTTATCAGCCAGGACAAATTGTCAAATAAACCTGTGGAGCTGCTGCAGGACCGGCTAAGCCCTCATGGACTCCTAACTCCTGGGAAAGGAGATGCATATTTGAGAGAAAAGCTGTATGTGGAAGGAGTTGTGTCCAACAAACCTGGTCTGAGCTGAGCTGGAACTGAACTCTGCAGTGTTTCCTGAACTGTTTACATGAACTAGCTAAATTTTGGGCTTGGATATTGCAGTCACATGTTACCATGCACAACTGATGACAAAACTGATATACAAAAGATATTCCCCTGGGGGGAAAAAAACCCATCTCACTTATAATAATAAATTTGATTGACTAGTATATTATATTGATTTTTGAGTTTAACGTACACAAATAAGGGAGATCCCTACTTAACTTGTTAAATAAGCTAAACCCTGTAGGAGGACATTCAATGAATTTCCTAGGAAATAAGAATATTTCATGAATATCATTAAGTGGAGCACAGAAATACACAAGAAGCCATTTAGCATAATAAAGCTCCAACTCTGTTAAGTCTCTTGAGGCTCACCACAATTTTCAAACAACAAGACTTCTCCACTGTCATAAAATCCCCAAACAGAATACAAACAACACAAACAGCAGACATCCATCCGTATCTCTCCCAAATATTTGTAATTTACAATTTACGCTCCGTTGAAATCATGCAAGAAAATAAAATGGTGATTTAGTACGTTTGCAAGTCAAAGGAAAAAAAGTGTCTTGGTTTCCCATCTGCCCAATTTTGTGTTCCACAAATCACACTGGAAACCACGTGTATGCTTGGCTTTCATGAACTGTTACAACTTGCAGAGATACAGCACCATCAATTTGGGGGAGTCAGAATCTTCCTTATTCCACATCACATTCACGGCCACTTATATCTGACCATATCCATTTAAAAGAATGAGAAAAGGTAGACATTGAACTACACTGCAGGTTAAATAACTGTACATATTTTGTAATTTTGCTAGTCCATACCTGTGGCTGAAAAAAAAAAAGCAGCTGATATAATTTCTAATGTCATTTACGCCACTATGCTCTTTGACTTTTAAATACAAATGAATCATATCATCTTTGACACCAAAGACAGAAATGTCTTGGTACGGCGTTCACGCTGGCAATGTGTTTCAAACACAACAGGTAGGTAGTACTCTGACAAAGAGTAAGCCGTGAGGTGCAGCCTGGCTGCCTACTTGAAACACATTCTCCCCGAGGCACTATGCCCCTCTCCCTCTTGAGCAGACAGAAAGCAGCACACCACGCAACTCCGAGCCACAGTTCATCTTGAAAGCTGTATTTAGATTGCTACTTATCCTTGTTCTCCACATGTCGCAAATTCTTTGGCTCAAGCAAAACTCTCCTGAGATGCTGCAATGTCATTATGAATGTTTGCTTATTAAATGAAAGACTGATTTTAAATCAAGATCCTTTTTATTAAAAAATGGGTATGTCAAAGCCTCGACTTTCCATTACTAATCCATTTCAACACTGCACTTTCCATCAGCTCTGCAGGACATAGGAATGCTCGCGTCTTTATTTTCATGGAAAATTCAGTTATCCCTTCACAAATTAGCAATATTAAAAAGTGTTTCTATTACACGTACTAGGACTAGGCAAGCACGGAAGCATGATCACCTCTTTCTCTTTCCACTTCTACTCCAAGTTGCACAGTCTGAGAGAGGTGCTGGCCAGTAAGGCCGAGCCAGACAAGCACCTGGAGTGCCAGGGAGCTGCACGGTATCAGCCCGGCACCTCTCATTAGTATTGGTGAGACCCTGCACTAAAAATGCCTCCAGCTCAACTTTGGTAATTTACCTCTACTGATGGGATTTAGATGACTATCAGCACTGACTCTACTTTTTTTCCATGTAAACAATGTGACTACGCTACAAACCAGAAAATATGTAAATCCTCTGATTTAACTTTACACAGCAATTCTGTACTAAGCTATACTATGTCCCAGAAGGTTTTGCCACTAGATCATTATTTACTAATGGGCTGTAGGGTAGCAATAGAACATAACCTCCAAAGGCACCAAGATGAATATTTAATCCAGAGTTTCTGCCTGTTAATATTTTATTAAAGCCTGGCTATTTTCCACCATCCTGAAAATACTAAATTCCATTAATGATAATTGTGAATCTCAATGGAAACAGATTTTAGCAGCTTCTGGATATTACAATGAAACAATTCTTACGCTGTTCATTAACAGCAAAGATAGTGCTATTTGTAGCTTCAAGCCCCAATATTTATTTGTTAATTATTTTCTTTTAACCATATCAGTACAGGGTAGAAAGCAGGCTCAGAACTCACATTGATAATAATATTATAAAAATATTTCCTTATTTTTAATACAAAAAGCAGCACTTAGGCTCCAGTTCCCTTGTGGTGTGAGAAATAAGATGCAGGCCCTTTCTCTGTTGTGAACTGAGCCAGCTCTTACAAATGATAGCTCTTCACTCATCCAGGTAACGTTAATTGGATATCACAGCCTGCTTTTTTCTGGCCCTGTGCAAAACAATATATGTGATGATGGTGCCAGCAACAAAGCAATGGGCACTAAATTAAATTTTCTAGATCAAGCCCAGTAGAAAAACCTTTCCCTGTACTTTTCTATGACTAGAAGACTAATCTCCAATGACTTTATTGAATGTCTTTCACAGATATTCAATTATCTAAAACAATAAAACAAAGCAAGGCAGTTTATTGCCTTGGGAACAGCAAATTTCCTTCCCCCTTCATTACAGAGGTACTGCAAGCAGAAACCTACTACTGACAAGTCCTGTAGGACCAGGATGGAAAGAAAAAAGTTGAGCAAATGTTAAGGATCACTACACACAGGAAAAATTCTTTCACCTTCCTTAAACCATTAAGTTGCAGGAGAAATTGCACTAAAAAGTTTTCTGCTACTCTTTTTAAAAGCACTTTGACACTGTTAAGAGAGCTTTTTAGCAATTATAATGGACTAACCAAGAAGTGCCTAGCAAGAGATGCAAACCCAGCTACGTGGGCTGCCTACGAACTGGAAACCAATTTAAAGCAAGAGTTCCACCATCTAGAAAACAAAGGCTTTGGTATTATGCCCTTTAATTCCTTGCAAGAACAGTTTCATTTATAGCTTCATTCAGACAGTGGTGTAAACGCATCTAAGCTGTATATGATGAGCAAGTGTTTATCATCTCTCTTTTGAACTAAAAATATAAATATATATAAAGTTCGATATCCACTTATATTCATGCTTACCTGTCACTAGGAATATCATTAATGCACATAAAATTAAACAGATTTTGTTTTGAAGGCTAAATCTTCAAAACTGTAATGAATGCAGAAGTTACATAATTGATACACATGTTCATTAATGAGCTTACTTTAGCAGATTTTACCATATAATGCTTTCTACCTAAGTAACAGAAACAGAATATATTTATTGCTTTCATTTCCTATGAGAATAATATTATTCAAAATATGCTTTATATGAAATATATGCATTTAGATATTAACATATTCTGCGTATTACATGTGTCTACATATACATATTTAATTTTTATATGCAAAATGATCCCCATGTACTTTTCACTTTCAACTCCATAGCATATGGTACATTTATGTGCAAGACTAACCCCATTCTGAAAATGCATAATAACCCATTTGTCATCGCTCTAATGTTTCATAAACCTTTGAAGTATCTTGGTTATGTTTCATTACTAAATATGCTTCTTTTTTTGTTTGTATTTTTAAGTTCTGCCTGACAGTGCAGGTGTTTAGGCCTTGATCTAATGCCCACTTCAGAAAAAAAAAAAAAGCCTTCATTTACCTGAGTGAAGTTGGAAGTCCAGCTTGATTGTCCTTCAGAATGCAAACTGTCCTTCCCTCACTGTGATTTGAGTTTCTTACTGTGTTTCAGCACATGGCGAGTGGATGTTTTATTTCAGAAACCTTTCACTTTACCTCCTGTGAAAATACTTCTGCTTTGCAATTAAAGCATTCATATGTTTCCTTGAGAAATTATTTCATTTAAAAGGAGAAAAATCCATTTTCTTCATCTTTTTCTTTATATTTTTCTTCATTAGCCTGGCACTATTTCTACGCTTAATTCCAATGTCAGTAAAAGGAAGACTTGTCACAGAATAAATAAAAGATTCCCTTCCCCTTACCAGTCACACACAGACACACAAAAATAGACTGACAAGTTGTTTTCAAAAAGATACAAGTAACGGAGTTACTCTTTTTTTCCTTTTTTCTATGTACATCACTGAGGAAAGGGATGAGGAGATAGAGGACAAACTGGTAAGTATTCTGTCTCATTTCAGAATTCAAGATGTTTTGAGAGCAGTGACTACAACCAGGAGAGTGTCAGCAAGTCAGATTGAAAGGCAGAAAACTGAAAATGTACAAGAATAAAGCAAACATGCAGGGACTTTTATGTACTTTCATCACAAAACTTGCGATATTCAGCATAAAATCATCTTAAACAGCAGTTCTGATGTAACAGATGATCAGTTTAATAGATGCTAAGCATTTTGCCCTGTTGTGATGAGAGGGCCCTTTCATTCCAGAAGAGAACCGTATTTTTGACCACAAAAAGGACTCATACAAAATCGCATGTTTAGGCAGACTCTTAAATGTGATGGTCTATTAATTATTCAGACAAGGTAGAAAGTCACTAAGGGTTACATTAAATGCTGTCACAGTGTGTGTGTGAGCGAAAACATATACAGAGCATTTGACTGATGATACACGGCAAAGCTCTCACATATACTCATGAAGTAGAGAGTTGATAATGGCAAAAATGATCATTAATTAAAACACAACTGAAAGATGCTTATCTAGAATGCCATTAGCTACAAAGCGTGTGTGGGGTGAAGCTGAAGGATATACATATGAAGAGCTAATGGTCTATGGCTGGCTTCTACGGATCCTGTCACTGATAAGGATTTTGCTTCTGAAAGATAAGGAAGTGGCAGAAAAGATAACTCACTTGATGGGGGACTTTTCAATTTGCCTTCTGACTAGGACTACAGCAGAAAATAAATATGGAATGGATAAAATAGATCACAAATTTGGAAATGCATTTAAGTGTTTCCCTACAAGAGATTTTTAATTTAAATGCGCTCAAGTAGTGAGTGCCATTACTTCCATAAGTGAACATGCTGCAAGTGAAAATTATATCCATAAAGAACTTTTATTTAATAAAAAGACCAAAATGAATTATGTGACTGACATTGCCAAAAGTACCTTTTTATAAAAATGGAAAAATACAAATCCTACCAGCCACCATCGAAACAGATGCCAAAAGTGAGGCTTGATCAGCGTTTTAGGTGAATGTACAAGGAATTATTTTGTACCTGCCCCCCTCGCTAGGAACGCGAGGGGGGACGAAAAAACACAAGCCAAACAAAAGTAAAACACCACTAAGTAATGTCCTAAAATTTCTGAATTGCTGTAAGAACTTGAGCACTAAATTTAACTCCTCTAACAGTTCAAATGCTATGCAAAAGCAAAGAATAAATCTGTAGCACTGAAGACAATTTTTTTTTAATATATCTAATAAACAGGTACAATATAGAAGCACTAAGCTGATACTGCAAAAAAATTATAAACAGATTTTTTGTCTCCCTGCCCAGAATGCACATTTCTTTAAACTGCAAATAAGAATTGGTGACTTTTTCCCCTCAAATTTTGGGAGCTTTAGTGCCTCACTTTCTTTTTCCCAGAATGGTAGAGAGCTCATGTTAAACCGTTCATCATGGATATGAAGTTGGCTTGTTGGAACAGAGTATTACTTCTTATCTGTCCTTGATATGTGTATGTACTCATCTGCTGGTCTCGCCTATATGCGGTTATTACACGAATAAGAAATACTGACTTCCATGCTATCAGTGGAGCTATAATCAATCGCCTGCTGAACCGCTGTGGAACACAAACTAAAATCTGATTAATATTTTAAGGAAATTATTACTAGGAATGCTACCAGCTATAGAGAACACCTCTTGGCATTCCCAGGAAAGATTGTTTAATACACCAACGAACAGAGAGAGACACACACACAGCTCCCAGCCAGAGCAAGGAAAATGTATCCATTCCCTGCTGACAGCTGCTGGAGACTTACCAAAAGCACAGGAGAGATTCATTAAGGTAGCTTCTGCCAGAGAAATGCCATGGAATGAACGGCTATCCCATGTCAGAAGCAGAGAAGTAGCATCAAAACAAGCACCTGAAGTATTATTCTTTCTTTTTTTAAATCAAAACTCTTTTGCAGTAAAAAAATTCCCAGGCAGGCAGAGGTTTCAATAAGCCACCTCTGTAACCGGGGATCTTTCATGTTTGCTTCCCCATTTGGAAGTTGAAATATCAAGTTTTAGAAACTGAAACAAGCCAGCCAAACCCATCTTCATAATAGAAGGTAACTTTGGGTAAAGAGACATCTTCCTTTCAAGGAAAACTGAGTATTTCGACCTGGAACTGTGACACTATAATGAAAATAATTCAAGGACAAACACACAAAGATTTTACTGATCTCATATTCAATTCTGTACGAACAGCCACTGCTGTTAATGGTAGGATTACTCAACTGTAACAGCAAAAAGCAAAAGGAAAGGTCAGGTAGTATTTTTCTCCAGACATATACAGGGCACAGTGCAATTTGATCTGCTGCTTAGACAGCGGTGCCCTGGGGATGCGGGCCTTTTTCTGTGGTTACACAAATTTCAGCACAGCTCGGCCCTTGGCTCTGACCTGGATTCCCAGCCAGCACTAGAAATGCAGCGGTGGGGCAAAGTGGGGGTGTAAGGCTCTCTGGCTGCACCCCTCCAGGGCAGGCTGACCCTGCGGGAGGAGAGCTGGGGAGGCTGCACCGCTGGAACTCAATGGGAGCAGCACCATGGCAGCCACCCTGCTACTGGTGAACGGCTGGTGCTTCACACTTGCTCTTCCTTTCAGTCGCCTGTGAGGCACGAAGGAAACAACAAAGCAGCAAAAGACAACAGACAATTAGGGTAATTTCTTTCTCTTACCCATTACGCCAGAGTCAAGGGTTCAGCCACCCGCCCCACCTGGCACAAACTTTCTACTGCTGCTAACACAAAGAAGCAGCTGCACAGCTGTTGCTTCCCAATCCTGACTACAGACACACCGGCCAAACCATAATACAGCTAAAGGGATGCTTAACATTTGCCAGCTCAGCTGTGGAGTACATTATTTGTCCCCCTCTGGTGCTTTCTGAAACTGAAATATATTGTTATATACCCGCTGATGTATACAAATAGGTGGTTCAGCAAACAGACACTTTGTTTGAAGATTTTCTGCTTTAAGCTAATAGAGAAGTAAGAATTGTGCAATCGATTCCTTTCCGACTTATTCAAGCATTATGGAACTATAATACATTACCAGCCTGTTCCAAGCATAAGAAAATTTCTTAGATTCATGCTGGCAGTAAGTGGCCCTTTGAGGATTCGGGTGTTTTCCCCCCCAGACACTCTCCTTATTCTTCTGGTTGATCTAAATCTTATCAATTTCTTCCTCTTGAAGCAAAAAGCAGCCCAGCTCTCAGATGGCTTGTGGTTTCTGAGATTGAAGTGGAGGGAGAATGACAGTCTGTCCATCTCAAAACCTATTTCTGAATTCATTCATGAGCCCTCATTAAAGATGTAAGAGAATTATGAAGGCAGAGAAATAATGAAATAGAAGTCTTTTTCCCAACCAGTCTCGCTATCCCACCACACTCAAATATCTGATATCCATTGTGACACACTTTCTTCCGCATTGATGAATTTTAATTTCTGTTGCTCAAGGGTAACACTTCAGGAACAGCGTGAGTGGTCATTATATCACATACACATTAGAGTCTACCTCTCTTTAAACAAGATGCCTGAATTAATAAGGTCCTTTTCCTGTACGGTGCTGCCATACTGGCAAATATTTTCTGACTGGGTAAAACTAAAGTGCAAAAAAGTGCTTTCCCAGCTGTCTTGTGAAGTCAAGATCACAGAACAGCATGCAAGCTTTTGATATTTCACATCGGGATGCACATTCTCCAGAGCTCTCCGTATTGCCGGCGGAGACCACATTCCTTGACAGCCTTCAACTTGGGAAAGGGGCAGAAAAAATCCTGCCTGCCCCTCAGGTGCACCCCAGCCTCAAACAAATCACAAAGCACTAGTGTCCCCACAACAGAATACTAAATGTTACTTTTGCCAAATGAAGTATATTTAAAATACTTGAAATGATGTTTCAGAATTCATAACTGCAATTACTGTTTGATCCCTACAACTTCATCCACCCTCTGCTCTGAAGGCAGAATAAACTCAACACTAAAGACAGGACCTGATTTGTTAATACTGGCTTGAAAAGATAGGTTGAAGTGTAATGATGTTTATCTTTTGCTGAAGACATGAAAAATGACATCTCCAAAACCAACACACCTGACCTGCTGACTTAAAGCAACCTAGGTTTTTTCTTTACTGCAGAGTAATAACTTTGCCATATACTAAGAAAGTTACAGCATAAAAGACAAAAAAATCTTAAGAGGTTTTAAAGCAGAAAAACATAACGCTATTTCTTCACAATATGCTAGCTCATCATATGACTATGTCATATTTTCTATTTTTATATCAACAAATCAAACTGCATTATTGTGTTACAGAGCTCAATATTCTGAGCACTATCCCAACAGGTGAACTCAAACTTCAGTGCAAAATACTTAAAGAAAGATGTATGCCCATTTCATTATGCTGTAACAATCTCTTTGTGAGTTGTCAAGACCAGAACTGACAGTCTATGTCACAGAGGTACTCAAAGGACTAATCTGCTTGAGTAAAATGCTGCTGTAAAGTTTTCTGAACCACCTTTTCTAAATACAGCCTGGGTATTCCAGCACAGCAATAAGTTTGCCACGTCAAAGTATGTTAACTGTGCAGAAGCTGCCAGTAATTTTGCTTTCTAAGTGATCACTCAATAATGCCTGATAAGATCACATCAGCAACAAGGCCAGCCTTTCAATATTAACTAATTTTATATCTTATCTTTTCCCAGGTGACTGGCTGTGATGTCAGGTGAAAGGGTGATGGAGAGTTCAAAACATGAGATAAATGATAGATGCCTGCAAATTTAATTAGTAAACAAAAATCCATGGAAAGCTATTATTTAGTGGAAAGACATAAACCTGGCAAGGTATCTGTGGGTTCTCCTATCCTGGCAAGGGGAAGAGAAGACCCAGATCTTAAATTTTTCCCAAATATGGGCAAAAACTCTCCCTGCCCCCACAGCTGGTTTGCCAGACTGGCCTTTGCTTGATTGCTGTGCTCCAGCCATCTCGCTCCCATGCACGCACACACAGAGGCATGTCTGCCTAGGAAATACCCTCCCAGACCTACGTCTGCTCCATCAGCAAGCCCAGTGTGTTTACTCAGATTCATTTCTTCAATTAGAAGAGCTCTATCATCCTTGCAGCTAAGCCATGACTCAGTTTAGGAAGGCAGGAGATAAGGGAGGGGGAAAAGGAGAAAAAAAAGGAAGAAAAAAGGTGTATAGGAAGGAGGAAAAAAGAACTAAAATCTTTAGAAATGATTGCTAAGAAGTAGCCCTTTCAAGACACTTTGAAGTCCTGCATCAGTCAGCACGACTGCACTCACAATACCACACTTGCTCAAACCTGCACTGTCAAGACCCTTGCATATCTAACTTGTTCAGCTGTGGACCATCTATCGAGGTATATTGTTCTTCAGATGCAGATATTATTCTTTTAAGACACGGTATCCCGACTGCTGTTTTTCCAAGAATGGTTGGATAGACAATACTATAGATAGTTGGATAGACAATATCTTTGGTGAAGTGCACGCTCTTACTTCAGGATTCCCAGATTTCTTACGGTCTCTAGAAATTTGAATTACATACCAAATATTTTAAAATACAGGTGTCTACACCTACTTGTTTAACTACTCGTTATTAATATTTTAGCAACATGTAATTGCAGCAGTGTTTTCAATTTTATTCCTTTTCAGGTGACAGCAAGCAGCAACCAAAAAAAGTAAGTTATGTTTGAATAATACATTTACACTGCTATTATTTAGCATGTTCTTCAGCTCTCTCAGAACCTTAACCGTTGGCAGCTTTCTGGAAAGCCAGTTTTGTAGTAGGTACCAAATATTAGAAAGAGGGAGATGTATTAAAATTTGAGATTGACAGACAGCTGGCTGGATTTAAAGGGAAAGTAAGTAGAGTGGCAGTAGCAACTATGTGAACTTAATAGCAGAAAAGTGAGAGTCGTGGGATATCTGGAATCAGATCAGGCTCTGTCAACCAGAAGATGGTATTACACCTTTAAGGCCATCAGGGCTCCTGGTCTGCTAAGGAAACAGGTTTAAAACCAGCTCTGTCTAGTGTTAAGGGAGCCCAAAGTAATTTGAGCTGGCAGAAGGATTTGTGAAATTGCATCGCTCTAGGATAAAGTTTGGCCTGCTCTTCCTGGCTAGTTGAGAAATAAGGTAATGCGCTGAGAACATGAAAATTCTTTTTTCTTTGTCTCTCTTTTTAAATTCTTCTTATAGTGGTTTTCAGTTTGCACATACTTAGTATGGATCGGCACGCCTATGTGTTATTTAATGCCATTCCTGTTCTTTGTAGCTATGGTTTTGTTTTTCCTTACTGAGCACCAAATGAAATCGAATAACAATCACTGTGAAGTCACCCTATGGAAGAAAGTACACACGTGGCAGAAATCTTCTTGCAGTTGCTGATATAAAAGTACACTGAGGAATACAGTTTTTCATACTAATGAGGGTCACCTCACTTACTTTATCATGGAGTCATTGTTACAGCAGGATAGTTGTATTACATCAATAATTTTAATTGCAATGTTACTGAGGTGTGGACAAAGCATCCCCCTTCTTGGGAATTTACATTTCAGAGAACAGGTAAATCATATAATACACAGAAAAAGGAAAGCTGGTAGAATTAATAAAAGAGATTACCATTGGAATATAGTCTCCAAATAATTAATTCCACAACTTCAATATTGGAATTCATTATCTTACATGACCCTCCAAAACGATCTGTATTTTTTGACCCTCACAGAGACTGAAAAGCCCTTCCTTTCAGTTATATATTTGAGAAACTTCTGTAGGATTTTGAGATTTGCATTGATTCTACATCTTTTTTCCATGCCAACTAATTGTTTAAATTTTTAGTCTGTTACTGCTGACTTTAAATAGCACTTTTTAAAGTTTCCCTTGCTGACAATTTGCACACATTGACAAGTTTTTTCACAGATATCTTGCTATTACTTTAATGATTCCTTGCTATAAGTAAATTAGAGAAGACACTATTTTCTTTAAGAGCTAGCCATCTAATTTAGTAGCAGTAAGTAGCAACTAGCAAGCATAGTGATGACACTAGGTCTCTTTTTCATACAGTCCCACTGTGGTTCCTTGCCCCTCCTTCACACTTCAGTGTCTCTGCAGGTAGCATAATTTGACAAAAGTGAAAGAGAAATGCTGAGAGTGCTTCTACTTACTCTTCTGTCTAAGCAGGGAAGGAATTGTTAAAGAAGTGTCAGAACATTCCCTAAGAAGGTACTGGAGTTATTGGGAAGCCTGGAGAGTAAAATGAAAAATGACCCAAACATAAGGGATAGCATTCACTATTCTGTATTGAAAACAGAGGCAAGGACATTGCCAAAGATAAGACAGCCTGGGGAAATACCAAGCAGTGAACCTATATCCTGAGATAAGTAAAATCCCCAAATTAAAGTTGATCAAACAATGAACAGCAAATGTGGTTACTAAGAGCAGAACAATAACATATAGCAACAGGAAAATTATAGAACTTGTACCTCTCTTTAAGAAGGAAGAGAAAAAGAAAAAAAACAACATTAGGCAATCAAATTTAAGATCATTAATCTTATCTCAGTTGACCAAAACTCTATCCCTCAAAACTTGTGTATAAAACACAGGCATCTAAGTTAGTCTAAGTTTGGTAAACTTGTGTTGAATTTTATTGAAAATAGATTGCTCCAGACTAATGCAATAATTGCTCTATAAACAAGATAAATTGAAACTAAGTTAAAATAAATTACTGCATGTTCAATATAGCACTACAACAAAAATCGTGAGTTCAGCTGTAAAAGACTGTAGTTCAAGAATTGTAAATTGTGTAAAGAATTCACTAAAGAAAAATAACACTGATTTACACTGGACTGGAAGAAAGTTGTTCAAATACTCCAAGAATGAGTCTCAGAACTAATATTAATTGGTTAAAAAAAATTGTGGGAGAAAAATGGAATGGGCTTGTAAAATGTGTGTTGATCAGGAAAAAATATCAAAATAAAGTTGGATGTAACAGTGAATAACTCACTGGAATGATGGGATCAGTAAAACTGTGATGATATTCAGTCAAAGTGCAAAATCATTTATCCATCAATACAAAGCATTTCCAGTTTTAGATATGAATTATTTGGAAGTGACAAAGGAAGACAGAGACTTGGGTTTCTTTTTCAGACTGATTGACTGAGCTATTAATTCAGCGTAGCCATGGAAGAAACAAATACAGTCTTGCGAGGTGGCAGCTGATGTGTTTCCATTTTATGAAGTATCATTAATGTCATAGTACAAAAACTCTTGCAAATCAAGACAGCTTAAAACCGTGACATCTACCCTGCCCATAGCACTGAGATAATGAAAATATGCCTCTTAGAAAGCAGAGAACTTAGTTGACTACTGTGCTGTCACTTTTCAATGAATAACAAACTCATTAAAACTAAAGATGATAAGGCAAAATATTCCTATGCCTGAAGAAATTCCTCACCTCAACCTGAGAACAGAAATGATGCCATCGTTATGGATCAGCATAACCTTCAACCGACAGAAGGCAATTGGACAAAGTTAACCCATTTGGCTGCTATTATGTGCCTCTTGAAGACAGAATTTCTAATGAAGAGCCTCTATCTGAATAGTGATCCATCATCAGTTAACACATCTAATGGCCTAGAGCTAATTGCTGATTCACCTGTTGACCTTGTATATCTCAAATGATTCTTTGCTACCTTACTTTTCTATTGCTGTTACCACTGCATACAGCTTGTGTTCCATTTATGAAGATTGCACAGAGGACTACAAGACTATAAATATAACTATTCTAATTAGGTATTTGTTTTAAGTGTTGCATGCATAAGCAGGCATCCACCTCAAAGCCTGTTCCTATTTAATTTCAGTGGAAATACTGCTATCTTCTTTCATGTAAGAAGGCTGGGACCTCTGCTTTTTCATTGCACATTGCCTGCTCTGCAGGGCTATAAAATTTGTTACCTCAAAACTCCGAAGGATGAAGACCAGAAGCCAGTCAGAATGCTACACCGTGGCAAATCAAAAATGGGTTACAACATTCATCACATTTAACATTTGGCATTTGCAGTACAACTTGTTAATACCTCATATTACAGTACACGTTAATACTTTTTTTTTTCTATTTACATCAGAATGAAAATTAAAAAGTACGTTTATGGAAAAAACATAACTGTAATGTGGCCTGGCAATAGACAAACAACAGAAGCAAAAAGAAAGAAAAAAAAATAAATCCGTATTTTCTGATTTTGCACAAATATTTGAAGCCTTTATTGCTGCCATGACAGCAGCTTCTCACTTTTCAACATCCAATACCTCACCATAGGGAACAAAACCCTAATAACACAATTTTATCATTTGGATTTCCACCACTGTCAATCCTTCCTTACATGCATTTCTCAGCATTCAATCCTTTTGCCAAATCTAACAGCCTGCAACTAAGCTTTGTCTCAGTCACCATAACAAAACAGGGGAATCAAAGTAGGAAAACTGGCCAAAGTTGCAACCATGAGCTTGACTTTTGATAGGATCTGCACATTTGTCTGGATCTTCTGTCAGAATCTAGCCAGGACAGGCTGGCATGATGCCACCTGCGGTATTGAGTACCATTTCCCAGAAATCAATAAAAACACCTTGTGTAAGCACAACTTGGAAAGTCCTAACACTGATCTTGCATAACCTCTACATCTAATGCTGTGTAATTACAACACACTCCTTCCAAGTATGTCTCTTTCTTACCTAATTATAGCATTGAATAAGAAATACCACAGCAGTCCAGAATCAGACATGGGAAAAGGAATTGAGGGTTTAATCACCAACCTAAAAGCAAAAGCAGTGTGTTTGGCACTATGATTTTGAAAGCAGTTCTACCAATCCCCTATCAAGGGTTAGATACCTGAGGTCAGGTTTATTTATGGCATAAATCGGTACACTTCAACGGAGATACACTTGGGAAGAATCTGGCCTGGTATAAACTGTAATTCAAAACTGAAAAATCATCCTGTAAAGGTACAGAGAACTTCAGTTTTTATCATCTTTACATTGTCTTTTCAGCATTTCCTGCTATTTACTTCTGTAAGATATGAAGTTAATGACCAACCTATAAAGACAAACAAAAACATCACCATTCTAAATGCAACCTAACAACAAGGAGACACACATAGAGCTTTATGTTTCTGTATGATTATTTTTTTTTTTATGATGCCTCTAAAGCTGTGGAAAATACAGCATTATTTACCAGTTGAACCAGTATACTGACTGTAAAAGTAGTTCATATGCAATTGTATCCACCCTTTTTAATTAATCGCGCTATTATTCAGCATTTAAAAATATCTGAAATATCACTTGTGTGACATGCAAGAAAAGTTTGACTTCAGGGCAGGGGAGAAGGGAAGATAGATATTTTTTTTTTTAACCAATACTTTGGCATCATCTTTCATCTTAAAAAATGAACATAAGGAAAGTCTCACAGATCTT
Organism: Calidris pugnax; assembly: GCF_001431845.1. Classification (NCBI taxonomy): domain Eukaryota; kingdom Metazoa; phylum Chordata; class Aves; order Charadriiformes; family Scolopacidae; genus Calidris; species Calidris pugnax. The sequence continues at coordinate 9,156,128 of NW_015090920.1, forward strand.
TTAAGAAAAAAAAAAAAAACACACCACATTTTAATAACACCAACTGGAGACCTCTGGTTTGCTTGCTTCCTATTCATCAGAGATTCACAATAAATACTCCAATACCAGAACTACTGCAAGCAAGTAGTAGAACAAAGACTAAGTTTCAGTATGATCTTAATCTCAGTCATGTCCAAGTGAGCAGACACTGTGATCAGCTTTGTGATGTGTAAAGGACTGAGAGAGTGAGCAGCAAAACCAGAAAACCTTCTGTGAAGTTATATCCTGTGTCATTAGAAACCAAGTTCCCACTTTTTGCATGAAAGAAGATGGCACTGAGGAGAAGAGCTCTAAGTTATCACTAGGGCTGTAACTTCATTGCCACAACAGTGTTTTTACCCCTTCTTCCTCTTTCTGGCACAGCAAGTGCTCCTTAATCTGCATCCGCAGCTTGGGCCCACAGCCCACAGTTGGGCTGCTTCACTGTCCAGACAGCTGCCTGCAGCCCCCAGAAAAGGTTTCTTAGTTAATGACCTGGCTTTAATCCTCTTCATCCTATTCCCACCAAAAATAAGTAAAAGCCTGCAGCTGAAGCCAAGTCAAACCAACTTTACCTGATGACAAGTGGGAAAAAAAACCATGCAGAACAGGGCTTGTCCTCCAGTGCACATTATTAAAATCAGTTACAGCATAGGAAGGGAAGGAGGTCTGAAAGTGAAAAAGGCAGACACACATCACAGACTTTTCTCCACAGTGCTTGAAGGGAGAGTGATCCTTGATTCCCGGTCACAGGTCCCCTCTGACCTCCTCCTGGAAACGTTAATGATAAAGGTGATGACACTCAATGAATGCCTCATAACCCTGAACATAACCTCTAGATTTAATTCAGCCATTCTTGTCTCTTCCACTTTATGCCACAGTCTTGTTCAAGAGTTATGTTATGAGTTACGTTATCTTGGCTTATAACTTTGACCTGTGAAGGCTAGGGGCATGGAGTTAATCAATTCTTCATACTTTAGACCTACCTGAAGGACTCTATTTCATCTTATCATTGCATTAACTTTCTGAAATACTCTCTTTGAATATTGTGAACAGGTTTTAGTCTCAAAACTACTATGAAAAAATGGAGTGAATTCTCCCTCTTCCAGCTGTAGTCATATTTTTCTCTTCCTTATTTTGGTGTGGGTGGTGTAGGGTATGTGTGTGCACAAACCAACAAAAAAAACCCCATGACACATTCAATAGTAAAACACCAGTGTGCTGGTAAAGAAAAATAAAGAAAAATAAAGAAAATCTTACTTTTCTTACTTCCAAACTGACAAACTAAAGCTGTATTCTGAATTTATTCTTACAGTTCATGTTTTACTTGAAGCCATAGGCAGACGGGGAAAAGAGGGGGAAAATGCTCCTAACAATCCATGTTTGCCTATCCTCTTTTATGAGTTTCTCATTACAGACAGCCCTTACTTCCACTATATGTACACCTATAGGTATGAATTAGTTTAGATATCAAAGTAGGCCATTGAAGAGCTAGACAATTAGATAATCTCCATTACAGGAAAATACTGCTATTTAAGTAGCTTGTTAAAGACACCCCCATACCCATACTCTGAGGATAAAAGCTCCTGTAAAACGAACAAAAAGATATTTAGCAACTATGGCTGCCGACTTTCACAGGTACACAAATGTATTTTTCAGAGAAAACATGTACAGACCATTGTGAGATTTATTCTTCTTAAAGTCACAGGATTCAAAAATTTCTGAAACCTATTCTCTTGTCTACTATGTTTGAGTGCAAGAGAAGACATGCTGACCAGATGTGTATTGGAAGAGAGGAAATCCCTCTCATCCCTCTCCAAAACAAGATGCTTAAAACATTAGCCAACTCTCAACAGTTCATGAAGAATCCAACTAACTTGGCATAGATGCAGCTCTCAGTTACTTCTTTATCCCCTGTCCTCCCCATGTACGCATCTGCCCTTCCACCTCCTACATCCATTTTTTTTTAAAGATAGATTTTAGCTTTCTGCCTAATTAGGAAAACTATGCAGAAGGATTCACTGACCCTTAGAAGAGCCTGCTAACTGTCAAACACCAAGTTTATTGCCTAAAAGCTTTATTTATTTCTCATTGTATTTGAACTGTTGCTAAATCCAGAAAGAGGAAACACCAAATGACATCATTAATTACTATTAATTACTCTGCAAAACAAAATGAAGCTTGCTAAGTTTTATGCAGAAGCCGAATACTCTTGCAAATCTCCTATAAATTCACATTTTTCTAGTAGCATAAACAACTTTTCCCAGTTGTTCATCTATAAAATAGTTGTGTGGAGACATCATGGATAAAGAAATCTTCACTGCACTATAAACTTTCCAGAGGAAAGAAAAACTTCTGCCTTGTGATTTAAATTCAAATACAGATTACATCAACTATGTTTTGACCCAAATTATGCTGGGATGAGAAGATACCTTGAATCTGAACTGTACTTCATGATGCAAATAGTTGACTGAACCACACCAGTAAGAATATTTTCACAACACAGCTCAGTAAAATCCACAATATCCTTATTTTTTTTAAAAAAGGCAAAGATCCATAACGATGATGCTATAAATTTTAAAACACCGATCTAAAACCTTTCCCAGCTACCCAAAAAACTACAATTAGTAATTCAATATGGAAATTTCTTGAACTGACCAGGGGAAATTATTCCAGCTAGTTTCAAACAATGTAATTTAAGGAATTTAATGTAATTTAATGAAAGAAAACAACCCCCCTACAAGTTTATTGTACTGTTGCCAAACTAATTCATTGGCATGCGGTCTCCATCTAATTTGTAGGTTATCAGCAAAACTGCTTGGTAGAAGAGACATCATGATCTTTGCTCCACATAAAATGAGGGATCCTAAAAGGGGAGTTAGAGCTCAGGCATCACGTGTAGGATTCAGAGCATTTATCAACTCTGCAGTGATTCCTTGAATACTCTAAAACTTCTATCTATTTAGGCAACCAAATCCCAAATGATACCAAGCTTATAACCTACCAACTACCAGCTGAACCTCTAAGATGTGTGTATTTGATCCATAGCATATAGGCGTTAATTAGAATCTCATCTGCAATAAAAGATTACCATCTTATATTTTCCAAAGGATGAGAGCATCCCCAAAACCCGAACCTTCAAAGCTAAAAAATATTAAGCCTGAAACACCTTAAAAGCTCCATTCTCAGTTTTGTTTTTCAGGAAATAAAATTTTGCTTCACAGCATGCTTGAAGACCTACAGTAAATCTTTTATGTAAATCTGGTTAAGTCACTAGAAGGAATTGTCTTTGAAACTGAGGCATAGCTTATATCCTACTTAGCAATTCTATCCTATAAACCTGCATCAGGATCTCTCATTACAGATAATCTTTCAGTTGCATGCATAGATGCTATTGGCTTCCACAGTGCTTTACAAGCTTCACAGTACTAGATACCATTTTACTAAAAAGGGTACATTCGGAACACTTGATGAGGCAGGAGCCCCCTGCAGAAGACTACTTGATACATAGTTTTTTCCTCAAGCATATTTTCTTCCTCAATCATGGCATATATAAACATTATATAAAAATGTAAATATGGTCACACCACCTCCCCTATAAATGCTGATATATTGTAACTAAGCTTCACAGAAGTCTAAGAGCATCAAGAACAACGAAATTCCTAGAAATTTCATGACAACTGGCCCTTGAACCGAGGAGGAACAACTCTCGGCAGGGGAATGGATTTGGAAAAGCACGGACTCTGAAGCAGAAGATGTCTTTTTGGCTTGGCACCAGGCACAGGCAGAGTCAGGAGCCACCCGCCTTGGCTGTGGTTCAGGGACATGTGACACTGAGGGGAGTGAAGGGAGATGGCAGTGCAGGGACACGTGTCTTGTGGTCTTGGGCAAACCTACAGCACTTTCATTCAGAAATTAATATTATTTAAGTGAAAGCAGATCAAGACAGTTCAAACCTAAAATAAGATGTTACACCACTGTCATACTACTAATCAAGTCCAGCATGAAGTGATAAACGGTGGATTGGGACCTGGACTGTACAAATGCAAACCACTATTCGGTCAGGGCAAGACACAACTTCTGTGCTAAATCATAGAATGGTTTGGGTTGGAAGGGACCTTAAAGATCATCGAATTCCAACCCTCCTGCCATGGGCAGGGACACCTCCCATCAGAGCAGGTTGCTCAAAGCCCCATCCAGCCTGGCCTTGGAACACTTCCAGGGATGAAGCATTCACAGCTTCCCTGGGCAAGGGAAGTTACTCAATTGTTACCAAAATTTCACTGGAGCATCTGTCTGAAAGATCAAGGGTTTTGAAGAGCAATTAATCTCTGCCCAGTTGTCAGCGTGACTGTTTTCACCCACCTCACTCCAAACAGCAGGGCTTAGCTCTCTGCTGGTAACGGGACCCCCAGCTCTTCCAGGAACCTCCGCTCACAGCCAGGAACATCCGAGTGAGTCACTCCCCACCCTCAGCCATATTTTGTGCCAGTTATTTGTACCCAGGTATCTCCCTGACACAAAGATCCTTATGCCAAAATAAAGCAACCACCATTCTAAGAGCTGTTTTACATATTGCCAGTCCTCAACTATATCTGTATCACACAAAGCAGAAAAAAAAAAAAAGGAAAAAAAGAAAAGGAGTGGGGATATTTTTTCCTCCCTCCGCACCTTAAAGGAAAAAGAAATAAGTGGTGTTATGCTACAAAGGCAAGAGCTTTTTCTGTGCTTAGCGACTGCTGTTTTCCCCTCGCAGCATATGGTCTTGTTTAGTTTCTTTCTCTCCTAGCAGTGAACTAATAAACAAGAGGTAGGCCTCTGTCTTTTCACCAAGGGAAAAAGAGAAACGTACTTCTAACAAAAGGTAGACACTTATCTTGGTGCCAAGAAAAAGCGTTCATGCCCCATTAAACAGAAGGTAGATTCCTGTCTCTCTGGTTCTTTTGTTTGTTGCCTCAGATTGTTAAACAGAGCAAGGGCACTCCTGCTTCCAAGCACCTGCATTTAATTGCAGCTTATTGCATTCCCCACAGGGAGGCAGGAACAGCTGCAAGGGAACACTGTACTGATGCAAGAGCAGAAAATACTTCTTTTTCTTCCTGAGCAGGAAATGTGCTCTCTTCTACAAAAAGCACACTACTCTAGAGAGAAAACATTAGGAAAAACAACTAGTACTGCTTGGTTTTCCTCAGTTTTCTTTCCTTTATCTTTGCTCAAACAAGTTAATAAACTGCTAATATAAAATCTGGGGGAAAAAAAAAGTAAGACTCTACAAAAATCTATTTAAAACTCGCTCTTCAAGAAAAAATAATGTTTTTGGCTAGCAACCTGCTCATTTGTTAATTGAGAGATTTTTCACAAGGCCTTGGCAGGTCATCAAGATTTAAATTTAAGTTAATATAATTCCATAATATTAATGCATAAACTAAGTTTAGGACTATCTTCTAAAGAAAAATAAAAAAATTAAGGATTTCTCCCCCATCCTGCATGGTATTTAATCGCTTATTTATGGAAGGCTGTGCAATGAAACTCTGAGAAAGCACGTACATTTTTCCGTTCATGACTGCTACATTCAGTCCCTCTTTCTTTCCAGAATTTGTTCCATTTATTTGCTTTCTGAATAGAATATTTTAATAACTCCCTCCATATGCAGAGGTTACTTTTTTCTGGTATTTTTGCTGGATTTTTGCTTCATCCCTTTTAGAAACCACCTACCTAGTACAATGAAGAATGCTAAAAACACCTTAGTAATTATACCAAGCCCAAACCCCACAGGCTGGCCAGCCGTTCCCACTTCAGACCTGGGGGAACTTCATCAGCCGACAGAACAATGAGCAAATCTTCATATGACCAGGAGAGCTGGTTTGAGAGCAGAGAAAACCCAGAAACCCCGTCCTCTAGTGATGAAATTCAGCAGATAGCAAGGCACAGCGATGCAAGGAACCACCCATGCTCATCTCACGCGGAAAAGCCAGCAGGAAAGCTCCTCCTCGAACATTAAGTTCCCAGGGCTCCCTTGCCTAACTAGGTCACCCCTACCAAAATCAAATGGAAACAATAATCCTAGGGTTTGGAAGCCCTAGGGCCTCCTAGCATAGTCACAACAGCTCTTTTAGATTGCAAATGTTTTCCAGATCCCAAGATTTAAAAGAAAAATTTGCTTTCTCTATATCATCTTCTGTACCCAGAGGCAGCACAATAAAGAGTATAGTCACAGCATCGCTCTCTGTCTAGGCCTCCTAACACAATAGAAGGCAAAGAATAATTTTTTGTTTCTTCATATACCATTCTATTGCTTTATTGAATTAAAAAGTGGCAATCTTTTTTTTTTCCCCCTAAGTACTAAAGAAATAGAATATTTAACCTCCCACCTGTTTCCCCAAAATAAAAGGAATAAAAATGGAAATGTTTTCTTATGCTCTTTGAAGTTCATTGGATTTAAGCAGACTGCAATACTGAGGTTTGGTTAGTCGCACGCACTGCTTGCTTCCCCTTTTCTTCCAACTTATTTATTTATTTTAGACAACTAAAATAGACTCGCTTTTAGTCTAAACTATAGACTAAAAAAGTCAATAAAAAGAGCCAATTTGACAGCCTCAGTGGTTGAAGCCTTTGACAGAATAGGCACAAGCATTCTTTCCCTACCTTGTTTATTTGCATCAGCCTTAACTTCAAGATACCTTGTTCTGATTCAAGTGAAGCCCAGCTTTAGTAATCCTTCTAGCCTTTGCCTTAGGTCTTACAACAACAGGGAATTTTCAGATGGGAGGAGTGGGGTTTCCCCTTAGAAGACAGAATACACTACTACTTGTGTGGGTTAAGCGAAGGAGAATACAAATAAAGCATGCATAGTGCTCCAGTCACAAACACTGGGAACTGAGATAACTCAGGGAATCTCATCTCCTCCTCCTTCCTCTTCTCCTCTCCTACTCTCCAGTCTCAACTGTCTAACAAAAGAGCTGAGAAAGGGGTGACTACTGCTTATGTTTCCCCCTTGGATCCATAACCACCTTGCAGTTGAAGAACAGAAACCACAGGATCACTCTAAACATGAGAACAGCACCTCTTTCCTGCCTGTCCGTGTGCATCTCAGACACCACATGAGTTCAGGAAGGCCTATTTCCTCATCTCCGCAGAAGTAGGGTGATGAGCCTGCCCAGCTCCCCTGGCTAACCTGAACATCCTAGCACAACTGGCTCTCATTTCTGCCTCCTCACAATCCTTTGCTCCCCAGCTGAAAAAGGTTGCTCCAGAGATTAGAAGGGCAAGCATGACTAGAGCCTTCCAAGTTTGTTTCTTTCTTCACAAGAACTTCCTAAGGATTTAGTTGTGAGGCAGTCATCAGTATTCCACAGGCTCTGGTAACAAGTGAGCTTGGATGCTAGATAACAGAGGCCAGAACTTGAGGAAACTTCAAAAACCTTGGAAAGCTGCAAGGAAACTGCAGATGAAGAGTATTGGTTAGTACTGGAAGAACATTGGTTAGTACCATCCAGTCTGAATGAAGATTCAATATTTCCTTCACTTGCTGGACCTGCCCCAGGTTAATTCATTTTCTACATGACCAGGCCTTGGCCTCTCAGTCACCTCCAGTGATGACAGGCCTCCTATAGTGACAGATGAAGTTGTTCTCAGCTGCTAAACATAGGCTGACATCCCATTTGCTTCCTGTATAAATGGCCAAGAGTACTTTCTCAATTGCCCTCAAAAGGTAAGATACTTTCTAGGTATTGAAAGGCAAGAGCACGGAGAGGAGCAGTTACCTCCGAAGCAACTAACACTGCACATGTTCACCCCTACGCTTTTTCTCTATTAAAGTTTCTGACGCCTCATTCATTTACTTGTTCTTAACAGCCTTATTATTGAGGTAATAGCTCTCCACACTTATAACAGCAAATTAGAAATTGGAGATATTCTCACATACAGTCGGAATGCAATTTGTCTTAAAACTTGAACAAAGACCATTATTGCTAGAATTCTTAAGTGGGTCGTGCACGTGCAAATGGTTCATTTTGAAGATTTCCCAAGAAATAACCCAAAACAAAACATACCAATGAGAACTTCATTTACTAATAGGTCATCTTTTCCTACCTTTAGCACTGTACTGTAATAAATCATAAATAATAGCCTATGATTTCATTTATCTGGCATCAAATACTGTTTTACTATATGGCGTAAGTTAAAGAAGATTCATGCAAGTAATTCAAAAGCAAGTCCTCTAGTAGACTAGATTTTAATGTCTCCACTAAAGGTAGTTTAATACCTAGGGAAAAAAAAAAAGATTCAATAACTGTTCTAAACGTATATGTAATAAACCATTTGTCTGACTAGGTTTATATAATGTGATTATCTGAACATTTAATATTTAACTAGCAAGACGGTGCCATAACTTACTCTGTGACTATATCTCATCATCATCCTCAAAAGCAAGCACTAGAAGAAAACAGACCATAGAACTAACACGTTTTCAGACAGGGATTTTATCTTAATTATCACAACTAAAGCAAGAATCCTTACTTGCTACAATACTAGCTCCAAAGTAGAATATTCTCAGAGTGCTGAGGGGCATACGAGTTTAAGTAAAGCTATTGTAAGAACACCTTATTTTGTAATTATCTACATAATGAGAATTGGATGAGAGTTCTACCAATTCCATTCATCACATTTGTATTCCTAATTGTAATGTGACACTTTGCATCTCTTCTCCTTACTTTCTATTTGTCACATTATTTTTCATATTGACAAGCTCTGTCTTGTCAGATTCTATGAATATTATCTACCCACTGGTTACACACATTGACAATTTTAAATAATTATACATAAATCATGCTTTCTGCTGATAGTCAACCAGTCTCTTCTGTTCCCAACTTCTTCCCAGTACCCACGGCTCAGGTGCTTAAACCCTTGAGAGTACCTGAGGCTAAAAAAAAGGACATTTATTTGGCACTCAAGCAAGAACAGAACATTCTGTTACTTCATGCTGGGGGCAGCAGCTCTACACCCATGACTTTTTCTAGTCAGAATTAAATGAATTTGTGTATATGTACACATTATTAAAATACAACATTTAGAATTTATCCAAGATCTGATTGCCTGTACACCAAATGGAGCTTTTATTGCTCTCTGTAATAGGATATCCAGATAACTATTTTAGTTTGTTTGTATGTCTGCCAATATAAAAATTGACATAATTCAATCATTTAGATTCAAAGCAACCAAGATGATTAAATTACTAGCATATTATTACATCTTGACAGAAACTCCCTCTCCAAAATATTGTTCATTTTGAGGTTTTTGCTTGCTTGTTTTTAAGAATATTGAGCTGAAGCAGAAAACAGTTAACATAAATGTGCAATCTACATAAAAGCAGGGAAATCTACAGCATTTCTACGATGTACGAAAAATGAATGGCACATCTGGAAAAGAGTGACAGATTTCTTGGCTACTACAGAGGACAAAGGAAAAGAAGCATGTGCATGTACACTTTTTGACAAACACATTTACACCCTTACTAAAAACATGTTAATTTTAAAAATGTTTCATGTTAGTAGCCAACGTATGTATCAGATTTTCACAGATTGTTTTAAGCTTATTTCAAAGTTTTTCTCATTATCCTGTATTTTAAGGTTTTATTAAAGGTATTCATGTCATGCAGCTACCAATTCATGTGTTTCTTGTAAACATGAAGTACTAAAACACTTGTATTACTGTCTCTTAAAAAAGTTCTTATCAGAAAAAGGAAAACAAACACCCTGTGTACCTGAGAGACATGTATGCATAGGAGAAATTCCAAGTACTGGGGAGCAAGTGTATGTTTACCTAACAGGATTGTACCAGAACATCTAGCAAGCAACTCAAGAATCTTGGTTTATGCAGGGAAATAGACATATTTGTGCTGCTATGATAAAGAAGTTGAATAACTTTAGAGATATACCATTGCATTGCCTCTTAATCCTCAGTACTTTTAATTCCTTATTCCAGTTCCTCTCTACTGAAAACCACTGTAAGTCTTGACCAAGCATGAATGATAATCCTATTCTCTCAGACTGTCCTAGAACCTAATGTAAAAAAATGTAAACTCTAATTATCAGCTGAAACTGAAGAGATCTGTCACATGCTGTTTACCAACTAAGGACTGGAAAGTACCCTGCCTCTCATCCTCCCCTTCTCCTGTGCCCTCCTACCCCACTTAACCTCGTCTGTTCCTTTTCTTGGAGATCATTATCCTAGCCCTGGATTCTGATACACTGACACGTACCAAACAATAAGTTATCTTCTCTTTTAGGGGCTATCTAGGACTCTAGGTATTCAGGTTTGCTTCCTCATATACAGCTGCCCACTTAGAGACACTTATTCCCCTTCTGATGACCGCAGTACTAGCGGTCCAGCTGACAAACGTAAAAATCATCCAGAAGTACATAATGCTACTCTTTGGATACCTACCTATCACACCATCAATATTCAAGCCCTGAAAAGAATGAACAATTTACCTAAAGGGGGGTAGAGGTGGGATTAATACACAGCACCTGGTCTACCTAGCAGAGACGCTTGTACATTCTCTTACTTCAGTTAATAGGAATAACCAAAACTTCTGAATATGAAATAAAAAAAAACTCTTTTCAATGAGAAGTATCAAATTTGCCTCGTATTCCTGGAAAAATTCAACAGAAAAACTAGCTATAAAAAACCAGTATCATCTACAAAGAAAGGAAACTCTTCATTGGTTTCTCTCCAAAATCAGAAGCTGAGGCGCACAAAAGTGCCTGAAGAATCCACACTGTGTTTAATATACATCCTTAATGGTGTTCCTAAAACCCAGTATAATGCATTTTTAGCTGACTAGGACAAAATCACTCACTCCTCCTTCTCTTGGAGTCAGAGCATTCAATTCACAAGATGGCTGAACCTTCCTTGCCTTTCATATGTCACCAGGAAACCACAGACAACTTTAAAGAAGATTCTGTTCTCTCCTCCTTGTTCACCCCATCATGACTTTATAGAAGACAGTATTTTATTATAAAGACAGAGATCTGTGTAATTTTCCAAGTGTAGTACTTATCAGTAGTACTATGTCAAGGTACAGAATTGTAGGTAGCAAACCTGAAGAGACTAAAACAAATCTATATTCTTCCCTCTTAGTCTTCACACAACCTGACTTACACAAACCATTCAGAGCTTAGCCTTTGCTTATACATCTATGCTTTTGAGTGCATGTTCATAAAACTTCATTTTACAAACTCATTTTCATTTAAAAATTCAGTGAAACTTTAAAAAAGGCCACAGTTTTAGACAGATTTTTGAACGTACTTGCAAACTCACACCCATAAAAGACACCCTGAAACTTCTTAGAGAACTCCAAACCTTGGGCTACCTTTCTAAATAGAAGGATAAAACAAACCAAAAACCTTAACAGGTACAAATCCAGTGACCAGTAAATTAAATTCACAAAACTGTCTTTCTCTGGAGATTAGTGCTTTCACTGATGTTTCACAGATATGTTAGCAACAATCCCTTCACACAGGCATGCAGATTCATTTTTAGAGATAACATGTCCTCCAAGAATCTCAACTTGAGGTTGTCTTTTCAGAAGCCAAAGGTCAGTATCTCAGATTTCTTTAACAAAAGGCAAACAGCTGACAGTGATTAGCAACTATCTTCATTTACACAGTTGCTGAGATATGCATGTTTAGCTGCAATAATATTTACTGTATCATGTGCCTTACATATATTCATTGGCATTTTCACTTTTCTTGGTGTTGGTTGCAGTCTGTCTGCCTTTGGTTTCATTGTATTCCTACCTCTTCCATCTGTTGCCTCTTATCTTCACCTTACTGATGAAGATTTCCCCACTTTAAGAGCTTCAGCTACCAGAGTTGTACATGCTTTTTTAGGCCACTTTTTATTTGTACCCATTCTGACTTTGTTATGCAAGGACTTGGGACAAGAACTAGTCAAGAATTTGTTTCATAAAACAGGCTTCTCTTAAAATTATTTTCATCAGCTCAGAATAAATAATGGACTAATATGAGGTTCAGATAAAATGAATTTTCAAATAGGAGTGATATTGTTCAGCTGTGTTCCTGTTAAATTTGTTACCTAAAAACATCAGGCTATTCAGAATGTTTGGATTTATTAAAAGAACTATGTTTAAAGCAGCACACAATTTGCTCCTATTTATTGCATACCACGCACCCAAAAGGTCAGCCCATACTGGTTTCCTCATATGCTAGTTTAAACAAAGATGTCAGCTGTAGGGCCAGTTTTAGCAAGCTTATACAAAAGAAATAGCTCAATCCAATGTAAACATGAGCAAATTTAAGAAATTATATTTAGGAAATATGTTGTACTACCTCTGTTATGGGGGAACAATGTTGCTTTTAATGTACAGGAAGAAGCAATATATATATATCCTTATATATTAAGGAAGATTAACTACATTGTTTTTTCTAACAATAAAAAAACCCACACATTTTAGAAACAGAACTAGCTTATATGCATTCTCTTCATACACATAATTAACACCAAATTTAGGTAGACAACTCACAGGTGTATTTGGTCACTTACTTAATAGATTTCTTCCTTTCTTTACCAAGAGTATTTTTTACATGAAAAGAATTCAAATCAGACTGAAAAACAGTCTATCATATAATTCATTCTCATATTCCATATGTTTTGAGCATAACATCAGAATACCTATTTCTTTCATAGAGGTCCTTCGCATTTTATGGCTTCCCTCCCTTTTTATATTTTAGTATATCAAATCTTAGTGATTGGTTACTTTGTTCTCAGTCCCACTGGGCCCGTTATCTGTAATTAAATATAAGCCTCCTTGATATTAGTAGTGCGCTGATGGATTGTTGCTTACCTACCAGGCAGCACTTAGAGAAATGGAGGTCCTTGAAAGCAAACAGCATCAGAGCATAAATCAGCTAGAATGAAGACAGGAGTGAATATAGATTTTGTGGTAAGAACGCTCAGGAGATTGTTCTTCGAACTCCACAGATTGGAGATTACATCCATATTGATTTATCATCAGACATTTATTGATCATTGGCTAAATGACTGTACAGATAAACATATGTATCTCTCTACTTCTGCCACCAGACCTAACCTTACTGACTATGCAAAACTAAAAGCACAACCTTCTCAAACCTAGAATGTTGATTAAATGCTGCATGAAGGTTTGCTTAGTACAAGGGATCTGAAACAGAACACAAAACCCCACCCACCTACGACTCTCATAAGAACAAAGGAAAACCCAATTAAAAGTAGTCAAGATTTATTTTCAACCTTTTAAACAGTTCTGTGACTACCCCTGCAATCCTGAAATCCCTTTGGCACATTCTTGTAACACCAGACACACATTAAATAAAAAAAAAGGAAAAGAGAAAAAAACCACAAATCCACAGCTACTTACAATTTTCAAACTACTGGGCACTGTTATGAAGAACAGGTATCACAGATGAATGACTTGTCCGATGAGTAGGAGCTGTCAGCAAATTCCTAAAATTATTTTCAGTTAATTCACACTCTGTAGTACCATAAAAAAGATCCTATATTCTAGGGAACTGGGAGGTAGTTTATTATAGCTCAGTACAGAAATTTCTTCTTAAGTAATTAAGGTCAGATTTTTTTCAGATAGAAACACTTGTTTCCATTTGCAAGCTAGGTTGCACTGAGAAATACAAAATATGGATGTGATTAGACCACGGACCCATTTTCACAGCATGTGCAGATCCAATCTTTCAAAGATACGAGTCTCCAACTTAGTGAAACTTGCCTTCAGTGTAGTTCTGCCATTTGCAACACAATGATTTGATGAAATCCCTACGTAGCTACACTCAGTTCTTACACTCACTCAAGAATAACCAATACACCAGCAAAATTAATAATAATTGCCTGACTATACGCTTGCACAAACCAAAATGCAGCAGAGAAGGAATACGTAAAAGAAAGAACCAGTTAAATACAAAGATGAAACCAGCAGTCAGTGAACTGGCAGTCTAATTTTAATGAGCATATCAGTTTTGCTGTGGACATCAATAAAGGTTTCCACATGCTAATAAATAGGTAAGTTCACCCAAGCTCAACCTTTGCTAATCAACACGCTTTTCACCTTCAGAATAGAAAATGATATGCAGATAATCCGCACACCACCAACCAATGCCCCAGATGGAGATCTTCTGTCAGTCTCCTCCTCCCCAGCCGCAAAACATTTGGTGAGGAGAGAGATTAGAAGCCTCTACAACTTCAATGCACTCTCCCACCTCATCCCCTTCCAAAGTTGGTTGGTAGGAGTGTCTGAACACAATCATTCCTACTTCAGAAAAACAGTGCAAACCCATCAGAAATGCCTTCTGCTTCACACACAGTCTCTACAAAGAGTTTTTCGGTCTCACATCACATGATATTTTTTCCCAGATCACTGGGGGAGTCCTTCAAAACCTGTTGCTGGAAGAAAATCCCCTGTATTTCTCCAAGCCATCTGGCCTCCTGATCTTTCTCTCTCTCTCTAGCTGCTGCAGCTTGTAATTAGTCCCAGCTGAACAGGTAGTTAATCTCCTTTAGCAGTCGGAGTCACATGGGGCATATACATCTCATTGCAGGGCACGGGCCAATATTTACAGATTAAAAGGAGTTTTCTATTATCTCCCTTTCCTTGTCATCAGAATCCATACAAGGAAGACCAACATGGAAGTTCAGAGACAGAAAGAGTACTCACCACTTTTTATGATATAGTAGAAATTAAGAAAACACCTATGTTTACTATTAATTCAAAATTCAAATTAGCGTACACTAGAGCTTTTCCACTAGAAAAAAAAAATCATTAGTTGTGAAGATAAAATAAAATACTTATTTGCAAATAGCAAATATGGGCTTTGTAGAAAATGATGTCAGAAGCCAAGGTTAGAATTTATTGCTAGAAAGAAGACTTTAAATTAGGAAGTGTTAAGTCAAGAGAAAATGTGCTGAGCTGGAACTCTGAAAATGTACCTAGTGATATTTAAGGTTAACTTAATGTATAATACACCACTAGAATGAAAATACTCAGATTAACTGTATTATCAGGAACACTTTGAGAGAACTGCAGAAAATGAAATACTGAAAAATAATGATTACTTTGGAACAGAAAAGCCTATTGCTTATATTTTATAAGAAAAAAAAAGGAAACTAATGAGACTGCATAAAACTGTATTTTCATTTCATGGTTATAGCTCCAGTGAAATGTCTAAACCAAAACAAATTTTGTTCATTATTGTTCATTATTTATGTTGTTATGAGAAACCAACAACAAAGTTGGCTTATAAGTGTTAATGCAAATTACTCTCACCGCATCCATATACCCATACTATTAGAAGTGTGGACAATTCATAATGAATAATGCGATTTTTTTCATATTTACTTCACCACCACCTTGAGGCTATAGCATATAGCAACGTGAGTGAAAAAAGGAGAAGGAAAAGAAAAAGGAGAGATACAGTCTTGAGGGACGGAACAGAAATGTAGATGTCAGTCGTTCCCTGACTAACATACTGGGCTAGGGTCATCCATATACCTATGCTTTTCCTCTTCCCATTGAACATAAAAGTGTAATTTCAACAAAGCAGAGGTAGAAGGTACCTCCACTGGATGCGTTTCAGAACATGCTGTGGAATGTTTCCAGGTGCCTACCTCCACGATGGGAAATCCCAGCTCCAGGCTGCAGGCAGGGGAAGCGCCTGTGCTCAGGGTTGAGAAGCAGCTGCCCCTCTCTGCCCTGCCCCGTGCTCACCCTTGGTTGGCTCTGCCCATGTTCTCCTTGGAGGGGTCACCTCAGCTGTTAACGTGGAGATCTTAGGTGCTTAAGGACAGGGTTCACTGGTGGACTTGACAGCACTAGGTTGGACTTGATGATTTTAACCAGCCTAAAAATTTTATCTGGCCTGCTTCCCTGATTCTAAGCACAGATTATTTTTTTTTTTACAGCACATACATATTTTGGATAACTTGAGTTGAATTTCACAATATTCATGGTGATCCTGGTGTAATTACAGTGATCTGTGGTAGAGACTTACAGACTCTTGGGTGCCCCACTGGGAACGCACGGGGAGCTAATTCACAGCAATTCTCAGGCCAGCAATACTCCAATCTCTGCAGAGAGAAACACATCAAGTGCCTTGAAAAGCAATGCTCTGCCATCACCTAAGATATATGAGACCTGGGGTTTTTTTGGTGGCTGGCACACAGCCTTCCTTCACTGAGAGCTTCAGATACCACCATCGCTGAGAGTATCTGAATTAGTGTCTCTAGATTGATGCTCTGAGTCCTTAGTGCTCACTTGGGTCAATACGGCACAGCGTTGTCTCAGACATGCCTGCATACTCCACAGTGTTATTGAGACTCACATGCCCATAACTATATCTAAAAAAATCCCCAAACCAAAAAAAAAAAACTCCACTTGTATTGTAACTCTTGCTAGTGAGAGCTGCAAAGAATAGCATAACACTACACATGGCGTAGAGGGGTGTTTGATGAAAATACTGATTGGCAGCCATGTGTCCCTAGTTCTGCTCCTGATTTTGCAGCTGACCTGCAGCATGAGACTAAATGAATTGTTTTTATCCCTTTGTGCCTTTGTTTGCTTATCTAATAGATAAGGTAACTGAAACAGGCTTTTCTTTTGAAACCGCTTGGAGATGGATGGAGGAACAGCAAAATGGACACGTTGAGAGCAAAAAAACTCAAGCACAAAGCTGGGCACAAAAGGCTGCAGTCTGAGGTATGTCTTCCTGAATAAGATCTTCATATCATTTCTTCATCCTTCTAAATAACTATAATAAACATAATGTAATTCTTCTACAGAACATTACATTTGATGATACCATTTGGTACTGTAATTTCTGTGAAGATCTGAATAGAATCATGTCAATTTTGGCTTTGACAAAATGAGGCTAATAACTACCAATCAATCAATTCTGCACAGGCTTTCTACAAAAAAAAAGTACTATAGACATACAAGCAGGTACAAATATTAGTAAGTGGGTATTAGTAAGCTGAAAAGATTTTACTGTGAAGGCCTCGTAAGTGCAATATAAAAGAGCTATACCTGAAAATGTGTTTCATAGTGGGGAAAATGTTTATGTTCTAAGCACTGTTCTGCTCTTTTACAGTCAAGTTTATACCCTATGTACTACCATGTGGCTAAGTAGTTTTCTCAGCGTTAATTTCTTAGCCTTCCTTCTTATTTGAATGATAACAGCTGGGAATGCTCACGTATTATAAACTGCCGATCTCTGAGGAAGCTGCAGTTACAACCATTAAGTAAACATCAGTTATTAAAATTAAGTCTTCAGCACGCTGAGAAGCCCGCCTTTTTATTTCGATTACAAGTAAATGTGTTAAAAGTGAGGATGGTGTGCTCCTTCGCTGCTTATTCCCCCTGCTAATTGTAAAATGCACTGTTTATAGTAGTTCAAGCCGTCCATCCCATTATGACGACCAGAACAAACTATTGATATAATGAAATACGTCCAGACAAAAGAGATTTTTGTAAAGTATTTTCTCTTTGCTACTCACGAGCTACATGCTTTACATTGCAATAATATTTTATATAAATACCTGTGTTCCTTTTAATGATGAATTGATTTGGAGTTGGCACAGAGGACACATCTGGGGAGGGAAAAACTATACTACCTGTAGAAACTATATCTAAGACTTTGATGAAGTTAATGATTAAGGAAACACACAAAGCAGGAATAGGAGCTGGATGTGAGTGAAACATCGTAAGGATATAAGGCAGAAAGCTAAGTTTAGGTGGACAAACTACAGAAGGACATAGCTAAATTAGGTGAAGGAAAACATGAGTGGGATATGACTCTCCATCATATTCTGGAATTAGAGGAGAGCCTGGCCAAAATTAAAGAAGGAAATGCTAATAATCTAGCTATAATCAGTCAAGGGGTATTAAGTGAATGGATTGTCAGTCTCACTTGTTCAACAAAGAGATTAATCTTTGAATAAATCAAATCTGCAAGCAAATTATTAGAAAGAAGAATTGAGTTTTGGCTCCTACCCTCTAACATCACAGGAGATCAGTTCCTTTTGTCTATGTTCCCACATCTCATCCCCATACATTGAAAGGCTGGGCCAAGGATCATATTAAAAGCTTAGAAAACAACATTGAGGGCAGGCTTCCTCCTGTTTCTTGACAGTATTATATATAAATGTATAGCAGTACAATATATATAGTAGTATTATATACATATGTAATATATAGAGAGGCAATATTTGGTGGTAAAGTTAAGATACATTTGCAGCCTAATTAAACCACAGTCTATTTTCTTAGCTCTCTGATGTGATGTGCTTCTAAACTGCCAAGCCTTCCTTGCCTACCATTTGTGCTTCAAAGCATTGCAAAAAATAACTGAAAAATAGGCAGCTGCATTCTGGGTTTCACTTAACACAACTTGATTTATCCATTTGCTTTTTCTTCTGTATTCCTTTTTTTTTTTTCCTCCCCTCCGTCCACACACAAAGTGAATCAGATGCCTGGCATACGCCGTACAGCTGAAAGTCCTGTTGTGCCTCAAGAAAACCTTGTTGATCAATACCAATTCCATGTAACTTACTGTGCATTCTTTGATCCTTCTCAACTAGTTATTAAAAAACCATGTCCTTGTGTTAGCCATCTACCACAGAATTGTTGGGTCTGAATTCTGCACCAGTGATACGGGCACAGATAGCGTGGAAAGAGAAACAGAATTCCATCTGGACAAATAACACTGATTGACAGAGTTATTTTTAAAAACACTTATCACTTAGGTTTTTATGTGTAAAATGAGATAACGGATCTTTTCATATTTCTTTTAACTGAGAAATGCTCTCCAAGTCCAAAGAGACTATGTTACAACAAGTATTTCTAGACTGATGTATCTGCACTGCGATTATTCACAATAATTTATAGTTTTGTCAGCTAAGCATTACAGAGTATATATGAACTAAAACCAGATGATGGAGTATCAGCAAAAGTATAAATATTATATTTATCTTGAGAGTTTTCACTAGATCTGTTTGCTAACACATTCAGCCTGGAAGCAGAAGACATTAAGGATGAACTAGAAGCTCTCTTCAGCTTTTGCTGATATAATGTAGAGTAAATGAGAATCTGGCTCTGCAAGTGCTTCACAGCAAGCGCGTGAAGCACTATTAACACCAGCCATGTTCCTACACTACACATGAGATGCTGTCTACCAGAAAGTCCTAAAGAAACAGAGTACATCCTTTCCATTTTCTTTTAACTTTTTTCCCTACCTTCCTTCAAGTAGAAATCATTCTCAGGTGGACAAATGAATTTTAATTTTCCACCTAACAGTATATCTGCACCTAAAAAGTGAGGATAGCAGGGCCTGTCACGATCTGGACATTTATTTGAATAGCAATGCAATTTCAATTGGTTACCAAGAAAATCTCAGTCATCTAAAGCTTATGTTCATAAAAACTAAGGATTTGTTATTGGCATCCCAGAGTATCTTGGCGTTGGTGTTGTAAAAACACCAACCAAAAAAATCCCTCCCATCCCAAAATATTCCTATATTCTAAAGAGCTTATATTCCATACAGAGTAAGAAAAGAACCAGAAACGAACTGCAGTTAAACTACTGTGAATTGGTTTCCTGATCAGACAGGAAGCAAGCTAAATCTTATCCTTCCTTCTTAGTCACTGAGCATTCCTACCTTCCATTGAACGTACTGAAAAATACGTTTATTTCTATACATTGTAAATCTGTTGAACTGGAAAGCTTACTGAAAACCAGCATTTAAAGGAGAGAGATTTGAGGAGAACCTGAATAACTCTGCCATGCTGAAGAATTAAGTGCAGAATATGTCTATCTGATATACATTGGTTCATGAGATGTAATATGAAACAGAAAAGAAGCCTTCACATTGCTACTAGCGTATTTTCTAGCATACATTCACCAGTTCTGCCTGACATACCTTTTGGAAATGCTTCCAACTTATATGAAGAAAGTATATGAAATCATTGTGCATATTGTTGTTTAATTTTCTATGGGTAATAAAATGCACACTGAGAACTGAACGCAAATAGTTGCCTCTTCAGTGTTACTGAACAAGATATCAGATTCCTAATGAGGAAAAATCAGAACATCAGTTTGTTATGCATCTTATTCATGAGTACATCCAGAAAGGATGAATAGATAGCTGCCTGTAATAAGGAATAGCTAACGATACACAGCATAGTAGACATTTTCATTATACATCACTTCTCTTCAGTCACCAAAACTATAGATTAGCAATGATACTGGGCAAAGGAACACACCTGATGTTTTGGTGCTTGATTCAGCTCATACAAATGAGCTAATTTTCAACAGATTGTTGCAAGCTCAACAGAAATTCCTGAACACCTTATATTTTCAAACTAGAGATACAGGGAGCAAAAGCATAGATTCTTCTCATTTGCATTTAGCTGGGGAAAAAAAAAAATATATATTTATCATTCAAATGTGTGAAACATGATGAATGATAAAGGAGAAAGTAAAAACAGTAACCATAAGGAACACATTCACTATAAATGACTCTCCTTCATGTTGCTGCTTTTTTGCCTATAAGAGTCCTAAACAGAGGCCCTGCCATAGCACAGGAAGACTTTCAGCACAATAGAAAGCCCACAGAAGTGGCGGTTTTTGTTTGCTTTTAACCTGTGTGAAAGTAAAACATGCTTACATAAAGTGATGGATCAAGGCTCTCGTTTTCTAACAGAGCTATTTTTATCACATAATTAGGTTTGTGAGTATGTTTATAAAGTATCATGACCATGACAAGACTAACTCCTTTTTTAACCCTAAAAAGTTATATTTATTTTTGATTCTCAGCTACAGTGATTGTTTCGACATAGCAAGGAGGTGAGTATTCCTGAACGTGAAAATTAAAGACAAACAGCTTCTACTAAATATGCAAAAGGACTCCTGAACCACGCACCTCTGCCCCATCCTACCTGCCAGCGACGTTTTTTCCTTCTTGCCCTCACATCAAATATGATCATTGTCAAATGCACAATATGGAGCCTAGGGCCATGCAATCTTTTCTTTACTGACCTTTGCAAAACTGGTTTATAGTCTCTCATAGGAGACTAAAATTAGTCTACTGGGAAAAGGGGAAATATCTGGGGTCAGAATACACTTTCCTTCCTGAAGAAAGCATTTTGTACAAACTATGTGAGAAATACTTCAAAAGGGGAGGTTGTCTTTTCTTCCCTCTCTTATTGCTATAGCAAAGGCTTGAATGGTTCATTATTCCATATGCTTCCAAGGGGTGTTTTATTTGAATAAGTTCTCAAGGAAATACCTGTAAATAGAAATCTTATGGCAGAAAAAATACTTAGAAAACTGGGTTTTGCCCTATAGCACACCAAAATATAACAAAAATAAGCTGTTTCAGGCTTCTGGTATAGATTGTTCATGCACAGGCAGTGTATCTAACAGAAAAATAATTCTACTCAGACACCACAAAACCCGATTAGAATCTTAATTCACTATCAAGCTGTTAAAAATTCTTTAGTGCAGTGTTCTAAACGAAATGTATGGATACCTTATTCTAATAATTCTCTCATTTGAGAAATATACTTTCTCCATCTTAAGTATAAGGAATCTGATCCTACTTTATAAATAAATTAGCAAAAGGTAATAAAAGATTATTATGTGTTTCATAAGTGAGTGACTTTTATCTATATAAAGTGCAGAGGGGTGACGAGTTGCCTGCTTTCTGCATTGTAACATCCATAGCACTATTACTGTTCTTATAACACCTGATGCCTGCAACATGCTAATCAATTATTTATATAGAATTTATGAATAGAAAAGAAAAAAATATAAATTAATTATTTTCTTATTAGTTTGCTGTGTTCCACTTCACAAAAATGAAATGAATCTAGGAAGCAGGAAGGAAAACAATAGAAAACTTTTGGAGTAAAGCTATTACACATAACCAGAAACACTACTGATAATGAGGATGATGTACTTGCTTGCTATTTTGGAGTGACTAATTAAAAAGCCGCGTAGGGTAGACTTCCATAGAAGCTACAGCGAAGGAGACCAAACAGCAGATTTATGCATCTCCAAACTGACAATGAGCTGAGATTTGCTGAGATTTGAGATGAGCAGTGGGGTTGATTTCTCATTAACTCTGTTTTACTGCATAATGAGGCTTTGGGTTGAGCAAATATGATTTGTAATGCAACTTTAAAAATACACAAACCTGTACGGCTTAATTTTCTCTTCTAGCCTCTCTTTTCTCTACATGTAATACCTTGGAGAACAAAACTCCGTTAATGTTCTATTACATTTTTAATGAAGAATAATAAACTGTTAAATCACACATCAATCATTTCGCTGCATCCTTAATGTAATGAATTAGTAAACTCCTTGACAGTTCTGCTCTTACATATGAGCAGAAAGTTGCCAAAACAAGGCTGATAAGTGAAAAAGGAGCAATCTACATACCAACTACTAGAGCACATCTACTAACATGAGATTACTATCTGGTTACCAAAGCAAGAATAACAGTTCATTGTTTCAGGAATATACAAGCATAACCCTGTAATGGACATGAAAAACAGGGCAATATCATAAGATACTGAATCAGAGACAACGCTGTCAATTATGTATTTTGAGATATTCATTATAATTTTCCCGGATTATATTATATTATTATGCCTATGTGGGTCAGTTTTGGGTTTTTAATGTACATACTTCTCAATAATAAAACAAAGGAGAACCCAAACCAGAACATGAGATCCAGCCTCCTTCTTTCTGAAATTTTGGCAAGTCAGGATCTTGAATCCATCTTTCATGAATGCTACAAACCAGTTCTATTCCTATTTGTCAAACTAGAACCTTAAAACTAAGCTCTTAAGAAATTCACTAACTTTAGCTTTAATCAAAATCTTGACCAGAAGCCTGTAACCTACTTTTCAAAGCTCAGTTCTCTGATCTAAGCTGCCTACAAATTGATCTAAGAAGTGCCAAAGACTGCAATCAGAAAATCAAAGGAAGAAAGCATGCTCTGTATTTCTGAAAGGCAGAGCTCAGACAAGCCCAACAAAAGAATAGGGGTTTCATATGGGATGGAATCCACCATGGGCTAGAACCCAAAGTTAGCTGATACATTCAATGGGGACTCATAGGACACAGTGCTGTTAAAGACAGATATTAAGATATATTATTGTGCATTGTCATTGAACTATTTGAGTAAAACTCAAGGCATTTGCTAATACTGCTAATGCAGCTGGTTCCACTCAGACTCAGAGACTTGATGTAGTATGTTTCTTAGGCCTTTGCAGCCTAAGCGACATAAATACTTGGTTAGTCCACTATACAGTGTTACCTTCACTGTTGAAATATTTTAGCTGTTTTAATTTCTGGAAGTTTCTTAACATATTAATCCAACTCCTCTACCTCTTCTCCTCTTTACTGATTACAGACAAAGTCAGATGCTTCCTAAAGGTGGGGATAGCTCTGGATCTGCAATTCAACTTCCACTGAGGTCACCAGTGAGCACTTTGCAATCCGCCATGATAAGGCACCTGCACAGGTGCTCTGCAACAGAGAGATGGTTAGACTTGGTGCCCTCCAGTCTTTTTTATGGTTTATATGGTTAGTAGATGTTGTGGTTTAACCCCAGCCAGCAACTAGGACCACACAGCCACTCACTCTCTTTCCTCGTAGGATAGGGAGAAGAGGGAGAAAAGAAGGGGGGGAAATGCCCCCAACCTTGTGGGTTGAGATAAAGACAGTTTAATAGAACAGTAAGAGAAGAGGAAAAAAATAATAATGGTAAAATAATACACAAAATAAAGTGATGCAATACGAGTTGCTCTCAACACCTGCTGATCAGTTGCCCAGCCCATCCCTGTGGATTCCTGCCCCCCCCGCAAACCCCCATTTATACACTGAGCATGATGCCTGTGGTATGGAATATTCCTTTAGCCAGCTTGTCCTGCCTTTGCTTCCTCTCAGCTTCTATGGGAAGCTGAAAAAGTCCTTGACTAATGTGAAAATCACTTAGAAACAACTAAAGCATTATGTGTTAGCAACGTTATTCTCATACTACATCCAAACCACCACAGCTACTAAAGAAAACTGACTCTATCCCAGCTGAGACCAGGGCAGTAGGTTGTTACAGCGCGTTGTTGCTCAGATGTCATTCCTGCTGGATGGCCTGTGCAAGCTCCTTGGAGTTGTTCAGCACTGGCTATTGGCAGACATTCCCTCATCCCTCGGATATAAATGTATACAAAACACTGTAACAACCTTGGAAGGACTGTCCTTGCATCAACTTTGCTTGCAAACTATGGCACCAACAGCCAACACATGAATAAGATGCCTTATGCCTCTTTAGCCATCATCATACATGTAAAGGCTGTTGTGCAACCAAAAGCACACCAGGTCCCTGACTGGTTGTGACTGCATCATGGGTCACATACACACTGCACTGTGTTGGTAGACTTGCCCCCATACTTAGGATTTATCTTCTTTTTTAATGTTATGTATGTAGTTTCAAGGACTCGTGAACACTAAATAAATCTTAATCTCGTGCCTGAGTGAAGAGAAAGTACAAAAAGAGATTATACATTATATTTTCTAGCTTTCCAATCTGCTTACCAGATTCTTCTTTTTTAATATGTGCAAGTAGCAAGAGTCTATTGGGTCAACTAGCTTATAATTAATTATTGATTAGATATTACAACCGTGTGCTGAGATTCATTTGGAAACCAAAGTGCTTCCTTGGTACTTATGTTAGCATTTATTAAATATGCATTATTAATCTGAATTATGTTGTGTTCAAATGTAAGCCCTTAGAGCAAAGATAATGATCACAGCATTAGTATTTGTAAAACAGAATTGATTTTCCAGCTTCACCAAATTAGCTGAAATATGGGATAGGCTGCAGGTATTGAAGAGTGAATGCTACTAGAGGAAGTTGCCATGTTTAGGTTTTTTGATGTACCCCAATAAAATAAATAAAAAACAAACCTAAACTTAATATATTCCCCTAAATAGTGCAGATATAAACACTTAAAAAAAAAAAAATTAAGAAACCTTATTCATACATCATGGGGCATAAACACTTAAAAAAAATAATTAAGAAACCTTATTCATACATCATGGGGCACCCATTATTTTTATTCCAGAAGAAGTCCTTGCAACTTAAAAAAAAAAAGTAGTAATTAACTTCATTTTTCCATATGCAGCTATTCCACAGAAAGCTAGTAAAACGTTAGCAAAGTAAACGGTTGGACATTTCACTATATATTTTGAAATAAATTATTTTCTTTTTCTGTGATTAAATATAGTCACATAGTAAAGAAACAAAACTTCTTAATAAAATGAGATAGATACCAGATAGCGTCTATGGTACTTGTTGGGAATTTCTTAAATTTTGTATTTCAAACACATCTTGAAATCTCACCACTAAACTCACAACTCAGCAACAATCCTGGCAACATAAACTTTCATACACAGCATCCAAACTCTATAATATTACGATACTTGATCATAGATTTGAGCATCCTTGTGTAAATGATCTGTCATGGCCTTTTTTTATGCAGCACATCAAACAAGGGTTAATTTTAACAACGTAAGTGTTGCACTAAGGGGGAAAAAGATTAAAAAAAATCAAGAAATCCAAAACTGAGTCAGTAATGTGAAGGATCAATGTTAGGTATTACATTACATACATTACAGGGATAATTTCATTTGATAGCACATTTATCTAATATCTGTAGCCAAAATGGTCTATTATTTGCACAGGGAATTTTCATATTTATATTCAATTTGTTTTCACAAAGCAAAAAGAATTGAAAAAGAAATGTACTGACATGGGTATAATCTTCACAAAAATGTGTAGGGTACTGGGTGGGAGATACAGAATTTGAAATTACCCTTTTATCTGCTTTTTACTTTGTAATAATTCAAAATAATATTTAAAACCAGGGGGAAAAAAAGATTTTTTATTTTGTAATTATGCAGCTTGTACTTTTACTGACAAAACTCTGCAACACTTGGAAAGGATGGGGAGCTCAAGAACAGAACAATTTAAAACTCCAGCATAGCTAAAATCAGTTAAAAGGGTATTTCACTCTGTTGTAGTTGTTGTGGGGCATTTCTGGCCACAGACAAGAGGTTGGTGTTTCACTTATAAAATGGCTACTAAACCTGAAATACAAAGGGAATATTGTGACAGAGAAGAAAACGGATACTTGGAGTTAAGTACGTGCATTATACCTAGTAACCTACTTACCACTTTGCATGAATAAAATATTGAAGCAAAACAACAACAAAAAAAGAAAAACATCACTTTGGGGTATACTTGTTTCTAGAATCTACATAAGGACAAGCGTATAATACTGTTTTGATGTTTGCTTGCACTAAGGGAAAAATGAATATTAAACTGAGTGCTGCAGGTTTAAGACACGTTGGTATGTACACACGTACACATACACAAATTACAAATAAAGAGCAGACGAGGGACTAAGTTATCTGTTACAGGGAAGACTGTTTTTATAGTCATTGCTCGTTTTATGTCTGTATTATGCTTTTGTTGTTTGGCTCTCCCTTTGCTATGATTAATTCTTATCAAACTTTTTGAGCAGAAATAGAAAGTAAATATACCTGAGCTTAAAAGTAATTTGCAACTGCACCAGTTGGAACAAATGAAGAAAAATGTTAATAAAAATTAGAGCTTGATGCAGTGAATGCTCAAAAAAATAAATTACATTTATTTTGATCTTTAAAGTGCAAGTCTGTTTATGAGAATATTTTCCCCTATTTGTACCCATAAGTACTGACAGCTATTAAATTAGATACTGAAAAGCTTACCTATTGTTCTGCAAATGTGATACAATACTATTGTTTTCAGCAAACAAGGAAGTGAATCAAGTACCTGGAATATAAAAAAGACATTTTATCTAGTAGGCTGCATGCTGTTGGCTGACATCCTTGAAATTTAGCCAAATTATTTTACAGGTGAAAACACCTTTCACATACCTACAATTATTTCATCACGTATTACAAAATTTTGTTACTGTTTAAAGCTAATACAATGGTACACAACAGATGATTAAACTTAACCTCTCTTATTATTAAGTTACAAACACATTTTATTTAAATAAAGAAATTAATACTATTTCCACTTTAATACACCAGCACATGGATTTCTTTCCTATATTTTTTATACACCTGCAGTTTAACATCTTTAAGCAACTAAAACTCACACATTTGTTTTCACAGGTTCAATCATCACGTATTACAAAATTTTGTTACTGTTTAAAGCTAATACAATGGTACACAACAGATGATTAAACTTAACCTCTCTTATTATTAAGTTACAAACACATTTTATTTAAATAAAGAAATTAATACTATTTCCACTTTAATACCTCAGCACATGGATTTCTTTCCTATATTTTTTATACACCTGCAGTTTAACATCTTTAAGCAACTAAAACTCACACATTTGTTTTCACAGGTTCAATGCATATGGAATTAATGTTTTGAAGAGTACATGCACCAGGAAAAGCAAAACTAATTTTTATGATGAAAAAAGAGCTTGTAAGCTTTTTCTCCCCTAGACCCCCCAAACCTCCAACAACAAAGCACATAATAATATTCTGAACGGACTTCATCTGTGGTGCATGTGTGGTCTGGAAATATTTGTAGACTCTATCAACAGTTTATGCCAAGAAGTTCCCATGTGTATATGTACTACGTCATACCATTATACATTCAGTATGAATAAAATGTACTATGTCATACCATTATACATTCAGTATGAATAAACATACACAAAAGTTCTTTCCGTTTTCTTTCTCTCAAGAAGTTAATTCACCAGTCTCAGGTAACCAGTTTAGCCATACTCTGATCATAGGGTAGTGGCAACTGGAAAAAAGGAGAAAGCAGAAAGTGCCAAGTGACAAACGAAGCAGATGGGAGAGGAGAGGAATCATAGAATGGTTGGAGTTGGAAGGGACATTAAAGATCATCGAGTTCCAAACCCTTCCAAAATCCAGCTACTGAAGGAAGGAAAGAGGAAAAAAAAAAAAAAAAGAGAAAAGAAAAAAAGGGAAGGATTGCCACTGGATGGCTAGATGTACTGCACACTTGAAGGTGGCTGTACCAAACTAATCTGGGAAAGGCAGCCTTCCCTGCATTTATACAGACCACAAGAGACACACATACTCTCTTATTCAGTAGGAACAATAATGAGAGCTGGGTATTGCCCTGTTTGAGGAAGGATTGCCACTGGATGGCTAGATGTACTGCACACTTGAAGGTGGCTGTACCAAACTAATCTGGGAAAGGCAGCCTTCCCTGCATTTATACAGACCACAAGAGACACACATACTCTCTTATTCAGTAGGAACAATAATGAGAGCTGGGTATTGCCCTGTTTGAGGTTTCCTCTAAGGCATTTTGTTCCCATCTCAGTGCAGAGTGACTCTAGTCCCATGGGTTTGCATACCAACTAACCACCACCTACCTCTGCTATCTCCCCTCTCACCCGTTCTTTTTCCATTCCTTTCCATCCTCTTCTGCAAACACATTCCTCCTTAGAGCTGGTGTGCTTAGAGGTGCAGCCTAGCCCACAGGAATTAATTTCATTTAGCGTTGCTAAATGACTAAGATGTTATACGGCTTTTTCAATGTTTTGCTTTAAAAAAGTAGGGAAAACAAATATTGATTCCTAATTTGATTGGGCTGTAAGATCTAAAGTTTCTTGCAGTCAATTGTTAACTAGGATCCTACCTATCTATTAAGTATTATATTTGGAGATACTGAGGGAATGCTTTGTGATATTTTTTCATTTCTGTCACCCGTCATGATTATTTAAATCTAATTTCAAAAGAAATGAATGAGTGCAGTCCTCATGTCCTTACTCAGGCATTGGACCACTGCAGGCCCATGTGCAGACTTTGCAGCCTCCATATGGTGAAACTAGACAAAGGCAGGAGCTTAAGTTCTACTCATCATATCCTTGAACTCAGTCTTTCAGCTTCTCCTTTTGGAATCTGAGTTTCATTTCCAGGCCAGCCACACTGTTTGCAATCTCAGTATAACCCATTTATTTCAGGCCGCACTTGCACAATTCTGAGGTCCCATAACGAGTGAATTTATAACTGCAATTTGTTAATAGGCAGACTTAGGACAGGGACAAATTCTAAAAAAATAAAAAGAGACTATATGGGAACCGTGCCTTGAAACACACAAACGAGTAACTTGAAAACTTATTTTAAGATCACCTAGAATTAGTTCCCAGCATAGAAAAGTTCATTCCTCTAAGCTAAACCTAGCAGCTTAAACATGTTTTACTTACTGTGCAAAAATAAAAAAAACATATGGTCCTCAAGAGTGAGCACTCTTGGAAAAAATATGAAGACTTAAAGAGGTAAAAAAAGGAAGTGGTATACAACTAATAAAAGCAATACTGCTGCACTTAAATTTGGTTTTCTTACAATAAAAAGAAAATGTACTCATATATTTGTCTAAAGTTGTACAATATGCTCTCAGGTCATTCTAGTCAACACTTGGACATCCAGGATGAACATTTGTGTATCGTGGAACATCAATAAAAAGTAAATGAATGTATACATAATACTAGGTATAACTGTCATAATTATTTACATTATACATTTGAATATCAAGCAAGTGGTGCTTACATAAGAGAAATAAAATATGGATTGAACACTAGCTGGAAATAGTTTTAATTTGCAGCAAAGAAGATCTGAATAAATATAAATTTTTAAAAAATCTAAAAATATTGAGGCAAGGTGGTAAGTTCTCTGTCACTAGAACTCCTTAAGAACCACTAGACAACCACCATTTTGGTAACTGATTATATGTTCTGTCAGATTCCCTCCAATCTCACCTATTTGTGTTAATACTTACACTTGTGGGTATGATATATACACTTATATTGAAATGTTCCTCAGACAAAAAGGGCATGATAAGCAGAAGTGATTAAACTTTGGTTTTCCGGTATAAGAATATTTAATTTGAAGTCTTCTAGAAGTTTTAACACAGCTCTTCTGATATACCTTTAAGTGAAACCTCCATAGTGCCTCAATAAATGACTTTAATAGATAAATCAAATTGAAAATGTGTCTTGTTCAGCTAGCTTGATAAGCTGGTATGAGCTACTTTAGTCTTCCCTCTCCCAAAAGCTAATTTTCACTTTAATTCCAGGAAAAGAAATACGATATACAGTAACATTTATCTGAACGTAAACATCAAAGCAAAAAGTTTGACAAATGTAGACAAGCAAATCCATCCAGAAAAGATGTAGAACAGTGTTAGTACTTGCTATAAAACACAGTCCAGAAAAGATGTAGAACTATGTTAGTACTTGCTAGAAAACATAGTCTCCCAGGAGATCCAAATGTGCCCTCCTCCTACCTGAGCTAACTCTGTAAGTGGAGGTGTGAGGGATCAGAGCATCTTTGTGGATTAGCTGCCAAGAACTGCAACTAGCCAGGTAAAAATGATGAATGGGAACACATGAAAAAGTCACAGTTAACTTTTCCGTATACTGAGTTTTGGAGATGAGCTACTATTAGGTATACAAAAGCAAATCAACTAATACTATAAATTCTACCAGTAATAACAAAATGAGTTTATGAAAGGGATGTTCAGTTCATCATGGTTTTCCAGAGCCCATTTGGTAACATAATGCATGTGAATTTGGAAAGGTCCAGAAAGCCTCAGTCAAAATTCATTTTAAGTCTCAAACTTTGAGGAGAAACATCAAAAAACCCACATCCAGACAGTGAATTGCCCATCATCTATGTGCAATACATGGTTCACTGACTGTCTTATCACTCTCAGAAAGAAATCCATTTGTAGGCTGTAAATTACTAAGCTGAAACTTCCATGCCAGTAGCTTTTAATGCACTTTGTTTCAGGAATGCTTACAAAAAATCCAGGGTGATGCATCTTCTTTTACTGCAAAATATGCGTTACAATTTAGAAATATTGATGAAAAGTGAAAATCAATTTCTTCTGTCATACCTTTGTGCAGAGACCATTTGGAATGTGATATTCTGCAGTTCCAATCACTCTTACATTTTGCAGCACCTATGGAAAAAACAAGTAGGAAAACCAAAATGGTCAAAGGGAGGGGAACAAAAAAAGTAGAATAGAATTATAAACATACATGCTTCCTCGTCACTATACACATCTCCAGCAAGAAATCTGGCACATTCTTTTTATTTGGAACCAGATTCATCACCAACTTAAGCGAAGACATAGGCTATTACCAGCTTCAATAGAAGCTGGAACAAACCTCCAAATTGCAATTGTCAGGGTCTTTCTTGCTTCGTGATACTTGATATCAGCAGGTACTAAACAGATACTACTTTCTGATGGCATTTTTACAGCATGCAGATAATAATAGATTACAGAGTGGTCACTGAATAGCACAATGTTGCCCTTTAATTGCATGTTGTGGTAAACATACATTTTATGACAGAACATTTGAAGAACTTTTAGAGTACTGGATATTTAATCCCACAGAATTCACAAAGGTAGGTACAGAAGTGTATTGTGGCTAGACAGATATAAGGGAGATCTGATATCAATGGATGAATAAATGATGAATTCTAATCTAGTATTATACATTTTAAGAAATAGCTTATTTCATGAAAAAACAATCTTTAGTGCCTATTTTTAATTGGGTAAAATTCAACAAATAATCTGTTTTCTTTGGATGTATTTTGGTTCATCTGATTGCTTTTGGAAAATGTAAAATGTTTCAGTTCTGTTTTTAAGATGGAACATTTCAACTTTCCATTTTGAAGTTACAAAAAATCCCCAAATAATAGAGATGGAATAGAAGAGGTTGAAATACACACATGCATTACCCGCTTTTCATCGTTTTCCAAATTTACATAGGAAGCCATCAAAAATAAAATAGTCAACACATTTCCCTTCCTTGTTTCTACCTGTTTATTTTTCATCCCACAACCTAAAGCTTTCTTATCTTCTTTAAAGTTCTGCTCATGTATGTGTAAAAAATACAGTGTTTAATTCAGACTTCTTACAATATAAATACCACAGTATCTCACAGTTGCAGCTGCACTTGGTGTCCATCTCCTTGATGATACATATCAATCATGCGGAAAAGCAGGTGACCTGGCCTTTTACTGTTTGGGGTTGAAATGCCCCAGTATTTCCCTTACAAAGAGTTCGGAAAAACACCAGAACTACCCAGTAGTTCACTAGGACTACCTAGATTGGACTCATTCCTGGGCTCTCTTTAATCATCACTACTGCGTCTCTACCGGCAGATCTAGCTGCCTGCTCTTCTCAAAGGTATAATTTATTTTTTTTATAGTATACTTTTCCATGATTATAGATTTTTATTTGACATTTGTTTATCTTCAGGCAGCAGCAAGCACAGCTGGACTCCTGCACTGATCTACAGATTCCAGATACGTTTAAACAAGGCACCATTTACAGAAGAAAGAGGAAAGACATGAAGATGTGCTCAGCACTCTTGTTCATCTGAACATGCAACTTTATAAGCTGCTATATAAGATCTCACAGCTTAAGTTACTAAGGTTAAAGATCAGTAGCTATAGTCTCATGTTTTATTAGCTTTCATTCTGTTTGTAACCATTTCTTGGAGCTTCCTTCGTTGCTCTCCCATAACTGCTTTCTAATATCCAGAAAGCTTTTCGTGCAACTCTTAAAATATATCCACTGCCTCTCTTACTTGTATCACCTTCCTAAGGTATAATATTTCACACAACTGTGACTCTCAGACCCCAAAATGTTTTTTAAAAACTCTGTATTATTTAATGACCACATAAAGAGTAAGATAACTAGAACTCTGTTTCTTCCAGCTAGGTGCCCGTATGTTTGTATATGACTTTAGGGGTGGGGGGAAGAAGATGCAGCAGGAGAAAGGACAGTTTTCCAGTCTCAAACACCACAGTACTGACCATGTTTACTATTTCCAGGTGTGACAGGACTCAAAGCCAACCTCTTAAAGAGCTGTGTGACATGCAGTGCAATTGGAAGAACAAACCAACAAATTAAAGAAAGCATTGTTAGTTAAAGATTCAAGAGCTGCCATGCATTTACATTAAAAATGCTTTTTAATAAAGTATTTAGAAAGGGAAATCATTTCCAAAAAGATGGTTAGATCTTGAACTATTTATTTTCCTTCTCTTTCCTCATCTCTCATATTTACTGTGCTTTGCTCAAGTTTGTCTGATTTATTGTCCCTTTTGGACAATAAAAAAGGGTCATTGGTTTGAAGGGTTTTCATTATTATTTTGTTTTATTTTTGTATTTCCCCCCACAAGTCTAATTAACACCTGCTTTGTTGGAAAACTGGCTGTACGTACAAAGTAGGTTAGAAACATTTTAATAAGCAGTCACTGGCTGCATGTGGTATTTATTTAAAATGCTAACTTATATAATAGATGTGCATATTTTGATAGCACAGAACAACATGTGCTTTGAACAAAACAAAGGATTACTCAGAGAAGCTATTAAAACGTCCCATTTATATTCTTGTTTATAGCTATTTATCTCACATATAATAAACTGGCCTCCTTTTCCCCAGTCATTGATACCAATTTGTCTTTCCTCAGTTAGCTAACCCGTGCCAAAAAAGCTACAGAGCTCCAACTTCAAAATCAGATTTCTGGTTATGATTCTTCAAAATCGAAGCAAGTGGTCTCAGGAGTTGATTCAGAAAGGGAAAAGGTGTTAATAATAAAAGCAAGGAGGGGAATTTGTTTACTGAAGAGTGGTTTGAATTGTTAATTTGGAAGATCACAAAGTCGAAGCAAAATAGGGGCCTTAAATTTTGAGGAATATGAAGTAGGAGAGAGATAGCAACAGTAAAATATTGTAAAAGACATATCTATGTCCTTCAGGGACAATAAAACTCTACAAATAAATTATAAAATTAATAATACCATGCTTACAACATTAGACTCTCATAAAAAAAATTTAAAATGCACAATATCTATGACCTTGCTTGTGTTGTTTTCAATTTGATTTTGTACCTCAAATTGACACTAGAGAAGATTAGAGTAATGCTTCCAAGGACAAAAACATGTTATCCCTAAGTGGAATTATTTTAAGATTTATATTTATGGGTATATTCTTTTGATACAGCTGTATGAAAAAAATACAAATAATTTATATTCTTTATTTTGTTATTAAAATGCTAAAATGGTAAAAAACGCATTTCAGTGAAAAATACCTATAATTTATAAAGCTAATACACAGAGTTGGATAAACTGTAACTACAGCTACAGAGGTTGTAGACTCCATTCCACTGATGCAGTTCTCCTCCATTTAAGTAAATAAGCCATGTTAAAATAAGGGCATTCTGCCTGTGAACGAGGCATGCACAACGCTGCCCAGTGCCTGCTTTGTGTGGTGCAGCTAACTAATGGATTTTTCAATATCATGGGTCACGGATGAACTAAATTCCATGTCCCTTTGCTCTCTTTTTATTATTTTTGAATCATATTATGCCATTGATTTTTGAAACAGAATTCCCCACAGAATCCAATAGAACTCTGCTTGGAAATCAATGGTATGATACGGCCTTAAGCATTCTATTTGATTCAGCTGCAGAGATGGACCGAACAGGTTAAAAAAGGTGAAAACTACACCAGCAGGTAGGCTGCAAGTAGACCAGAAAAAGAATTATCTCCTTTCACCCAATGATTCCTGCGAGTAAAAGCTGAAGTAGGTTTTCTCCTGCCTCCCCAAAGGACCATAGTGCATGGCAAAATGCCCTAGCTCTCTTCTCCCTATAGCTCTCTTTGAATGGTTCGAGTAAGGACAAACCAAAACCTTGTCCCCATGCCCCAGGTACAAGCCTCAGAAGCAAGGACTGGTTCCCTTATCACCCCATCTGCACTCCACCATGGTGTGCCACAGGCCAGCCTCTGCTAGTTTCTATGCCAAAAAAAAAAACCAAACCCACATGATTATTCCTTTTCTGCTCAGCGCTTCTGCTGCCAGAAGCTTGCACACAACTGAGAAGCATCTAGGACCCAGAAATTTAGGAAATCTTTCTATCTGTAGCATTGACTGGTACAGAATCTACAGGAATGATGTCAGCTTTTAGCCACTTCAGACACAGAAGACTGGAAATGAACTAGAATAGTTGCTTCTTCTGCAAGTAGGAAAAGGAACCGATGATCAGGGATGAAGTGGGAGGGAAGCTATATTTTCACTTTATCCACTTTTTCCATGCAGGTTTGCAAACTTTAGTAAAAAAAAACCTTGAAGAGAACACTTAAAAGAGTTATTCATTTATAAGGAAAAGACAACCCAAATAATACAATTTTGCTGTAAGGGTCATAAATTGCAGATCAGTGACTAGACATGCATCTAACAGAATCCAATTTTTTTAATGGCTCCAGTGGGGTAATTTATATTCCAAGGGGGCAAAATATACATAGTGTACTACCTTATTCTCTCAGATTAATTTTAAATATGGCCTAGCTCGTTTCCCTTCCTAGTAAATTGTCTAAGACTGATGATAGGAGGGTAGTGTTTATTCTAGACCCGCTTCCCTCACATTTCTTCAAGTAAATTAACCCCAGTGCCATTTGGGGGACACAATTCCAGATTCCAAAACCCAATCACATTACAGTCTTGCTCTCCCATCATCCATGTAACTGCAGGCCAAGCTAAAAGGGATATTAATTTGTGCAGAATAGATCACTTTCAGCATATAAAATCCAATGAAATTAAAACTAATGCAGAATCCCTTATATAAGTAGCAGAATGTTTTTTGGACGGGGGGCTAGATGTGGAAGAGTCTATATCACGAGTGTGTAAAAAAAAAAAAGCACTAATGTAAACTAAAATAATTTTTCCCACCACGCCCTCGCTTCTCTGATTAGAACAAGTTTCTTTTTAATATTAGGTGCTTAGTAACAGAAAAGAATTTTTAATAAGATTTCTCGTAGATGAAGCATCCGCTTTTTCCTTTCAGGAAGCAACATTTTCTTTTTCCCCAGCACACATTTTAATTGCCTAAGATGCAATTTCCCTTATGAATAATTTGAATACAGCTGACTTTTTGACTAAGCAAATTTTCTTCAGAACTCAAATGATGTGTGCACTGTAAAATATGGAAAACCATGTGGCAGAGTAGCAGAAGCAAAGTGATGGAAGCATAGCATTAATTTTAATGTCATTTAAGAAATCACCGAGGTTCTTATTCTGTCAGTGACACGTGCCTCTGACCAGATGTGTAGCCTACATTTTAGTTCACAGCCGCAAAGCTATTCTCTGCAAAGCTCCCTTCACATCCTCCTACTTAATGTTGGCTTTGCTGGTACAGACTCTCTGTCGGTAGCTCCTAACAGCTCTGCAAAAAAATCCACTGCAAAGTGGAGTTTGGCTACAAAGCTCCATCTCTCCATCAGAGAATTTGTTACTGTGTTGCCCTCATATACTGCCCTCATGGGGCCTTACGCTTCTGACTCAAAATATGAATAACTTATTGAAGTCACTATGTCCTGCAGTTGGAAAACAAGCCTTAGCAGCTATAATTAAAATTATTCTATTTTCTTTTGACTGAAGTATAATAAAGCAGAAAAAAAGATTAAAAAATAACTAAAGAAGCCCATTCTTTTCTAGTGCAAGTGGCAGGTGTGAATTTTCAATAAATCATGTGAGAGACTTAGATATCATCTGAGAGTTACAGATAATAACTAAAAATAGATCACCATCTACCATTAACAGAATCAAGCTGTACACAAATGGCAGTTTTAATGATACCACAGGGCCAAAACAGGACTCATAAAGCAACTTTGTTGATGCTGCCAGTCTATATAATTTTGAAATGCATTATCTGGTCCTGAAAATGTACTCAATGAATGCTTTGTAGAAGTTGTATTAGCTGCCTAGTCTAGTAAATAAATTGAAACACTAATTATTCTTTCTTGGAAGGAGGTTTTGTTATTTATTTTAATGTTGGAATTATTTCAGTAAGAGGAACTTTATTTTGTAACAATTGTGTGGAAAAATTTGTCTCTTAAGGGAAATAAACTAGCTACTTCTGTACCAACATCAACTACTTTAGCTGATAAGTAACCACTAACCATAACTTAATATTATTTCAAATTATTTGCATTTTCACTTGCCTGTAGCAGCTCAGCCATCTGTTACACTTTTAATTTTTTTTTTTTTTTATTATCATCTTTTTAAAAAAGCAGGAGCAAATTTTCTTTATTATTATCATCTTTTTAAAAAAGCAGGAGCAAACATTCTTTATCTATGCCTGTTTAATGGTAAGACAGTGTTCAGCTAAACTGCAGCAGCGCGTCAGAAGGAGAAACCAAATTCAGCAATTTCTGATGTTTCTTCCAAATGCCTGATATGAGATTTTAGTTCACTGGACCAGATACATACACACACTGAACTCTGGCAGATGAACATACATTCCATGAAGTTGATCCTCACTGTGTTTTATACCATTCAGCTATTTTTTTTAAAACAGCTCCATGTAAAATCAGCTAAATCTGCTACAATCCTATATGAAACTCCATTTTATAACAATAACTTAGAATAATGTACTCTTCAGTACAACAGATCTTGATTAACAGAATAAAACCAGAAAAACAATCTGCTTTAACACACGAAATAAGCTTTCGTTCCTTTAGCAAATAATGAAACACTTGTAAGAAAATGGGCCCTCAACTTTACTATTTTAAGTCATTTAAATACCACGTATCACTGACCATACTCAGCATTTTCCTATGACTAATGAGACAGCAGGCTCTTTTTGAGTTTATGTGATACACACTATTTAAGACAGAAAGTAAAAAAAAAAAAAAAAAAGACAAACCCACAACAAAAACCCCACACCAGTCTCTGTGCCCTTCTGTTACTCTAGTGACATTCTGCTGTTTATTGAGTTGTGGGATTTCAAAGAAATCCACATTAAAACTTGGAAAATGTTTCCCCTCTGGAGAACAGCACTAATTAATTCATTAGCGATGAAATGTATTAGTGATGAAAAACGTCTATGTATTTAGGTCTATCTTCTGATTAGGGAAATCTTCTCTGGGTGCTGGAGAGCAAACTATTCCCCAAAATTAATACATAAAAGCATCTCTCTGTCAGGAGGAAGTTTAGTAAAACTCTGAGGGAGAAAAATTAAATGAATTCCTAAACTGTTTCTTATTGTAGACAGTTTTCAATATTTAATGGGCACACACAAGTTGAAAAGAGGACATAACCTCTTTTTCTTTTTTTTGTCCTTTAAGATTGTAGTGATGAGATCTTTTTTATTTTTACTGAAGACTTACAAAGAAATATCTATATTCTTGCATCTGTAAGCATATATATATTTGGAAGAAAAATATTCCAGCTTTACTATTGGAATTGATAAAAGTTAATATAAGCAACTGTATTAACATTTAGGGTGCCCATGGTCAGGGAAGGCCCATGGAAAATACAGGAATTACTCAAGTTCAGTGGTTTTCAAACTTTTACATTTTATGTCCTTAAATTTTTATTTTATTTTTTTTTCAAAGAACAGACCTCAGTAAAAGTGTTATTACAGGAAAATATGCTGAGTATTAATTTGTCTTGAGGGAGCAGGAGGTGATATGGAAGTCATCAGATATCAGTAAGGAAACAAACCCTTGAGATGAGTCACCTGAAAACAGATTCCTAGAAAACAGATTCCATATTGCAAAATCTTAGTCCAAGAGTTGCCAGTTTAGCAGCTGGGCTGCATGGAGCAATCACAGCCTCCATGGATTTCACAAGCTCAAGAGTTCAACCCTCAATGCCATGCCTGAGAGGCACAAGTGCAGAAAAACCCACCGCTCGGGACTCCTGAAGCCCTAACGCTCAGACTATTTCATAGAGATTCAAGATCACACATAATAGCTTATGGCAGGCTGAGTAGCTGTTTTCCTTCTTTAATACAATAAAGTATAATTTAACATTATTACCTCATAAATCCAAAGAAACTTTCACTGAATTTTCCAAGGGGAAAGCTCACTAGTATAAAACATACCATGCTTGCACTTATTTTTGTCTATCTTATTCTTTTTCTCCTTTACAGAACCAACTGACACCACTAACGTGTCCTAGAGCTGAGAAATTCTGCCTGGTATGTATGTTCCCCTATAAAAATTAGATCAATAAGTGGGGGTCTCCGGTCACTATGGTGTTATCCAAGCACTGTTACTGGTATTGTTTTGTTTCTTTATGTTATTATTTTTATCACTGAAGGATATTTTATGGTCTGCCATGCTGAGTGACTTGCAGTGTTACAGTGGAAGCTTGCATAGTGCATAATATGCTTTGGTTTTGAAACAGCCAAATAAAGGCTGATAACACACCTCACTTTTGTTTTGGAACTAAATCTAACTGAAAATACAATTATATAAGAAGTGTAGTTGTAGAACCACCAAAGAGGAAGGAACAACTTTTGCCCGAACCATAGGCTCAGCAAGCAACTGGAGTGAAAAGAAAATTAAATTTGTTGTAGCCACCTACACAGATAGAGTGTGGAGAGCCTGATCAAAGACTGGCCCTTCTTCTCTACTGTCTTGTTTTTAAGAAGGAAATTAACCTCTTTTAACCCCACTGAATATTTATATATATATATATATATATAAATCCATTTGCAGCTTGCAAAACATTACTTCCTCAAAGATAAGGAAAAAAACTTTGTGTGTTCAGAAATTTTATCTTTTTTTCCTTTTACTTTTCACCATTTCTGTAGGTATTTGCATTTATCTAGTCTAAGCAAACTGTTTTAGGGAATTTCCAATTTACAAAGCTATTAGCCTTTCCCCTGAGCCCAGTCTGGTTTCTTTAGGTAGGCAGTTCTCTTGCTTTAAAACATGTTATTTGTTTCCAAATCTGAAACTTTTAAAACCATCAAATCTTCGCAGATTGCCATCCTAGCACAGCTTCTCTGTACACAATAAAATAAGTAGTGCCTCTGAAATACTACTCTCAAAAATTTCTTATGCTAGATCTATATAAGCTCTCTATATGGATTTTGCAAACAGTACACTGGCTTGTTCATGATTCCCTTTCCTTGAATTTCACCACTTTTCATCTTTCAGTCCATCCCACCTATGTGTAATTATAAGAAAAATAGGACTCTGGGCCAAATAAAAATAATGAAAAATAATTTAAAAAAGAACCTTACATTATCTTGTGAGATTAGTGGAACTTTAAGAAAGCCAGATTCACACTACAAAGGATAAGGTAAAGAGTATTTTCCTTTAAAAAGCTGCAGAATAAAAAGATAAAACCAAAAGATACATGGGGAAAAAAAAAAAAGTCTTACCAGAATAGTACCCAAGAACTCACTAGGAGAAGTTTTAGGGCCAAACACTGTATTAAATGATCAAAGGGATGATATTAAAGTTAGCAGTTGAAGTTTAAGAGAGTGTTACTAGTTTTCTCCTCTTTTCCTTTTTAATTTAGAAGAACATTTGTAAATCAAGTTTCAGCGTAAGATATTCATCCAGTTCTAGACTGATGAATTAATTTAAGTTGGAAGGGACTCTGGTAAGTCATCCCATCCAATCCCCTCTCAAGACCTGTGTCAGATTGTACAGGGCCTTTTCCAGCAAATTTTTGAGCATCTTGCAGGACAGAGATGCTATATTTCTGCATATCTAATCAGTTTCCTTTGTTGTTATAACACCCAAAAGCAGCTTATGGCTCTTTCATTTCTTTTCACAAAACACTTTTGTTCCTCAACTCCCATCCTCCATTAGGCACAATGAAGCCACTATCATAGGTTTTGTCACCTAAAGCAAGAAGACTTTAACATCAACTGCCACTGACAATACATCCAAACTCATGCTTGAGCAGGGATACAGGCAGTACATGTACACAAACAGGCACTATCACATCGTGGAACAAAAGGTAAAAGATGGCCTGTTGGGTGAATCACAACAGTACATCCTCTGGGTGCTCCCAGCCAGACCTACTGGAGGACCTAGGGGTCCCGTAGCTGGACCTAACAAAGATAAAACATGCTCCTCAAAACACACGCCTAAGATGTTTTACTTTACAATCTGAACAAGCATATGTTACAATCCAGAAAAGCATACGTTAAGACCTTTCTGGAAGCTGACAGGATAAGGCACTGTTAGTCAGCAGAATTTTCCTACAGCAGCTTAATTCCCCCTGCCAAGCTTCAAAGCTTAGCTGTATTTTCTGTTCACGTTATCATAGAATCATAGACTTTTCTAGGTTGGATGCACCTTTAAGATCATCTAGTCTGACCATCAGCCTAACTCTGATAAAAACCATCACTAAACCATGTCTCTAAGCTCTATGTCTACCTGTCTTCTAAATACCTCCAGGGATGGTGCCTCAACCACTTCCCCGTGCAACCCATTCCAGTGTAAAAATTTTTCCTAATATCCAATCTGAATCTCTCCTGGTTCAGCTGAGGCCATTTCCTCTTGTCCTATCACCTGTGACTTGGGAGAAGACACCAACCCCCACTTCTCTACAACCTCCTTGACTGGTTTGTTCGGAGATCTACACTAATGTTGAACTATTACAGACTTTGGCTTTGTGAAGCTGGCTTTTGCAGTGAGATCAGCTTTATCAAAATAGTAAAACAAGCTGGAAGCATAAGCAAACCTGCTCCATCTTGTGAAAGAACAGGGCAGAGGACACTTCCAGCAGTACTCCTTGCAGAAGTGCTTCTGCTTCAGGATGAAAAATGACACGCCAAGTCACTTGGGCAACATGCCATAACTCTCTGTTCTAAGTGTGTGACTGAAGCAGTAGCCTCTTCCTCTTATAATGCAAATACAAATACACTAGTAGGAGACAGGTGGAAATTTACCTCACAACAATTCATGTGTTCCCATGCGTTTAGCACACTGTAGTAAATGCTCATTACCAGATAAAGTAACAAAAACAGACTAGACCTTGAACTGGCAGTGAATTCAGAGCATCGGACAAAAAAATAAATAATGCATATTAAAAATGTTTTAGCTATTTAACAGACTAATGAGAACAATGATTGGAACAGGCACAAATTTGAGAAATATATTTTTTAACTAGCAAGAAGGCAAAGTTGAACAACAAAGTGACAAGGTGCTGACATCTTATTGGTAATTTGTATTAATTCTGAAGGAAAATTTATATGTTAGGAAAAAAGCTCTACTAGAACAGCAGAAAAAAGAAATGAAAACCAAGAGCCAATGACTAGGTATTAATATCTAAAATGTAATAAAAATTAATATAAAGCAAATAAATACATATTTAGTAAAAAAATATTCTCTTTCCCTCCAATAAATTACATAAATCTGAGACCAGCTAGAGACAAGAGTTTGTTCAGTATAGTTGCAAGGAAGTAACAGGCAAACGTTGATGATTATGGAAATCGAGAGACTGACCTTGATCAAGAAATACGTATCAGTTACTGACAGCTGACTCAGACACACCACAGGTGAAAGATCTGCATGTAGCCCAAGTAACGTGACTTCCCAGGATTTACAAAATCACTACACATTCAGCCAAGATAATATATATTAAGACCTGCTGAGCCTAGCCTAGGCAGTGTTCTCCTGCTATCATTACCATTTCTATCAGACAAGGAATTTCTATCACAGCAACAAATGCCTCCTGGAACTAATTGGCACTCATTGGCAATCTCAGCACAGAGGCTAATGAAGTACCTTTTGAGCCTGAGAGTTTCTGAAGAGGTGATCTCTCCAGCTCAGAACTGAGACTCGATAATGAGGCAGGATAAGGATGATTCCTTTACTAAAGCTCATCCCTCACCTCTCCTCACTGTAAAAAAAAAAAAAAATAATAAAAAAAAAAATCATCCATACATTCCATTTAAGGAATCCAAGAAGCCCCTGGGTAGAAAAAGCATTAACACGACATTTCACTGCTCTCAGTGAGAAGGATCACAAAGAAAGTTTGCAATAAGAGCAGTTTGTTCCCCCCGCCCCCTTATGTATATCACTGCTTGGAAAAAGCTATTTGGGATCAAGCAGGGAGTATGACTGAATGGTGGTAACAGCAAAGGATCAGCCCCTGGAAGTCATCACTGATATTCTACCCTAAAAGAATAGTGTCTCTCCAAATCTTAAGCACAGTTTGGAGGACTGTCACCTACATCATACCTGCTAAATCTTGAGATACATTTTACGTAAATAGAGCAATTCTTACTGCAGAGTCTTCCCCTACTCAATCAATCTGCTATTTGGAAAGAAAAAGCACCACAGAAATATAAACCAAGCAGTAACTTTATCAAGCAACTCCATACACTCCTATTAGATGACCTATTTTTATCATGTGGAGTGGGAACAAATACACATTGGTTCAAGCTGGCAGGCACCTTTAAAATGAAGAACAATACTGAGAATATCTTAAGTACTGGACCACAGACTTTGCCTAAGCTAGATGTTAAAGTGCTCATAATACAGGAGAAAGTCTTTGACCAACACAGGTCTAAGAGACCTAGGCAGTCTGGAGACAACCTAACAGGCTTTAGCCAGAGCTCTTCAGAAAAGGGTGTTTCAAGTGTGTGTTCTGGAATAAGAAATTATAACTGCGGTTCATCTGATTTTTAAATTTTCTCAGATGCAATAGTTCATTCTATCTGTCAGCTGGAAAAAATGGAGTTAGACAC
Source organism: Calidris pugnax (assembly GCF_001431845.1). Classification (NCBI taxonomy): domain Eukaryota; kingdom Metazoa; phylum Chordata; class Aves; order Charadriiformes; family Scolopacidae; genus Calidris; species Calidris pugnax. The sequence goes on from NW_015090920.1 coordinate 9,199,828, forward strand.
TTAATATTGTTATTTTGAATAACATCAAAAAACAGGTTCACCTTGCATTTAGTATTGGTCTGAGATTAGGCACCTATAGGCAACCTAATATTAAAATACACCTCTGTTACTGTGAAATTATTCTGTTATAACACAGTTCCTTTTATTTTTTCCCCTCTCTATAAAAAAAACCAGCTGGCAAAAGCTTCAAGAAAGAGCAAGTTAGAGGCATACATAACTCTCCCTGAAAAAATGACAAAGGATTTGTCATCCAAGTGGTTAAAGGGCAGACCTCCAAACTCAAACTCTTGGGAGACGCACTGAGTAGGTGCCATTTGCCAAAAGCCAAATTGCCATTTTGGCACATGAGGATCCACAACGGAAGGGTGGAATATCTGTGCCAGTGCGTGCTGCAGCTTCTGACATGGGCCCTTTATCTCCCCTTCTCCTGAGATGCTGTGCAACTGCAGCCTGAGGAGTGTCACTGACAAGCTTTTCATGGCAATTGCAACTGTGATTTAGGTATGCAGATTGCTAATCTGTTGCTTCTGTCTAATGCACAGGCAAGTCAAAACTTCTCTGAAGCTTTCTTCTTTGAGAACTGCTCTGAATCTCTGGAACTTTGTGTCTCTCTTTGTGCTTGCTTTGACAGCAAAGATAATTACAAGTATTTCTGAGTTGGGAGATTGTAATATAATTAGTTATTACATTTAGTTAGTAATTTATCATCCTTTTATTACTAACCAGCAGACTTCAAGATGATATACCACTTAAATAAAAGTGTCATCTCTACATTTGCCTCCTGATGAAGTTTTAAATTTTTTTAATTTTTTTTTTTTTTACCACATGTGTTATTCCTGCTAACTATTTTGAAATTATAATACTCAGAAAAATCAGCAAGTTTATAATTTGTATATACCAACTTGGGTCTTTAGCTTTAGTTCTACAGTTCTTTAATTCAACCAATGCACTTGTCTCAAAATCTTTTAATTCTATCTAATAAATAAATCAAGTCTTAGACAGTGGGGATAATCTATTATTCCTCTCTCTTCTATTCCATTGTCTTTCTCCTTTTTGTTGCTTTTAGCATCTTCTACGCTACCTCTGGACTGAGGCACATTTGAGTTTGCAGCCCATTAGTATCGTTTTGTACAGAACATTTCCAGGATCAGATGGGAGTAATCACAAGATTATGTCTTGGCTAGAAAAACTGAAGACTCCCTGCTGCTAGTGTCTCAGGAACTCAGTTATGCCTTAGCAGTTGGTCTAACTACATGCTTTCACATTAGGAATCACATCATATCAGATTTCTTCACAATGACAGAGGCAAGGATTTTCAGGTAAGAGTACCTTTCTACACGAAACTGAATTTCATTATAGGGAATTTTAATCCACACAAGTCAGTATCACAAATGAAGTTTCCAGTGTTCAAACTTTAGCACACATGAAAAATGCAAAATTTCAGCACTTCTTTACTACCACTCAGAACATACACTCCTCAATAGAATTTAAATATATGTACATATATTAAAATTTAAGAATGGGAAAGTACACACAAAACAGGACTGAAACCAATACCGAAAAGGGAAGGAGATGGGGTGTGCGTGGAAATTAATACAAAATATAAAGTCCTGAACATTTTTGCTGTAATGAAAGATGAGAAGTATGTTCTGATCTCTCTTCCTAGCCTGGTCAAGGGTGACAATAGTCACTCATGCTCCATGGAATACATTTACCACCAATAAAAATGGACAAATATTTGACAATTAGTTAACATCTATGAGCTCTTACAAACACCAGGCTACAAGAAAGATAGCCTCTGTTGCATGAATTTTCCAGAACAGCCAAAGCATTTAAGTGTCTCCTTCTTTAGATCTTCCAATCATCATCCAGGATTTGCTCAAGCAACTAAGCAACTCTAAGCTATGCTAGAAGTATTCTTATTTGCATTGGATTCCTAACTGAACTTGATTTAGCTCTGTACTGGAGAAGTTGGACTTCCTACGTCATGGTATTGTTTCAAGTCTATCTAGATCTAATACACATAAACACATTGAGGTAATGAAAGTCCTTCTCTGTCACAACAGGCAGTATCTACCACAGTGTTAACGACAGCAACAAATTAGTGTTTCTAGTGTTAGAATCTCTTCCACCTCAGACTGCTTGCTATTTTCCTATGTCTACAGGAATTGATTTATTTGCTGTAAAGGAAAGGTTGATCCCACCGTGGATGGGTCATTTCACCCCCTCTTGATCATCTCCTACCCAACCCGTATCCTGCTGGAGGAGCACAGACTTACTTTTCTGAAGAACTCTTCTTAATGCTTATGGTACGTATCTGTTATTCTGTCTCCCCTTTCCTATTTGTTTTGGTAACTTCAGCTTCCAAATACAGTTCCTGAGCTTGACATCTTTATACTGCAAGTTCAAGGTGACTTTAAAATTATACAGAGCAATGTATTGATGTACTTAGTTTAGCAAAGTGTATCACATATGTATGTATGCATGCTCACATACTATACATATATGCTTATAGCACACACTTGTTATATATCTTAAATATACTAGCAGAGACACTCAATTAACATTTGATATATGAAAATTTTCTAATGTATATCATCTCAGTGTCTTGAAACAGTACCTATTTGACTTATCTATAACTTTCTTAGTAACAGAATTCTTACAGGTAATTTCTGTCTATTATGGTGGTAAGTCTCATGGGAAAATCTGTACTTAAAATACATTTCTCACTTAAGAATAATGTCGTTATTGCATTTATAGCTTACTGAAAAGACAATCTGTCATCAAGATAAAAAATCAGTACTATCAAGTATCTTCAAAAGTGCTAAATCTGTCCATCTTGCAGATAGTTAGATTGAAACACAATTTTTGAATGGAAAACAAAATACAGCTTACAAGCAAACAAGAGCTAAGACAAGATCCAAATGTGGACAGGATATTACCCTGAAGGGAATTATGTTCTAATACCGACCAACAGAGGAAGAACCAACCTGATCAAACTTGCAGATTTGTTCCAATTTAAATATAAATGGAATTGCTGGGAGGTTATGAAAGTTATCTATTAGTTACATATAATCATGTTATTAGCTTTCATGAAATAGATTCACAGTACCTTTCTAACCCTTAAATCTCTTATTTTATGATTTTTTCTAACAAGAACTCTTCTTCTCTTAAAATGGCTGTTCTCTCTTTTGATAAGTTCTCTCATTTGATATCAAGTTTTAATCATACATGGAACATGAAATGATTGACAGAATACTAACTAATATTACCTTACTCATAAGAAATTACTTTCCGATTAATATCTACCGCTTCGATATGCACACAAGAACGTATGAAATTCATTGATTATTCAGGTTCTGGTCATAATGGACTGCGCTCCAGACAGGCAGCAGGAGATTATCTAAGATTCAACATCAGCTGCAAAGGTACACGAAGTGCATATGCTTAGAAGAATACAATCCAAACTAACAAGAATGAAAATGAACCAGCTAACCAGGCAAGCAAAACCGTGGCCTAAAGTTTCTAAGCAAAGAAAGCTGTAAAAAGAGTGTGCATGTATGCTTGCTCTTTCGTTTTAATTTCCCTGGAAAATGAGGTATTAGCCACTTGCTGTTCCACACACGCACACACCTCCTCTACATTCAGCCAACTGCATAGCTGGGAAATTGGAGGGGGGGGGCATTTGTGGGGGTTTTTAAGCATTGTTGTAGGCGTAGATCACTCATCTGAGGCCACAAATAATGTAATATTAAATAATTACATAAACATTAAATTTAAACAACATACTAGAATTCTTGGGTTCACTTTCCAAGCTCTCTATATACACTTATCCTTTGTTTCCAAAAATCACCATTACGCAAGAGCAAATGCAATTTGCTTTTCAACATCTGTTCACTATTGACAGACATTTCTAAAAGACTTATCAGTCTGACGTTGACAAACGTGTAAAATATCATTCATCTGTAAATTACTTTCATTATTAACTTTTGATATATATATATTGTTTCTGCTCTTCTAATACTGGAAACTGGTGAACTAAGCCAGCAAATTTCACCTACAACATGGTGTAGGTTGACTAGTAGCAGCAGAACACGGAATCAGAATGCAATGATTGCAATAGCATATAAGCTTTATCAATACAGGGTGGTTTACACTGTAAGTCTATCATTCTGATTATTTAGAAACTTCTCTACCAGAAGAAAAATCCTTACTCTTCTTCCCAGGAAACACAAACATAATCACAATAGAAGGCAGACTTTCAAGTACCTAGCAAACAAGATCTTTATTTCAGTTAAGTACAACCTTTGGTGTATAACATACATTAACAAGAGTCCTGCAAACTTACTTTGAGATTCTTTACTGCAGCATGTGGGCAGAGAAAATAACAAATCCGGTAATGACTAGGAAGCAAGATATTCCACGTATGCCTGACAGCAATTTAAAAAGCCACAGCATTTCTTAATTTTATCACCATCACCACTCTAAACCTTCTTACTGGTTGTATACCATGTGCTGGCTACTTATCTTTACCCTAAAGAGCTAGACATCCAGATACCTTACAAAGTTTTATTAATCTTGCATTTTTAAAGTCTCTGTTTCCCTGATGTCAAGCCTACCTCCCCTACCTGACTAGCAAAAGCATCGTAATAGCAGCAAACTAGCAGAAACCCTGCATGGAGCTCAGCCTCCTCTTTATAACTGACAGCACAACAGCCTTCTACCCGCTCGCTCTCTTTTCTTTGAGACAGACAAAAAGGAAGGAAACTTCATCGGGAGGTAGCAGTTTAGAAACTTGACATTTCACTGCTTGATGCTCACTTTCATCAGTAATAAGCTCTTGACTTTAATACTGAAAAATAATGAAGAATAGCAAAATCAAAACTGACACTGTGTCTGCTTAGACTCATGGTGCCTATATGCTACCACAGAGTATAATAATTTCATCCTTTTTTAAAGCATTTTGCTATCGAGTGAAAAGTACCTTTAGCTATATCTACTCATTGCCTATAGCAGTCAAGTCAGTCTTTAAAAAGAAAAATTCAAACATGTTTCAGATGCATTAATCCATATCTTCCTAAGTAATATGTTACATTAGTGCACCCTACAACATGAAATAAACCAGAGGGGAAAATTCATATTGTGACACGCTGCAACAAATCACACCACCCAGATGTATTCACATGAAAGGAATCACAGTGCCTTTTAGAAATATATTTTCTGTTTTATAATTTAAAAAAGTGCACTAAGGCTACCAAATAAATTCTGTTTGAAGCTCTTCAAGGCTTACACAAGATGAACTATTTCAGGTTTTAGCTTTGTGTTATTTTTATTGCTCCTTCTCTGTTCTTCTTTCATTTCATTCTCCAATAAAGAGCTAAAAGCTGTGTGAAAATGAAAGAAGATATCTTTCCACTTACTACAGGTGTCTGTACATATTGCTACACTTACACACACTTAACTAGAGATGTACAGATAAACATGTTTTCCATCCCACACCAGATACTGTTGTTTCCCTCTATTTATTCCTCTCAAAGGAAAAAACCATATTTTTAGAAGAAAATGGAAACAAAGCAAAAGGGAGCAAACCAACACCACTATTCCAGAACAGCAAATAGCTGAGGTATTCGTCTGGGAGTTGGGAAACCTGAGGCAGGTAGTTAGACACAGATAATTGGCCTTGGGTTTCTGCCAATCTACCTTCATGCCAAGTCCACTCTGTTTGCTTTTCTAAGAAAAAGCAAGTATTCAGTGTCTTTCATTTTAACATGAAATTGTACTTTATCACTCAAAATTGATTCATTGTCACAGAAAGCTTGTTTCAAAGAATATTCATCTCCAAAATGAAAATGTTTAAATAAAATTTCCACCACTCCTACCTATCTTTTTAGGAGAAGGTGAAATAATTCCTTATGACACTATTACATAGACAAGTCACAACACAGCACGCTCATGAAATGGCATAAAAATACGTGCAGAAGAGATTTTTTAAAAGAACTCAAATGAAATGGTCACTAGTGTTCAAAAACATGGCAAAAGAATTTTGAACCACTTTAAGGATATGATTTAAAAGTGAGTCAGTACTGGTTCAGGTACAATACAAAAAATTCAAAGCAAATTTCCACCGAAACCTCAGAAGTTTGTGTTTTCACAAAGCTCAAACAGGAGAGTTCGCAAGGCTCAGATATTGCACAAATCATAAAAGCAAGCTACAAAGCAAAATCAGTGGCAGCCCTGTTGTGGTACTGCAGCCTACTGCTGCCACAATTGATATCCTAGGATCTAGAGCAAGCTGTGGAGAAGCCAAAAATTATAATGTTGACCAAAGCAGCTGCTCTTGATTTTTTAAGAGATTTTTAGAGTACATTTTACTCTTTTATCATTCAACACCTCTCCCACCTTTTATAGAGCTCTATGGCCTTTCTTGTTTTCAACAGCTTTTTTTTTATTAATCTATTTGTTTCACGTGCATCTCTTACACAAAGGCATTTTTTTTTTCTTTGGGAAACTCAAAGTTCCAGTTATTTGCCACCAAATGAAGGAATACATGCTGCGACTGCAGTGTGCACCATTTAATCTACATTGTGGTGTAATCACAAGTGGGAAGTAAAACAAACAATCCTTGGGAAATCTTGATTACTAGTATATCATTTTAACAGGAAATTACCTGTCTTCATTTTCTAAATATAATTTTGTTTTCTAGTTACACAGGTTCCAGGATAGGTGTCTACTGCACCCACCGTTCATCATGGCTTATCAAAGACTTAACATAGTACAAGAAACACAGGACCCATAATGAAAGCCTAAAAACTAAAACTTGCAGGTAATATACAAGAAGCAGTCAGCCAGGGGATATCAAGGACATCGGTGCTGTTTGAGGTCCCTGCAGTATGGTGGGCGAGGGGCTGGATGATGACAAAACATATTTCACATGTCTCTAATGACTCTGGAAAACAAAACATACTCCAAACATGACAAACCCAAATAGAGAAAAAAACCACCATTAGTACCAAACTGTGCGGAGTAAACATTTCTGACTTCAAATTTACATCAATATGCTGAGTCTGTGCAAGCTGACACATTGGCAGACACAAGACCTCTACAGTCCAGTTCTAGCAATGAACAACGATTTTAAAAGGGAGCAGATAAACATATAAATCTTTGTGATCAAATTATGAATCAGTAGGCAGTAGACAAATATTTTTTTTCTTTTTATTTCCATCATAAGCCAGTATTATCCCTTAGCTTAAGTAGTTCCTCTTCCTTTTCAGTATTTAATACTCAGATGTAATTTTAGGGTTTCATATTCTTAAACTTAAAATAGACACTCCATTCTCTTACTCAGCCCAGTGGAAATAGCACCATGTCAAAACAGATAGAGGATACAAAATTATTAACTTAGTGTGCAGTGAAGTCCATTCTTCTTGTTTTCTACTTTCCTAAGGAAAGTGAAGAAAATATTTAAAGCATGATAGAGATAAGCAGCACTAAGACCTTGCAGGGGCTATGCAGACAGCTGCCAACCATTACTGCATCACCAGCCTAATTACAGCCACACATCTCTCACTTGCAAAAAAAAAAAAAATCCTACTGTGAGTAGGAAGAAACATTTTAAATTATGACTTGGGCAGTGAACTTTAGGAAAAAACTGAAGAGATCACAAGGGAAGTCCTTCCATCTCAGCAACCACCTCCTAAATCATCCAAGATCCATAAGCCATTGTGTCTCTCATTTGTTCAAGTCCACTTTGGTCTTTTCAAACATGTGTGTCACATATACTGTGTTTGGGCTAATAATCACCTTCAGTTAAAATCAAGTCAGCTGGGGCATGAAACTGCTGGGGGCCATAGGATCTACAGAGAATGCCCCCGACACAATTTTACTTGGTCAAGAGAGATTTTACCTTTTTATTCGGTCTCACTGAACTTCAGAATTCTGAATTTAAAGATTAAAAAAATTCAAAGCCAAGCAGAATTGTGTGTATATTTGCATATGGACATGTGTTTCTGAGATTAATCATCCAGGAATTGTACTTAAAAATTCTGCCTGGCTGCAAGTAGCTTTACTAAGTTTTGTACACATTTCCTTGTTTTCAAAGTCACTAAAATACTTGACAACAAATGAAAACAAGTAACTAGAATGAGAGGAGGTTTTCCACACAGGACCAAAATATTAAGAAAAATCTATCACTGCTAATGACTTCTATTCTTAAAACCTTTCTAAAGCTGAATTACATCTAGACTTGCACACAAATTAATTGCCTAGAGAAAGGACTTGTGGTCTAATCTGCAATATATGAGGGATTCATATCTGATTGATAGACGGTGCTGGAGTAGTCATATTTTCCTTTTCTCTTTGGAATAAAGCCAACTCAGAAGTGACACCTATGAATTACTGGGTTTCCTGAAGGTTAAGCCACTTAGGGAAAAAATATCATTTACAAGCTGTAAATCTTTTTTGCAAATCTTACTTTCATTCTAGGTTGAATGCTTCTAATGATATTGTGGGAGCTCCACACAGAAAGCAAGATCATAAGTATTTGATGCTGCAGTACTCTATTGCATAGAAAAGAAGGATGCTGCCATTAATGCAAGCACATGAACTTTGATTATACTTCGTAAAGCCATTTGCTAACATGTAAAATAAAGTGCAAGAGGCCATATTAGATGCTTCATTGAGTTTTAATCAAAGGGAAAAATGATATTTCTATTTATTATTTATCTATATTCAAAATGTGACTAATATTTCTAGTGATAATTGCTGAGTTACTGTAATGGTTAGGATTAAGTATGTCTAGATATTAATACAATTTAGTTTTAATGAAGTGCCAGTTAATTACAAAAATTCCTTCATTTGCACATATACAAACCCCACAATTCTGTTACAACTTTTAGAAAGTAAACTCACTTCTGCTGACACATGCTTTGGAAAGTAAAATACAAATAGTTAATGTCTTGAAGAAGTCCTATTTTTGCTATCACAATAATACTGTTATATTTCTTATTGCATTAGCTGTCTTTCCATATACTGGTACAGTATACTTAAACAATACTGATTTGTAGAATTGTTTAGATACTTTGAGTAGATAAAAAAATGTAAAGTGGAATCTACAGCACAACTAATTTTTGTAATATGATAAAAACATGAAAATCAGATTTTAAGAAATAAATGTTTATAGGTTATTAAAAAGACATTCAGTAAGATCAGGCAAAGCATTAAAAACATCAAAACATGAAAGCTTGAACAGTGTTTTAGTTTCTAAACATGGGAAATGTGGAAGTGAAAATAAGGAGGGAGTAGAAAAAATATTTTTTTTGAGTAACAACAAAGCAGATGTAATTATGAAGATTTCTAACCAAATACAAGTCCTCTTTAATAACAAAAGATAGACTATATTGACTAGCATTTGATCAAATTGCTTAAATACGATACTCCTATTTCGAGGCTTCGTTTTGCCACAGTAACTCAACCATTGAAATTTAGAGGCTTTTCATGAAATAAAATTTTGAACAACTTTTTACACAGCATTCTATTTTTCTCATCTTCATATAACAGAGCAGTCAAATGAACTACGTTCTTTAGGAAATTATTCAGTGAATAGTATTCTTCAACTGCATGTATTTTGACTTGGAGTTGTTAAACTATCCCATAGGAGAATTCTTCCATTAACATCAGTAAAATCACTCATGCCAGAAGGTACAAATTTAGCAATGCACATATCTGGAAAACAATATGAAGCAGACTCTTTGACTCGTGCAGAAATAGAGAAGGTATTCTTGTACAGAGAATACAAGAGACTCTCGTATTTTGTGTCTTTAAACAATAAACACTACTTTTGCATTTTTGGCACATTCTCTTTGTAGACCTAGCACATTTGTAAAAAAGAATCCCAAATTTATGAAATCACTCTCTTGCACTGGCTGGGGTGATTACAGTGTCTCCAGTTTCCGAAGGGTAAAATGGGATACAGAAATGTGTCTCTAATCAGGAAGAAAAACAACTGCAAGTTGTGCCAGTGCAGAAATTAGTTCTTGTGAGCTAGCCAAGAAACTACTATATTCATCTTCAGCTAAAACTCACACATGTACGTATGGGAACACCATGGTGGTACTTATCCCATGAGGGGACGAGGAAAGTGAGTGATAAATTAATTCTTTCTATTATTTCTGATACATAAAGCATCAACAACAAAAACACTGAATGGACCCTACTAAATCATTGAAAATTGACTCAAGAGGATCTGAACTCCCAATCATTTTGTAAGCAAGGTTCCTCTCTCTGGTGTAAATCAACAGCAACTTTTATGGAGCTACACTAGTCCACACCAGATAGAAGTCTGGATTTCATCAGAAAGGCTTGACCATAGGAGGAAACAATAAAGAAGCTAAGTTTCTCCATCAGTAATTAGAAATTAATAATAGTAACTGTAATCAAGGGGAACAAGAGCTTCAGCACAAGTTTTGGCCAAAGCCATGCTGAGCTACAATAAGATTAGAGAACACAATGCCAGAGACGATTCAGAAAAAGGGAGAAAATTTCTGAAATTTTCAGCTGACAGTGCTGTCCAAATCATACCTGGCAGCAGCACTACAATAACCACATCTGTTGTTGGGAATTGGCTCCCCTCTTCGAAGAGGAGAGCTACCTTAGGTTATTTGTTGTGGCTGTCATAAAATGAAATATCAAAGTAAAACTGAAATTTACTGTTATATTCCAAATCCCAGGAGACTGTCTTCAAAGTGCCTCCTGGTTGTAAGAATGCAAAATTCCTTTGCATATTACGAATGCATGAGAAACAGGCATGCTATATCAAAGGCTATAAAGGTTTGGATTTTTAAATTTCAGGATATATCAAAATCTCTAACTTTCAGCAAATGGGATAAACTGAAATGGTATAACTTACAGAATTTTAACACGACTTACATGATTTTAAAGAAACTCAGCAGTTGCCCCATGTTTGTTCTCAAATTTACCGGTTTTGCAAATAAACCTGAAAAGTTCTATTTGTGATGTAATCTAGCTGATGGCATTACAAGGAAGTAGTTACTTTGTTATCCATTTCTAACGATATTTCCTACTGTAACAGTCCTGCTGTACCTAATTCAGAAAGATCTGCACTCAGGGAGAGGATGGGTGGGAAGGGATTTCGCTTCTATATAAAATATGTATCTTCTGGAATTCTACTGAGTTATCCAGGATGATGTTTTCAGACACTGGCCAGCCCAAAAATCATCCACGTAACCTCTCAAGACTATAGGACTCTTGTACTAGGAACTCTACATCAGTGAGGTTCTACCTTTTGAAACTCTTGTTGATGGTGACAAAATGTCATGGAAGAAAGGAGGTTGTGCTCAGCTAGTCTTTGTCAGAAGATAGGAAAGCATCACAGTAAACGCTTGTGTATCTTAAATAAAATAGTATTTATACACAATTGGGCTAACAGAATGTACTTATTCTAGCAATAGTGCAAAGGTGAAGTATAATAGGTCAAAGCCTAAAGTAACAAAGTCAGTAAGTGTCTAACTGTCCCAAATCTTACTGCATTCTGAGAGTGATTTCTGTCTTGTATATGTTTATTATGTTAAGAAATATTCTAGAATCCTGTATAGCAATTATGAAACACTTAAGAAGCATTGGAGTTCGCCTTTCAGAAATAACTTTGCCAGGATCTCAGAATAGCAAAAGCTGTATCTAATTTCTAGGCTTACAAAAAAGGATGCAAGGCTTTTCTGACTTCATGACCATTTCAGGCCTGGTATGTTGCAGATATGAGGTAATATGATCACCAGTGTCATTAGGGAACTGCTAGCAATTCCTCCTTCACTGACAAGTTACACTTAAAAGAACTGGTTTTAATAATTTTCAAAGAGCAGTCAGCATCTGAAATTCATTGTATAAACAAACTTAATGGAAAAAAAAGAACTTAAAAGTGACTCCTGACATTTTATTTTGTGAATTATAGAGTTTATGGACTTGAGAAACTGCATGAAAAGGAAAGGTGGATTACTATATGCTGCTTAAACAGTTTCAGAGACAGCATAACCCCCTCTCTTTTAAAGACACTCCTTTCAGCTCAAGGATTAAGATTTACAGCATACCTATGTTTCAAGTCTCGCATACTCTACTAACAGTGACTACCTTTTACCCGAGTCAGTAGTAGAATCCATGCTCCAGGTACGCCTGCAACATGTTTATTTTAATATACATCTAATCAAATTCCCTTTAAACGCAGCATCCCAAATTCTAGTGACAATGGACAGGGCTTCGTCTATCAGCAATCTCCCCTCTTCTACGAGGTCATGACACAAGATGACTCAACACCACCACGGCTCAGCGGAGTTTCAGTTGTTTTCTCTTTAATTTTGGCATGCTTTATAACCTTTTTGGATTAAGGAAAGGCTCCAGTGCTACAGCTCGTTGTTACACAAAGGCAGGAGTTAGAGCTCCCAACAAAAACATATATTGTTAGGCTTGTAAAACTGTACTTTATGAGGTTCTCGCTGAATCTAACAATAGCGTACAAGCTGTGCTTCCTGCCAACAGAGAAGCAAAAATTAAAAAATAAACAAAGCAAGCCAAACAAAACCCCCAAACCTCACCCATCACTGTTTTCTGGTGATCTGTTAGAAGGAGGCTCAGTATCTACAGTCAGCGAAAGAAGCAGAGACTCTGAGAACACAGTTAGTTTTCACAGTTTAGAAAATAAAGTGGAAACTCTCAAATTCCTGCTGGGATTTCGGCGCCGCTCAGCACGGCACAGCAGCCTAGAGCAGCCACGTGGCCCGGAGAGAAGAGCTCAGTGCTGAGCTCACAAGGCATACGCTGAAGAGCTGCAGCATATCAGATCTTACATTTAATATTTTCAATATCCAGTCAAGCAAAGAGAGTATCATTAAAAAGAATTAGAGTAACTCCCACATCTGGAACTACATATAAGTCATCAAACAATTCTCAGATACCATATTCAATAATACCATTCAATCTCCTACAGATATTAAGTCCGCACTACCCACCTCCATGATCAGTAACACTGTAGTTGTGAGAGAGGTGGGTAACTAAGAAACATTCACACACTCTCTAACTGTTCCCCATAATTTTTAAGTCAGACACAGAGCAAGGTGGGGCTGTTAAACAACAGTAACTTCACACCCAACAAGACTAACCTTCAATGACCAGGAGTGTATCCTTCAAGTCCTGCAACAGAATCCAAGACAGACTGCGTGTGTACCACCTATCCTGTCCCCTTGAAGTAAAAAGGTGTAAAAAGATCCCAAGCAGACAAAGAACACCCACCTGTAAAAGATCACATGACAAACTCTTTTTTCAGTGGGCTCTAGTGAGCTCAGGTGTTTTGCATTTCACTTGATTACTCTCCAGGTGGCAGTGAGAAGGCTACTTGGTTTCAGGTGATAAAAAAAAGGGACAGCTGCTGTAAACAAGTCTCAAATTCTCATTCTCCTAAATCCTCTTCAAGGGTTACTGTTCTTTTCAGTAACATCATATTTTGGAGTCCATGATTTTGTTTTAGCTTTTTTTAATTGGAGGGTTCACCAAGAAGTAATCCATAGTTTCCTTAGCTCACTAAAAAGTGCCTACATAAACGGTGTAGCAATGACCTTTCTCAGCCTGATGTTTAACTCTTCAGATCTATAAATCACTCTCAGATACTATTAGTCTAATGCAAGATAATAATGCTTTATTTGAATTCTCTCAAGAATCTTTCTAATGAACAGGGCAAAACCTGCTGGAATATTTAGTGGTCAGATTTTGAAATGAACTGTCTTGGTTATTTATAAGACTGCATACACGGTTTCTGGTGTACTTTTGTTCCCTCATTAGATTATAACAATTTTAAAAATAGGAAGAAGGATTAACATAAATTATGTGGTTCAAACTGATGTTCCCTTGAAGTTTAAGGGTAAGATGATGATAAGTAGGATAAGAGAAACTTGGAAATTCTGAACCATTCTATTTTCTTAGACGTGCAGGCCTTTGCTTGAAGTACCATTATAACACAGAAAAAAACCAGCTGTATCTTTCCTTTTAGCCTTCTGATCTTTTTTTTCAGTTAGTATTCATAGAGATAGCTGCACGGGTATTTTTTGAACCACAATTCTTGAAAGACTTCAGCAGCCAATTCCATAGGAACATTCAGAATACCAGAAATGAAGAAGTGCCTGTGTAAATTTTTAATCTTGGGTTACCACAGAACGATCATATCCTTTTTGCTATAAGACCATGACACAAGACCAACTCCTGGGTCCCTCTGAATGAACTTCTAGCTCAGCAGTCTCCTTCCCAACAATGGAAAGGTGAGAAGAGCCCCCCAAGCAGAACCAGACAATGCTACGGTGGCATTAACTTCCAGCGTTCACTGGCCCATGAGTTTTTCAGCCAGAGGTGCTGTTTTTGTAGGCAAGGACATTATAATTTTAAAAAGACTCACAAGTCCACTGACAGCAGCAGCAATCCCCAAAAGTAATTTACACAGGCAGAGCTACAGGTCCACAGAGACTAAAACTATGTTATTGGACAATTCTTTACTAGTTCTGAGAGTCTGGTTCCACCTTCCAATCCTGCTCTGACTTGATAATCGAACAGGTTTGGGGCATGTATCATTCCCAGCCCTTATTTTCTGGCTCCAGCTGAAAGGAAAACAAGGCATGTGTTTTAAGTGGGGACTGTGTGACGCTCCAGCACAGCCAAAGTTTTGGTCATTTCAGTACAAACAGATGGGCATAATATGCTAACCGGTCTGATCTACTTCCAAAATCAGGGTCCTATACTATAGGCATATGCACATTCAAGTCAAATTATTTGAAATTGCTATTAATTATGGCCACAATTTGAACATCTACAAATCTGTTACAAGCCAGCTAGCTTTAAACCGTCCATCATTAAATATCTTTCCAGCACATTAAGTACACAGCAGAGAGCAGTGACAAGAAGTCCTGATATTAAGACAAACTAATTTCAAGAGGCACAAACAAAAACATGTTTATTTTAGTCACATTCTGCATGATATATCCCTCAGCTTTGTGTTTACATTCGTAATAGGGTAGGAATCTGGCAATTCTAGACTCTCAGCATAGAACTGATTCCAAATCTGTGTGCCCTTGTTGTGTGAAGTCATCTCCACTAATCACATTGCTGGAGGGGGAGAAAAGGGGGACAGGGCGGGGAAGTGAAGTGATTTAGCCTTTGTGACCCTTCCAACCATTAGAAGACTTGCAATTGTTTCACATAAAATCGTCAGCTTAGACCACACAAGTAAATATCCACACGTTTTCTTCACTTTGAATTGCATTAAAAATTGCCCAAGTGCTAGCTTCTATTTTATCATGCTGGAATTATAATAAATTTATCCACTTTTTTGTGATTATAATTACAGTTTCATATAGTTTTGCCTTTCCTAAGGTGTCTACAAGCCATCATGCAGCACCTTACCCTAATATTGTTGGCATACCACTGACAATGTCCAGGAATGCTTCCACAGACAAAGGCAAAGTGAGATATATGCTCCCAGAGCACATCTATACCAGGCACCCCCGCTGCCTCTAGGACTACCTTTGCATGGCGCTGTCTTGTGAATAGGCCTACCTGGAAATCTATTGATGGGAAATTCAAGTGTGTGACACAAACGTGCTGCAGTTGCGTTTTCTCCAGACTCCGGTGAGTTGACTTTGTGGCCCCACTTCCATTCAGAGACAACTTTCAATCTTGACCTTTATAATGAATCTTCTAAAAACATTAACCTTGTTTCTATGTTGAAGCAGAATGTAAAATGTCTTACAAACACACTTCTATGTATAAAGTGTGTGGCATACAAGGATGGTCATACGGCCTACAAATGGGTATCTCGCTAGATACTAAGCATCAGACGTAGGCAGGAAAACACACTGGCTATACTGGATACCACACTCTTAAGCACAGGTTGAGTATCTATTTCCACTTTGTTTCTTCCTTTACACCTCAGAACTGAGTCCTTTGTATAACTAAAGTTGTTTACATGTATCTAAACTTGCAAACATAACTCAGTGTTTCGATTTCACAAGTGTTCCACGTTGCTCCTTCTAGTTAGGCAAGCAGATGCTCAGCATCTCTGAAAATAAAATCATTACTTTGATGCCTAAATGTACAGTTGAGCAGTTTTTGAGTACCAAATTTCAGTTTATATCACCACTTCCTCCTGCATCTCTCCCGTATGTAGATTTCCTTCAGAGAATGCTTTGGAAACGTTGCAGCGCTACAGCCCAAGCTCCACTGAGTCAACTCATGACTTCAGCTATTACTACTGTCTACATATGTTGGCAGTTCATCCACGTAAGCTACAAAGCAGATGACAATAAACTTCATGTTCTAGGCTAAAAGGCTGTGACATGCTACTTCATCCTCTTCTACTTTTTGCGTTTTTATGAAGCTGTCATTTTTCTCACTTGGGACACACCCCGCACATAATATCTACAGAGGGGTATAGTCTTTCTAGTAATATTTTTGCATTCTTGTGTTTTAGTCGATCACGTCCAAAGCAGCAGACACAGAAAAATATAACATAAGAGAGTCATTTACCTAAGATCAGTATGAGTTCAGAAAAGGTCACACAGACTAAATACAAAGGTTGTGTCAGGCTTTTGAAATGAAGTAGATAGTGTTTATTTTAGCTTCATTTGGCAAGCAAACACAGTTCATAGCACTTCAACTTGACTTTTCCTAACATCTTTTTCTTTTTTTTTTAATTACAATGTTGAACTGGGTGAGTTAAGTAGCTCCTCGTTTCTTTTTTCAATAAGCCCTTCAGACTGAGGGGAAAAGCCTTCTTAAGCCTGCAGCATAACAGTGCTTGCAGCAAGGCTGTGCCTGTATTAGCTAACCATCCCTAGCTCCCATTGATGGGACTTGTGGGCATGGAAAGAGTCTGAGATTGCTCCAAGTATGCTTTAGGGAAAAAGGTAACAAAAGGAAGGACGTGGGAAATAAAAAATTAAAATTTAGCAATACAACTCGGGAATATATGTTTTTCTTATTTTTGCCCACTACAAGTGTCATACAATTGTACTTGTATTACAAAATGTGAGTGGGTGTATATGCATATAGAAATGCACACATTTTTGTGAATATATACATAGTATGTATGTACATAGTTAAAACTTAACACTGAAGTGATTCTTTTAAAGAGATTCAAAATTATGCTTTAAAATATTTCACAGATGCAGTATGAATTTTGCTCCTTAAATATTTTGTTTTCAGTCATGCTACATGAGAGAGAACTACTTGAAAAATTCTGGTTAGGTATTATAGACCTTGAATGATGTTGCACTGCATCCTTAGATTTTAATTTACTTACTTTTTTTAAAAATCTTGTGCTTCACTAGAAGTAGACATCTATAATAATTACCAACAGCAATGCCTAGGTCATCTATCCAGAAGACAAACACAATTCAAGCAGACTCCTGTATGATGTTCATTAATAGCTTTATGTCTTACAACCTAAGGTTAAAAATCTGCCTTTCCTATTTCTGTGGCCCAAATTTTACCAAATACAAAATGGTTCCACTTATCAAGGGCAATGGTATTGAAACTGCAAGAATTTTTCAGTACTTAGAGGTCTCAGCATTTTTCTTAGTAAGTGGACGCTTCTGGTACATCAAATTTAAGTAAAAGATGGAAAAGTTTCCTTATTTCAGTTACAAGCCATCCCAAGGAAAGCTATCAACTTCTAGGAGCATTTGCCATTTTGGAAACACATTTGTGTTTCCAAAATGAGTTTTACAGTATTTACTGCAAAAATACTTGTCCTATATATTTTTTTTATCCTAATTCAGTATTAAATACTTAAATAAGCAAATGAATTCTAACCACCTTTCTGCCATCTGTACTGTTTACTTCTTCTCTAAAATAGTACTCAGTTTTTTCAAACTGTTTTCATAAAAGAGAATGTTTCAGTGAGTCAAATAATTTTCAATATTTAGAGAGATGATCGTAATAACTCAAATAAACCTTCACCACTCATTTACAGACATAGAGTGTAATATTTTCGTTACTATTTCCTTCCATTTCTGCCTTTATGCATTCTAATATCTTGTTTGTTTTTTGCCTGAAGCTGCATTCAGCACAGGCTTTTTCTGAGATATCTACAACAGCAGCATGTTAACTGAGCAGAAAGAGTTAGTTTGGAAGTCTAGAAGTCATTCTGTAATTTTCCCATCTTTTGTGCCTTACTTTACGTTCAGGCTCTGTTTTCTGTTGTGTAACCCTCTCTAGTTGCTAAATGAGTTCTATGTTACACCTGCCTTCCCTGGGCTTTGTTCACCTAGATACCTTCACTGGTCAACCCTTCATGCTTTGTGATCTATAATAAATCTAAAATTCTCCTCCATGAACGCTCACCCGCCCTGTTTTTGCTGTCATTCACATCTTAATTTAATTACTGTACAAGGGTAGTCTTTTACCCTTTTTTTTTTTCTTTTTTTTTTTTTTACAGGCAGCATTTTCCTTTTGGTTGTCTTGCTTCAGAGCATTTCCCCAACTTGTCAAAGTCATTTCAAGTTCTAATTCCCCGAGTGTGTTTGCTGCCTCGGCCAGGCTGAGGTTATCTGCATGTTTTTAGACGTACTTGCCATGTCATTTTCCATGTTGCTATTGTCACTATTTAATAACACCGAATACCAGCACCCCACACGATACTTCTGTTGTAACAACAAACTTCATGCAGAATTGTCATGGAACCGTCACAAAATATCAATTTGTTTCAAAAAAATTGTGTGTATCCCATGCCTTTCTTATCTGTTCATTACAGAGCTTTTACTAACCTTCTACCCAATGCCTGTTGAACTTCATTAGTTGCTTCTCGTTAGACTCATTCAGTTCTCCTATATCCACTACAAATGCAAAGAAATACAGGACAATCACTAAAGCACAGTTTCCATTTCCAAAACACTGTCCTGGCTAGACATTTTTTCATCATGATTTTACAGATGTTCTAGGATTCTGTTTTAGTGATAATTAATTTACCAGGGAGAGCTGTAAACTTACTGGTAGGTTAAAACCCCTCTTAAATATATGCAGAACCAAAGCTCTTCAGTCCTCTGGATCAGTAAGAGACTGTACATTTTGTTGGATGTTCAGATATTTCATACCTGAGCTCAGTCAGCATACCTTTATGCCTACTATCTGTCCCAGCTGATCTACCAGTTTTGTTTCCTTACCTTTTTTCTAACAGAATCTCTGATAGTACTTCACCTTTATTAGCAAAATAGGTTTTTATCCATCAATTCTAGAATTTCTACCTATTTTAATATATGTATTTAAAGATAGACTTTATTTCTCTTCATGCATTTTATTAGTTACTCTGGAGATTTGGTTTGGCCTTTCTTGTGTTCTTCACAGATACTAACTATTATTATATATTTTATTTTCCTGCTTATTGGCTACAGTGGGTCAGATCCTGAAGGATTTCCCCTTGGTTCAATCATTTGAAATCTGTTATTTAGCTATGCAAGTTTCTCCCTATTTCTCATTTTGTTCAGCAATACAACACCTCCTGAGACACTATTACTGTTTTCTTAAGTAGAATAAATGCCATATCCAAGGAGTTTACTTTTCCTTAGGGCATTTTTGATGAGCGCTCTCATTTTATTAAATCTGTCTTTCTGAAGTTTATTGTCATTCTAACACTTTTGTATACATAACTTTCTCATTATATGGATTCTAATTATATTGTGATTATCATTGTTTTGTAGCTCTTCCAGCACTACAATTTAAATGAACATCTTTGTTCTACTTTTATGACTTAAAGAGGTATCCACATCACCTAACTTCAGACACTTAGCTAAATACAGACACAATTTCCCCAGGTTCCCTGCATAGGCAATAAAGACAAAAAACACACCTTCAGGAGGCGATTCAGGAAAAATACCACTTGCCAATATGCCAAGTACACATCCCATCTGAGAAAAAGCATTCTAGCTTCCATTTAACTCACCCGGGTCACTGCTTTGAGTTTGGTGTGGTGTACATAGCCTTTGAGACCAACGATCTGCTTCCCCTGGGTGAGAACACATCCCATGGAGCCAGAAAGAAAAGAGTCAGGTATTCCTCATGCAGCTACAAGGGAAGAAAAATGGCATCTGTTCTAATTAGATAATATTAAATAATAATGTTCTAATTTTTAATTAGACTGTCTCTTTAAAAAAACAATTTGTCTGAGTAATGTCTTTATATCTTCATGAAGTCTTCATAATGACAAGATAAAACCTCATGCTGTCTGGGAGTCAAATTACCCAAGCGCTTCTGAAAGGGAACAGTGTTTCATTAAATGGGGCATATTCTCTCCACAATTATCAGAAATACCAAGTGATTTGAAACTAACGTGTCAAGTAAGTTTCTGAAAAAATATTAAATATATATATACACACACACATTTACAGTCTTCTTGTTTGTTCGTTTTCGGAAGACTCCCTGAGGCTCAAATATTAAGGAGAATTAGTAGTTGTGTCGGCTGCCAGTTGTCTGTGCTAGATGTCATATGATAAAACAGTGCTGCAGTTAATGTTCATATAGCTGAGGAACTATCCATTACTATCCAAAGACAGATGTGTAAGTTTTGACTCATAAAAACTGTATGAAGGAAACTAATGGGACACTAATCTCCTAGTACCTCATGGGACAAAGAGAAAGAGTGAATAAGATATTTAAAGACTACAAAATTTGTTTCCTCTGCAAACGCCTTGCAAAACGTTATAAATAAATTAACAGTTTCATCATTGTTTGACTTCTGGGACCATCACGACGACAGAACGGAAAGAGCCATGTCTTAGTACTCTGGGACAGCAAAAGCACACATTTGTCTGGCACACCAAACTCCTGTCTGCGGATATAAGCTTCTGGGAACAGGTATTTCATCAACTACTCGTTGATGACAATTATGTGATATTTACAATTCTAAAACAATGCAGATAGAGCTCTCTCTCTATAAAACTTTAACGAGCAGCATGTTTTGTTGGAAGTGTCATAAAACTTTCATCAAAGTTCAAAATATTCCCAAGAAAACAGCTCTGTCTTTGACAAGAAGATCATAAATTTGCAGTTTAGATCAAACACTGTGAAGAGGAAGAGAAATGTCGTCTGTTATAATTATTAGGATACGATAATTATACTTTTACAAGCTCGGAAAATTTTCAAAAAGCAGCTCAGTAAACATTGTAAAATTCAGTATTAAGATTATCTTTTATAGTTTTCCTTATAAGGAAGATAAACAAAGTCATAGTACTAAAAGCCAAACAATAATAGTAAGGAAGAAAATGTTGGCTTTTTAATATTATTTTTTTTGGTACTGTTACTCAGAGAAGGCCATAGCTGCTAGGGGAAATAAAATAATAACAATAAAAAATATGTTTCTTTACTTCATTCTGAAACAGTACTTTTTTCCAAGTAGGTAAAATTCCTTTATTCCTTTCCCATAACCGATACTATAGATAACTTTATAGAAGCAGGAGGTCCTGAGTTCACTGGACCTTACAGCAGTTCTTAATTGTTAACTTGCAAGCAACTGCAACTAAATTGAAGTGTGCAGCTTCTTTACCCAATGGTTGCATGAATAATTGAATAAATGGCCCTTATGACCTTTGGGGCATTAAGAATTAAAACAAATCAAGGCCCAAACAAGAACTAAGTGTTTTAGTATGAAAAAAAGTTAGGATGTAATTAAAAAGGGGAAAAAAAACAAAAAACAAAAAACGAACAACAGAACAGACGGGGGGGAAAAAAAAAAAGAAAAATTCTCCAGGATTAGATACATAATATGAGAACAGAGAATGTAAAAGCAAATTTCATTCGGTCAATAAAAATATGATTATAAGTGTTCCTATCAGTTACTACACACAACTTAATTACAAACAGCTTCCAAGATTCATCTTTATGGTGAAATCACAACAACAGAGCTTGTATTTTGTTTCTGCTTCATTTTCCTGTGGGTAGCTGCAGCACAGACCATAAGGAGACTCTCTGCTCCATTCTGTCATGGATACCTTGCCTTGTTTTCCACACTTTGTGTTGCCCTCCAAAGCATGTATCAGGGTGCTTGCTTGTTCACGGAGCCTACGGCTATCTTCCCCCACAAGCTGTTGAAGTTTTAGCCTGTTCTGCAGCAGTTCTTGATTCTTGAATTTTCATACACTTTGTATTAACCTGTTAATAGATTAAAACAGAAATAGCCTTGACAGTCTCCCTCTCAAACACAGTTTCCCCCATATACACCTCCCGCTGCTTCTTTCTCTGGATAGATCAGCCCATACATCATGGTTACATCAACCTCCTTAACAGCCCAGGTTCAAACTTGGCAATACAAGTCTAGATCCCCAGCCCTTTCCTTGAGTATATCCCTCAAACTAAGCCACACAATGGTGACAGCACCTCCCTTCCATGTTAAAAGAAAATACAGACCTGCTATCAGGCCCAAACGCAAAGCAGCAGCTCCAGGTTTGGCTCCAGTCAACTTCAGTTGTGGACCTACTTTAAATTCCTACAATCCAGGTGTGACAGATGTGAGATATATTTCTTGGGTCAGTCCTTAGCTCTTTAATCTACAAGACACATGGAGGCAATATTACCATTCTGGTAACAAAGCACTGTACTGTTCAGAGTTGCAAACATGACCCTAAAAGCCTTCAAATTATTTTCAAATTCTGTTTTTAGGTACGCACCTGTTCAAACCAGGCTGCTTCTGAGTAGACCTGAAAATCAAGGATCTTTGCTGTCAGCAGTGAAAGTACCAATTAGGTTAGGTAATTCCAAGAATTGCCTTTGACAGCTTGCCAAAATTCTGCTCTTTGGCAGCGAGCAGGCTAAATCTTTCTGAGACCTGCCTTTCTAAATGTGGGAACGAGGTGGAATTAGAGCAGGCTTAAATTCATCCTATGCCTCCTTATGTACGCATTGACCAGTGGATACAGTTTCAAACTCACTACAACTTTCCACTAGAAATTAAGATCTATTGCTCATCTCATTCGTGTCCAGGAAATCACAATGTGTAGAAGGTAAATTGCGGTGGCTCTGGCCTCTGGACCAGATTATTCTCCCAGCAATTGCTAAACTGGAACCAAAACAGCATCTAGATTTTGGGTTCAGATACCACCTCTGCCTTGCAGTTTACCATTACTACCTGTATCTATCCGTGATACAAATTCTTCACATGCATCACATAATCCAAATTACTTTCCAGCTCAAATGGCTATGGCAGTGAAATAACAAAATGCTGTTTGAGCTGCCAGGTAACCAGACTACCAAAGACTTAGCTCCCTGCTCAGACTCAGGAGGGCAGAGGAACAGGTGGCCCTATGCCAGAGTCACAAGCTCTCTGATTTCACCTCGGCTCCCACCTCTGAGCCTGGAGCTGCAGAATGGATGCTGTAGGCGGGAGCAAGATTGTTCATCTTCAAATCATTTCACTTCATCATTGCTCCAGCGCAGCTGCCTGGAACATTTTCTGCCACTTGAATGAAAAACTATCTGGTAAATATATAGATATTCCACAACACACCCTTTTTGTCGGCCTGCCTTTTCAGTCTTTTCTTGCACTTCTCCTCTATTGGGACTACATTTTTAAAAGCTCATTGCTTTAACTTGTGTTTGTGTATCAAAGACCCGTGTTTATTCAGTATGTATTTATGTAGATATTATGTTCAAAATACCTGGGTTAACAGAACTGGGCAAGGAGTGTAAATCTTTTCCTCGTTATATATCTTCAGCACACAAATTAAAGTAACTGAAGTTTTTCCAAATGTTGTTGAAGACTTGAAAAATACAAGCAGAGGCAAGGTAACAACAGTGCAAGATTTTCAATAAAAATAGTAGGGATCATTGAGTTAAAGATTGTCATAGAAAACTACTTGTTAAATTAAGAGACAGAGATGAAAATGGATTCATTTAATTATGCACTTGGGTATATAAAATAAGGTACTGAATGCTTATTACAAAGGAGTTAAGTTATGCTAGTTAAAAGTTTATCTCTCCTTCCAGAGATCTCCATGCTTTCACACAACAAAGACATTGCCACAGATGCTGGAAATATAGCTGGCTGAATAATAAAAATAATGTATTCATGAGTAAATTATTCAAAGATTGACAGAAAAATGTTGAATAAATTATTCACAGAACATTATTTAATAATCTAGAGAGCTGGTCAAATAATGGAAATACGTATTTCAGATAATTTATTCAGAGAATAATGTCAAAATCCTTTGGCTAGTCCATTAGGAATGAATAATTTGACAAGTTATTGATTATAGCTCATTTCTGTATTAAAACAAAATTCAGCAGGAATGCAGCTAAGCAGAAAGATACATAATTGACAATAAAGTGTCATCATCCTGACGATGAAAACCTTTTATGGTGCATACAAACACACAGCCTGTGTTCATGGATTATTTTGAATGGTGCTTATTTACCACATAGGCTCACGCTTTTCTTTTTAAGGTACATAAGTCAAGGTTAATAAGCATATCACCTAGCTCTGTGGGGGCAGGTGTCCTGGTTTGAACCACACAGGACTAATTTCTCTTCTAATGCTGGGGAAAAGTGCACTTTTGGAAGACTCTAGTGTCTGTATTTGTGAAAATATCTACTTCATAGCCAGCTGTGGTATGTGGGTTTCAAGATCTCAGTGTTTCTGAGCTCACCAGGTGGAATGATGAGGAGGGACCAAGACCCGGGTGCTTGACCCAAGCTGCCCAACAAGATTATTTCATACCTTGAATGTCACACTCAATATAAATTAGTACATTTGCTGAGGAGTTCTCTCTCTCCCTTGATGGCTGCAATCCTGAGAACTCCTTGCCCTGGTGCCAGACCCCTGAGTCCTTCTCTTCCTCCTGAAGCCTCAGCACTTGCAATGTCCCCCATTTGCTGTCCCCAGCTTCCTGTGATAGAATGGGCGGAGTATAATCCTTGTCTATTTTATATTGGTATTAGGATCAATATTGGTTCTTTAGTGTTATTAATGACGTGGTCTTATTCTATTAAATCTGTTTCTATTTCAACCCTCGGGTTTCCTTGTTTTTTCCTCTTGATTCCCCTTTCCCAATGGGGACGGGTCATGAGGTGAGAGAATAATGACAATACCCATTGTTATGGGTTTCCTCACAAACCATCTCAGCAGCTTTTTGAGGGACCCTCGACAGAAGGATAAAACATGAGGAAGCTGCTGACACAACCCAAACTTACCATGAGCGGACGGCTCATTTTAACCTGTTACCCATAACCCGGGCTCAGAGCACACAGCCAGCCTCCCTCAGGAAGGCGGCAGAAGGACCCGGCCCTCCCGCCTCACGCCGCCATCTTATGTCCGTGACCAGCTCCCCCACGGCAATGGCCCCACAAAATGGCGCCCGGGGGTCGGGAGCGGCGGGGCGGCACCCGTCCCAAAGGCGCACAAACGCACATCGTTGTTTGTGACTTTGTCCACGGGCTTACTAATTTTATTCAAGAGTTTCTATTGTCTGACAGAAACGGCCCACCAAAGTAGAGTTCAGAGTCATTTTCAGCTCATACTTTCCTTTTAGAAGATTTTGATTAATTTCCCTCCGTAACTTCAGTAAATTGGTTAACTTTGATGCAGGAGAGCAAAAGCAAATGCAATCTTTCTGTATTCATTTTGGACTAGGTTTCAAGGTATCTGTGCTCAAGCAGCTGAAGAGGGAACAAGAAATAATCCTCTTTATACTGCTTCACAAAGACATTTCATAATAGCCGTTTTCCCCAGGAGCAAATTAGTTGAAAAAGGGACAAGGCCATAGTTCGCATGGGGAGTGTGCATAATGGAGCTGCCACCTCAAGGTACACTGAAAAGGCACTTAGGAGTCAGGTTTTTATGAGTGCTTTTCTTGTGGTAATGTGAATCAGCACTATTTCCTGTACAACACTGTCATATGAAGCCACAGTTCAGCCAACTTAACTTTGAAGAACAGAGAACTGCAGATCCAATGTTTTCTTCATCAAAAGCTCTCCCTCACAGGCCGTAATTTTCTCCTAAGGATATGTAATGCCAGCCTAACATCTGCAGGAAGGAGCACTCTGCCTCCTCAAGACTAAATGCATGTATTTTTTCTTTTCCTCAATTCACCTGGCCAGAAAAAATATGACAGTAAGGACATTTACCTGGTTAAATATTCTGTGCATTGTCTTCCTGAGACATTGGACCTTAGATACCTTTACGTCATAAACAGTATAACTTCTTGTTACTGAAAAGCTGGTGGAATGGATTGAGAAACTCTGTGTGTGAGAAAGCAAAATCCAATGCAAAAGTTAATGATCTGGATCCTTGTCATTACACAAAGGCACCTGGAAGAAGTATCCTCTTCATCCGTTATTCTTTGTTTTCAAAAGCGAATCTCTAGCAATTGTAATTAGAGGTGAAATGGAAATCAGAGGTTTTGTGAAAAAAATTGCCCAGAAAATTAGATTTCATTATACGCAGATGTTTTATGCATTGCTGCTGGCAACATGTTTTCACGCTGCTAGGTACAGATTCCTTTGACTTCCACCTGTCCTCTCAGGGACAGTCCCGTATTCCCACTATCACTACACTCGCTTTCTTTTGACATCCATCTTCACACCATTCATCACTTCAACCTCCTCCACAGTTTCTTCTTCCAGTCATGCTGATTTTTTAATTATTTTTTTTTTTGAGGGGGAGAGAGAGAAGATGCATTTCTCAGCATACCTTTATGTTTCATTAACAATAACATGCTAAAATCCGTCAGCCTTCAGTTAGTCAGTTCAGCATGTGTTTAGCTAGCCCAGCACCTGAAGATATCTCTTCCTGTTCCCTTGATTATGTTAATTATGTCTTCTCTTTTTCATCAGTTCATTAATATACTTAACATGTATTGTCTCCATCAATTTTGGATGTGGAGACTGCGAATGTATCTGTAACACTCTGGCAATTATAGAAGTAAAAGTAACTAAAAGAGATAATTTTGTTACTTGTTGTTTTGTGACATGTAACTCATCCTTTTCCCATCAAAATGGAATTCACAATATAGGGCAAGGAAACTTGCAGAATATTTACTTTTGCAAAATCTTTTTGAGAGATTGAAAAAGTCAGGGTTGATCCTTTTAACATCTAAACACATGCTGAATGTAAATGTTTGGGAAAGAATCAAACTACTCACCCACTCCACTGCTTTCAGATGGAAAGCAATTTTTTCACCCGATGTTCTCCATGATCTTTAACTGAAAAGGAAAATGGATTGTGTCCCTGAAGTAGTATC
Source organism: Calidris pugnax (assembly GCF_001431845.1). NCBI lineage: Eukaryota > Metazoa > Chordata > Aves > Charadriiformes > Scolopacidae > Calidris > Calidris pugnax. The sequence goes on from NW_015090920.1 coordinate 9,227,094, forward strand.
GTGCATTTGTTCTGATCGTACAACACTTTCTTTATATCTATTATCATTTGTTAGTGTTGAAACATTAAAGCATCATACCGTCTCCAGTGTATTAATCTCAATCAGGTTTAAAAGATATAAGTACATATAGGACAGTAAATTATTAATTTACTGACACCCAAAATTATCTCATTATACATTTCAAAACATATGAAGAAATATTTTTAACGTAAATTACATCAGTGATTCAAGAAGGTCTAAGGAAGGATTGCTCCACAGCTAAGCCACTTTCAGTTTTCTTGTTTCTTCTCTTAAATTTTCTGAACTTTAAGAGGAAATGACTACAAGAGACCAACTAAAAAAAGAACAAATTAAATCCTTCCTGATCCCTTGAGTAGATTAAGAAGACATATCACAATATGTTATACATATGACTGGAGGATGGCATTGACTTTTGTGCTGAAAACTACCGATACATAATACTTTTTTTTTTTTTTAATAGCTAAGTCCTAAGGCTGTTCCTGGAAGAATACCATTAATGATATTAATGTTCTCTCCCCTCCTCTAATTTCCCTTTCAACAAAAGCTACTGCTGTCTCTAATTTTTTACCCATAATAAAGTTCTTGCCATAACAACCTTTTTCTCCAGGTTCACTAATAATTTATTATATAGTTACCAAATTAGAAACTTTGCTAAGGTCAGAATACATAGCACCTACAGCACTGTATTTAGAAAACCAGCCAGCATTGAAGAAAGATGTCATTTTATTTAGGCTTTGGCCAGTACATAAATTACCTTTAATCTCTTTCTCATTGTTACAAAAGCTTTGGTGCTTCTTTCCTGGTTCTTTTCGTAGACAAGGATCTTTGATACTTGTTACATACTACCTTGTCTGCCTGACTTTCAGCAGTTCTTAATTTCTCTCTGAACCACGAAAGAGTCTTTGCGTAGTCACTTTATTTAACCATTTTTAAAGGCTTTCTAATTTCTTCTACTATTATTTTAGTTTACCTACTTATGGTTTGTAAGGTTTGCCCTGGATTTGGGGTTTTTGCACCTTTGACTGAAGTGTTATTCAAAGCTCCTTCATCTTTGAACCTTTGACAAATTCAGTTGGCTTCCCTGAACAGGTCTTCTGATTTCTGAGAGGTTGCCCCTTTGAAACAGAAAACGTTTTAAGACCCTGTTGTGGGTTAACCCCAGTGTGCAGCTCACTCAGACCCCCACAGTGAGATGGGGTAGACAACGGGAAGGGCAAAAACTCATGTGCTTTTAACAGGTAGAGCAAATACTGTGCACACAAGCAAAAAAACCTAAGGAATTCACTCACCACCTTCCCATCACCAGGCAGATGCTTAGCCATTTCCACACCTAATGGTTACTCAGGAAAACAGGGAAAACAAACTGCAGAAAACTTGTAATACCCTCCCTCCCTTCTTCTTTCCCTAGCTTTTATTGCTGAGCACAACACCATATGGTCTGGGGTATCCTTTTGGTCAGGTGGGGTCAGTGGCACCGGCTCTGCCCCCTCCGAACTTACTGTGCACCCCCAGCCTACTTACTGGTGGGGAAGCATGGGAAACAAAAGACCTTGACGCTGTGCAAGTGCTGTTCCGCAACAGCTAACACAACCCTGCGTCACCAGCACTGCTTTGGTCACAACCCAAAACAGAGGACCATAATTTTCTGCATTGTAGCTGTATCTCCATCCCAGCCAGACCCAATACAGACCTGTTTTCTTGTCTCACAATTAATTAAATAAATAAACTAAATTAACGTGGTTTTCCCTTTGAATTCTTTTCACGCAACTCACATTTTTATAGTCTATCTTTGTTATATTATCAAAACCCTTTACAGTGTTAATTGGCTATGGATAGAAACATGCAGCATTGCATGGACATCAAACTACTGTAAGATCAATAGCACGTCAGTCTCATTCACATAATTTAACAAACAGAATCCACCGTAGGTTTCTACAGAAGAACAAAAACTTCTCTTAGTCAACAGAAAAAAAAAACCCTTAAGAAATAAAATCACATGCAAAGTAACATTTTTAACATTCATTTCAGAAATGAATGCCAAAAAGGAGAACCCAAACTCAAGGACTATTAAAGTTTAACATAATACAGGTTTTTTGAGGAGTACCTAATCACTCCAGTTATAACTGGTGGGAACTGTGGATAACAAGAACCCTGAAAATTAAATTTTTCTGGAGATTCTGCTCCTTCCCTTTGTCCTAAGCACCATCTGAATATTTATAATCACATACTTTGCAATAATATATAGCGCTTTAGCAAATATTTATGTATTTATGCATACATACACACATACAAACAGGGATTATAAACCTAAATTTGGAAGAATGCTGAAAGCTTTCATAAGAGTATTTGGTGTTGTTGACATTCATGAAGAGTTTGGGCATCACTTCATCAGTTTCAGAAGAATCTCTCCTGTAACTGTAGCATGCTGGGAATTCAAAGACACTTTCATGCCTTACCAGTAAACAGCACAGCTTCAAGAGGCCCTGGTGAAGATGATTAGTCTTCCATTTGTATAGTTTTTTACAAATTCCATTTACATATTGTTGCTAAGCAAGTTACCTGTGGTACCATGGTGGCCTGGTTTGGTTACACTGAGCTTGCGCAGGAGGTGAGTGCCCAAATATGCTCCATTTTGGTGAACACCCTGGGCTAGACCGAGGGCTTCAGCAGAAAACACCGCTGGGGTTCCAGTCCAAGGTACATACAGCCTTAGAGGCAAAGGGAGAAAAACAGAAATGGAAAAGCATCATGTAAGCCCAGATATTGCTGTGATTCAAGGTCAGAACATGGCAATTTCATTCTTGATTTCTCTTTCCTTCTGAAACTGTGATGTTGCAGTCTTTAAAAAGTAAGACAATACAGGGACTCCATAATAAGGATTAAGTCTAACTAACAGCTTTAAATGGATATAAAAAAAGCTATGTAGGCATCAGCGTGAAAAAAATAAAGATTCTTTGATGTGTGTCATCTTTTCATTTTTGCAATTAAAATGGCTTTTGAAGCTCTTTCGCATTTAATTTAAGCCCACAGAGTATAAAATTGTGCCATCCCTTGCAGATAGTCCATATTTAGCACAAACAAGGTCGTAAGGATCAACAGGCTTAGAAAAAATGGTAATTTAAGTTTTCAAACATATAAACTTAATTCTCTTTATTTAGGAGCTTGCCAAAACTATGACATACAATTGTCCTCTCTTTTTTTTTTTTTAGCTGTATAATCAGGAGGGGTTGCTTGGTATTTGTTGATATCTTTTTGCATAAACACAAGCTGGGAGACAGAGCAACTATTTTTCACATGCGCAAACACATGAGCAGGAATTCCATATTCTGTCCTGAAAGAGCTCTAACATGTTGTCTGAAGGATTCCTCACCAGAACGCATGAGCAGGAATTCCATATGCTGTCCTGAAAGAGCTCTGTCTAACATGTTGTCTGAAGGATTCCTCACCAAAAACATTTTCTTATTAAAAAACAGTGGTATTCCAGCCTTACTAATAATTATTCTGACATCTCTGTACTCAAGTGACATCTGCTCATGTATCTTAAATATGGGACAACTCAGAGTGCATGATGTTAAGTTTTTCATTTGAGCATGACAGTTTAGAGGAACTTAACAGAACAGACCTTGAATTATTTCAAAAACCATCAGATTATGCTACGCAGTTACATCAAGAATTACAGTGCATATATATGATGAAAGAGTAAACGCAATTATTCCAATTGTACATCGTAATCTTTACAAATATTTATTAGTAAAACTTTCAGAGTCTAAGTTTCCTTAAAAGGCACTAGATATAACAACAATCAAATTGTTGAATGCATTTTGACAGCAATAGAATTAGTATGCATCTATTAGCTATCATTGCCAACTGACATTTTTCTACCATTTCCTTTTGATAGCAACTTTTGATTTGTAAAGGGCACGCAAACCAAAAATGTGTCTTTGTGTCCTTGTTACAAACAGAATGAGATTTTCAGCAGGAAACAAAAAAAATGTATCATGAAAGCATACTGTTGTTAAATCTCACGCACGCAGGTGCGCACACATACATGGGCGCAAATCAACTTCTTACTTTGCTTCCTAACTGCTTTACTATACAGCCTTGTATTTTACCAGTGGTAGCAGCAATGTACTAAATCAGATTTAGCTAACAGGTGCTCTCCAGGCTGTGGACAATTACATCATAAAAATGTATTACAGTGCTCACTCTTGGGAGTAAAGACTTTTGCTATAATAGTGAAATGTATTATATGAAGTGGAATTTCTAATGGACTTCAACAGAGCTGACTCGAATGCATAGTGATATATCAGGGGTAGTGCCACAGAAGAAAACCTCATAGGAAGGAGGTAATTTACTTAGTAGAAACACTTATGCTTTCTACTGCATATTTACAACAATAAATCAATTGGACAACATGTTTCCAGTTTGCATTTGCAATAAGCATTTTTAACTGTTAACATTGTGGATTTTTTTTTTTTCATTATGTAGTTTCATTATCCACTCATACTTCTGAAAAATGAGAAAATGGAGGAACACAGAGCTGGCAGATTTAAATGGCTCTTAGAGAAGTACTTCAACATCGAAAATGATCAAGAGCAAATTGTTTATACAACCTTTGCTTTCACCACCTTCACTAACAAATAGTATTAGTAAATGAGTCATGTAAAACCACTTAAACTTAATTCTGGAAAGGAGGAGAAGAATTTCCTCGCAAATTCATATTTTATTAAGAGCTGTCTTTTTAGCCAAGTTATCATGTTAAGAAACATAGACTTTGGATTTTGTTTTTAAACCAAATGTTATGAATTAGTAATATGACATTTTCAGGAGATCAGTAGCTTTAGTTCCCTTGCTGAGATTTATTCTCTTTAGAGAGAATTTTAAATACCTAACTTAAACAATTTTTTATATTCTTTGCTTTTAAATAAAAAAAAAAAATTCTTTAACTGAAGTGATTCATTTTAGCAGGCGTAATTGCCTTTTCCATGCTTTACAATTATGTCACGCTTTGTATGTAACTGCATTAAATCTTAAGACTGCATTGATCTTAAAAGTTAGTTCTGGTATCAAAAGGTGATTCAAAACCATCTTCTCAATAGATCTCGATGGAATATGTCCTCTGTAGAACTGTTACTATAGCTAAGGTCTAGTCTCCCATGTTCTGTGCTAATTTTGTGCTTACTGTATGTACTTTTCATCAATTTTTTCCATACTTAGATCCTATCATGTCCTTTGTGTTGTATTCATTTGTAATTCTTTATTCCATCTAATGCTCACCTGTTGCATTGGACTCTGAGAACTGTGTGGGCTTCCAGTATTTCCTCTTGCAGTTGCCTTCTACTGCGTCCTGTAACTCACGTGAGGAGCTCTAATGTACATAACTGATAACAGAGATGTTATCTCCCATACTTCCACTTACGCTGCAACAATACAAATGAGCAGTTAATAACTGTTGATAGATACGAAGGGCCTAGCAATCTCATCTTTGATTTTGCTTCACAAATACCCATTTATGCCCAATAGTAAGTAGGTTAAAGCAAACTAAGCAGTTTCATTTTGGCAAGCACTTACCAAGACTCAGACAACTTTGGGTGATACAGAAATAATACAATACCTGATTTTCAGAAATATAATCTAAAGGTCAGGTAGGGAAGACAAGCAGTGTAAGAAAATCAGTGGTGACAGCTCCTCATCTAGTCTTTCACACCATAACACAAGCAACAAACCAGAAATCCTCAAACTTCTAGGAGCGGCCTACCTCTCAATAAAGGACTTGTCAGTAGAAAGATTTATATTCTTCTCAGTCACAGAACATCTATATTGCATTTGATGTGTACTATCAGCTTAAGTAATTTGACAAAAATAAAAGGAGTAAAGGCAGGTAGAAACCAGGCAGCACACTCATCCAAAATGACAGTCTCCTCAGCCCAGCACACCTTTTGGTGCACTCCCAACTCCTGCTAAATAAAATTTAGCCAGACCTGTTTTAAAGCGGTTTGGTTAGAAGCCGTCATTGAAGCATACTTTCAATTATGTGCAGAGAGTTCTTGTCTGTTTTATCAAAACCTGGGGGGGGGGTTCTACATTTTTCTCATATTTGTGCATTTATAGTAAGCTCCACCTGGCTTGAGGCCCTCCTGTAACCTGCCCTCGGCAGCTACGTGGCTCGTGTGCAGCAGGAGTCCACCCATCAACTGCAATGATCACTTGCAGCTTGGTTTCATTCAGGAGTTGCTCAAGCATCCAGCAGCTACAGATACAATGAGCTGGAGCTTCCCGCTTCAGCTGATGTTTTGGCAAGTGCTTTCCCTGAAATGGCATAATTGTAATTTTTCAGCCATGGCTTGAATCCCCAAAGGGTTTTTTTGGTTTAAAAACCATCTACCCGCATGTAACAGTCTGCAGTATTTCAGCTATCTCTTGATTAGTTAATGAGAGGCACGTTCAAAAAAAAAAAAATTGCTTTATTGTGCTTCAGGAGTCTTGTTTTGCAGAATTTATTTGCTTGGGTTTATTGCCCAGGTAAGACTCTCAGTATGCCACTTTATAGAAAAATCCCAAATTAAAAAATCTGTATCTGCTGGGTAGGTGGCAACACAGATGTTGCTCCTTCAGTACAGAGTTAGCAGCTTGGTTTTCTAATCTATGCATAATATTTATTTTCTAAAGATAGCTCTTGTGGCAGTAAAAAACTGGATTAACATCACTGAAGTACGTTGATTAGCAGCCACTGAAAACCTGTCCAGTCATTTGGAAAGGAGTGAATCAACGGTCACAAGAACATTTTAAGCAAAACACAAGAATGTCATAAGCAGGAAAAAAACACCACAACATTCTGCAAAACAATGTTGCAGTATTATATATGCTTTTGTATCTTCCTAGTACTTCGTTATTTTTACTATTAGTCTTTTCATTCCCTTTATTGGCAAATTTCAATTCCTTATCCCTATTTAATCCTTACCATAATAAAAAAGTAATTTCCAGAAAAGAATAAAGATAGAAAAAGTCAAAGTTGCAGAAAACTGAAAACATTGTTCGAAAAGAAGCTGCTATAGATTTTTAATTACATTTTCTCTCTGCTGCTTTTTCTGTAATGGCTTGAGTCTTCTTGTGAGAGCTGGATATTTTTTCTGATGAAGTATTGGCTGTCTTAATGTTATTAAGTATTGAATATGCTTTTCATTTCTACTTACTGCGTTTCATGCAGCCACATAGTAAAAAAAAAAAAAAAAAAAAAAACTTATCAGCTGGCGCACATGAAGAAAGGTCACTGCAATGGAGGGGGACACTCCTTTGCATTCCCTGTGAGTTTCTGGAAAGGAGGCAGCATTATTCTCCTGGAAAAATTCCTGCCTTCCAGAAATCAAGCACTACTACTGTAGGATACGCTAGCTAAAAGATTTCTAACGGAAGAAAGATATTCCTTTAAAAAATGCCCAAGGAATATATAGTTTTCATCAATAATATCAGACAGTAGGAGGGAAGCTTTCTGGCCTTCCTCCCCCATTTTTCCTGGCAGCCTGAAAGGCGGCTGGTTGGAGGACTGCTTTTGGAGGAAGCATGGAATCACTCCGTTGATAATTTATGGCTCCAACAATTTCACAACATTCTACAGAAAAGTATATTCATTTTAATGTTTTGGTTATTCTTCTCCAAATTGGGTTTCTTCCATAATTTCTATATTTACCCACATTTATTTAATATTTGCTTTCTCTGGTAGAAACAGTTTTCACCTGTTTTCTTATAAAAAGCTCACAAGTGATCTATTTATTAACCTTCAAATCATAAATCATAACTGTATTTCAATCTCTTTCTATGTTCAAGTTTCCTTCTGTCATTTTAAGCCAAACTGTGTTATATGACAATAGGTCTAATACTACTGGCATTGAAAATTAATGAAAAAATTTAAAACATTTACCAGTTGGTAATAACTTCACCTGAAGTACATACATCATTTAAAAATTCAACTACCGGGGAGTTTGAAGGTCTGACTGTTCTCCCGAGAGTCATATATCTCAGAAAACCCTAGGAAAGTTCAAAATGAAAAATTGGAATTTCTTGACTGATGGCATGTACGCGTGACAGAATGAAGAGTGATGGCTCTTATTCTGTGCATGAGGATACCACACATTTGCCACATCCGTGCATTCTACCTGACTCAAGGGTTACTAGATCCTTTCTTGTGGTCCAGAAAGTCAGCGGGAATCTGCGTCCCTAAGGCACTGTACTCTTCTGCTGGAGCTGAAGCTCAACACCAGATGGCACCTAAAGGTCACACAGTGGTCTGCATACTAAAAATAGAAAATTAAATTTTAGTTTGAAGAAAGATGAATAAACAGAAAAGTCATTGAGTGGAGTCAGCTATGTACAAACTAACTTTAAGAGATCTTATCAGAATCAAACCATGTCTGTGTAGACATTATATTTTGGGGGAGAAAAAAAAAAAGGAAGAGGAAAAGCAAACCACAAGCTTTTGTAATATGAAGAAATTTCCAGAATTTTCTAGAAAATGTAAAGCCCATGGACGACAGTTGTTAGAGAGTGTGTGCAGAACTGAGTACAATTGTTCTCTTGACACTCTCATCAGGAAGAGCAATGACTGAGAATTAATAGAAAACCATGCTGGATTTTGCCTGATTTCTCCGGTGTGTTGCAGAATACATGTGTATTCATCAGAAAACATATTAAAAGACACTACTCAAGAGTAAAATCTAAGTTTGAAAAAGGAATAAATAAATAAGTGTTAGAACAGACCAGCAACAGCTGCCATTCTACAGCCATCTTCCAGTCCCACTACATAAACATCAGAAGGCTATGCAAAATGGCTTTAAAGCTTTTAAATACGGTTTCCACTAGGGTAATTCTTTACGTGTCTTCCAGAGAAAAGGAATAGTGCTGTCTCTGATGGCTAAAATCTAATACTCAGGTCAGGTTTCACAGCAGTGAAGAAGCAGCAGCCTCTTAAGTACGCATGACTACCACCATAAAAGTTAAATATAAGTTAAAATCAATATCAAGAATTACACTTGGAAGCAAATGAAGCACTGGAAGCAAATTAAGTTTATAGAGTTCTAATTTAACGTTCACCGTGCAATAAGCTCTGCAGAAAGTACATTAGGGCCCAGCCTGGAGGTGACAAAGATACAGCTGATTTTAGAGAAGTCTATATTCAAGACAAATGGTCAGGACTCTCTGGAGACTCAAAAGATGAAGGGCCGGGCACTTGGCTGCTGCTCCTGCTGTTCAGATAGCTACAGAGATCCCCTAAAGGGAGATGGAAAGAGATAAAAGTTACCTCCATCCGTTTATACAACAACCATGGTCATAATCTTTCAAAACCTGATCAGTAAAATCAATACGGCACAAAATTATTCACACAGTATTCATAAAAAATGTTTTGCACAGGACTGCAGGAAACATTTCTTGCCTGCTGCAGGTTGTTGTCTTCTAAGGAGTTTGGTCTCATGATCTACAACTCTGAGCCAGCGTCTGCCTCAGGGTCAAGCCTTCCTTGTCTTTTCCAGACCTATTCCACAGGGGGAAAACAAAATACAAAAAGATAAAATTACTTTTTGTTCATTTTCCTTACCAAGATTGGAAACAGAGTATCTTGCCCAGAGGAATCGCTTTATGGGTAAGCTGGAAAAAGCCCATACCAAACTCACTAACACTGTTTGAGCTTACAGTGCCACATGTGGCTACTTAGATGTTTTTTACTAGGAAGGTAGCATATATGAAATCAGTCCCCACCAAATATTAAAAATAAACCTCAAACAAAACAACCCCACCCACAGATGATAGCCAGTAACTAGAATTTATGGTTCCAACAAGTCTAAGAAATTCAGTGTCCACCAGTTTTCTAGGAGAACGTAATTATCATGCCATCAACATACTAGGTGTATCAGAGTGAGCAATTCCATCCAACATGTTAGCGCTTTAGCTTTCTGCGAGGTGCGGGGGGAATAAAGATAGGGTTGTTTTGATCTCTCTGCTGTTGAATTTCTACTGTCTGCCTTCATCATACTTTCTTTCTACAGAGGAGCTAATGAAAAGGAACAGAAACCCTACCCTGAATTGCATATGATTCTCCATTTATTTCTGGAGTTTAGGAACAAGCCATGGGATGAAATTTCTGTCACATTCAAGTACCAGGGTTTGAAGGGTTGTTTCAACAGCACAGAATGTCTTACGGTTTTTCCTGATTTGCTTTGTGTTTCACACCCCCCCCCCCTTTCACATATAGTGAAAATATGGGAATAGAACACAATAATCTATGGACTCAATTTTATTCATTTTGGCATGTAATCTAAATATGTCATTTAAGTGCCAAGAGGGAAAATAAAAACCAACAAGAAACCATCAAGCCAAACACCTCTTGCTGAAGTCCATGTTCAGTTCCACAGCTGTTAGAGGCACATGCAAGGTGTTATCTGAGTGTGTGTGCACAAGGCATTTCAGTCATTTAAAAACACACCATCAGCGCGATTAAGCTGTTGCATTAAAAGCTACAAAAGTCCTCCCGTTTCAAATTGTTAATAACGAACCAGGGATTTGAGGCACGATGAAAAGCAATACACAGAAAGTCAAACAGCCTGGATAATGGTGAAGAGGAAGCTAACACATAAATAAATTACTTGGGCAGGCAAAGAACAAATCCGCAGAGAGAGGTGGTAACATATTGTCAGAAGACAGCTTCAGGCAAAATAGGTGAAAATCACAAAGAAAAGACACGAAGCACAGAAAGGGAAACAAAATTGCAGAGGAGTAGCAAAAGCAAAGGCCTAATAGTTATTCTGACTAGGACAAGTTGACAGCATGCCAAAAGAATTAGGATCTAATCAGTCTGCGGGGCTGAAGACTGTTTGGAAGAAGGAGAATCAGATAAATGGAATATATGGAAAAAAAAAAAAAAAGGCAAAGGAACAAACCGATTTTGAAGGGAATATTATGTTCCTGCCAGAAGTCTCTTGACACAGAAAGGGTGAGACAGACAATTTCTACGGGTACATGACAGCTGGGTCATCATCTCCCCCTTATGCACAGATAAGGCTGCTGCCATTTTTAAGACAACCTACTGAAGATACAGGACACTGCTTGTCCATCTAGTGTAAGCAGGCTAAACGATCTATGCACAGGAACATAAGCAGACCCAGGTAACTCAGCAGGAAAATGCAAATGATTTTATAAAATGATGTCACCTTACTAAATGACAGTAGGCTGAAAAAGCGTAAATCCAGTGCAGCTGCATTGAATTTTAAGAATGATGGGGTTTTGCATCCCAATGTATCACCACAACTTTCCACAGCTCTGCAATATTAAATCCTCATAAAAGCATCAACCAAAAATTCATTATCGTTAAGTAGCTTCCATAGATGTGTGCCTTCAGCCCTGAATCCACTGCCCGCTTCACAATTACTTGGATTTCTTCTTGGAAAACCAGGATTAACATTTCAAAATAGCCAAAAAATATGTTAATAGTTTTGGGTGATTAATTTCAAAAGCAATTACTTCAAAATCTGCGTCACCTCTGAGGGTTGAATGCTATTGTTAGAGTCACGACCCATAGCTGAGAATACAGTTGTCGGTCATGACACAAGGTAAACCCAGAGTCACCTCAGAGCCTGAGAGAGGATATCACAGGAACAGCCTGTACTCAGACTCTGAAGATCATGCTGCTGTCGTCTGGGTGCTTAACTGTAAATCTAAATTTACAACTGACTTCGATTTTTTATACATTCTTCCCAACTATAAGAATAACTACAACATACATGCCCAGATTCTTTGCTAAAATGCAACCACCTCGCAACTACAGAGGTTGCTCTAATCATGACTGTTTTGACAAAATTAAATGATCAAAGCATTACGACATGTTAATTATTTTCTATGGTACATATATTTTTACAGCATCTCAGATACTACTCTATGGTAAAATTAATTTAAAAAATGACATTTTAACAAAAAAAAAAGTTTTAACAACAGTAAGTAAATTATTGTGCTGCTGTATGTAACCACGCAGCCCTGCAGTACGGGATGGCTGTAGCTAGAACCAAGCCATAAGCTCTGCACTGAGTTTGCGAGGCCTCAGGACTGAGCCTTGTCAGATCTGCTCTGTCTGAACTTCTCCTGACCTGCTGCAGCTTTGCTTTACTTGGTTGAGCTGCGACAGCAATTTCTCTTCCTGACTGGGTGTTTATGGCTAGCCTATTCTACTTTTGTTTATCCTTCTGTGGCGCAGCCATAGGGTTATACACACAGACACTGCAGTAACAAGCAGTTACTCTGCATAGCATGGGATATGTACAGCTCTGAGGCCGTGAGGCACTGGCAAAGGAGCACAGGTCTGGTAGGACTCCAGCAGCCTGGGGACGTGGGGACACAGGGCAGAGAAGTGCAGGCATGGGAGAACAGAGGTGGTGCAGAGACCTCGTGCCATTAACAACTCATCCACGGTCAATTAAAGAAATGCAGACCTGAGCTGGACAAATCTGGTTTTGGGGGGCAAAGAGAAAAAAGAACTAGTATCTAATAAAAGTACAAGGCAGCATATATACTAAATTCAAACGTTACATGGAGCTGCAGCTCAATGAAGAAAGAGGAAGGTGTAAAAGCACATTAGCAAACATTAAAATGACCCTGAGTGGATCCTGGCAGGAGGAAGAGGAAACCATTGAGAGGAACAACCTGGTATTCCTCCTTCTGAAGGACTCCAGAGGCTGCCAACCTGCTATGATATCCCCACAGCCAGCACCAGCGTGAAACCTCTGGCCTTAGGACCCCAAGGAGCTGGGGAAGGGGGAGGATAGCACCAGGAAAAGGGCTAGAAACCAAGAAACGTGCACATAAAACTCTTAACTGCGTTATGATCCTGTCTTTTTCTGGACTAACACCGATTAGATTCTGATGATTTCAATTATACTCACAATAAATTCTTGGCCTTACTTACCAAAACCTACATTTTGAATGCATCAATGCCTAAGAGACGCAAATTTACAGTTACCTTTCTTATAATATAAAATTAGTGATTTCACAGTAGTCCCTTTATAAAGTTACATAAACTGTAAAACCTTCAAAGAACGACCCTGTGTATTTAAGCTGGTGCCGCAAGTACTGGAAGGGATGCTGTGGGCAGATGGTTGGTCTTCTTGAGAAAAGTTATGTTCACCAGACGTGTGATGTAACTACCCTTATTTAGGAGAAGGAATGACCTCTTTAGTTGAAATTTTCATAGATCTAAACTATCCTTTCTGCTCCCTTTGATGAAGGTCTCTCCCTAAAATGACTCTTCAAGGAACACTTGAAGGTATAAGCAAATGTAAGCACGCTTTTTTATTCTGAAGGTGTTGCTGAAGAGTTACTCTAAGTTGTATATGGAATTTATGGCTGAAAGCAGAGGATGGTTTGAACTAGAACTAGCATTGGGGAGCCAGTAGTCAGAAAAAAAAGAAAATCCTCATTTTTCTGAGAAAGGAATCTTAGGGAAGAAAAAAAAAAAAAAGAGAGATTCTTATGGATCTTGCATACCTGTTTTAATTTCAGGCTCCAAGCTTGACTAAGTACACATTATATTGCTAAATCCCTTTGTGGCATATGTTAGTCTGTATTGTTTTCTGCATATCTGTTATGCTTTACCTGGCCTTTTAGTAATAACTTTATTTGCTCTGCAGCTCAATTTAGGATCCAGTACCTTAAAAAAAAATAATTTCCTTGAAGATTTGCTGCCCACAATCACTACTTGCTGCCTAGAATTGCCACTCTCTGTTTGTAGGTTTGGAGGTTTTTTTCTGTAACAGCATTATTTGAAATCCTGAAAAGCATGTTTCAAAATCTGGAGTATGTTAGTTTGAAGAGCATTGATCTTTGGGATTATTAGAGTCAGAAAGCAATTTTAAAGGTCACTGTGTTTCTTCTTTCAACGATAATTTCTCAAAATAGGTTAGCCTGAAACAGTCCACAATCACAACTGTAGCATTAGGGGCTAATTCCAATCCCACTTTCATTTCACTGACACTTTGCAATTTAGCAGATCAGCTCCAGAAATAAAAGTTTTAGATACTTGTGAAAGAAAAAAAACCACACACTTAACCAGCATTGCTTTACATAGGATTAATAATTGGTAAGAATATACACACCCTTTTCATTTTAATGTCAAAGACTTGACTCAGTCAAGTCCATGTTATTTTTCATTTTACTTTTTAATTGATATCAGTACTCCTTCCAAACCACAAATGTCTACCAGGAGGACCATGGAAGAAGTCAGCAAAGCAGGGATGTATAAAGTAGCGCCATCACTGGCAAATACACACCAAATACAGTTACTGCACAAATGCTGAATGGATCACCGGTGCCTTTAAATTTGCCAGCCTACTTTGTAAGGCTGACCTTTGATCATTTGTGGACATCTGTGGATTAATACAGATTCTGAAAAATATTAAAAATAAACCCTGAATACACAGCTTTTCTCTTCTTCCTTCATCTTTCCCTCTCTTCCCCCAGAGATGCAAGCACTTGGATTTTATCATTTCTTCATCTATCCCATGCTGTGATCAAAAGCAATTTAATATAGTGATGGTGTTTATACAAAAGGATATTTGAGGCCACTTTGATATCCTAGACAACATCTTCCTGTGCTTGCTCATCCCAGTTGTAAATTGTTTAGTGCAGCGAACAGCAATTTAAATGGAAAAAAAAAATCCTAAAACCCCATACACATACAGGCACTAAGAGTAAGATTTATCTTAGTGATTTTAGATGACAATACAGTAGATGTCAACACCTTTGCTGAGCTTGCCACCTGTGCAGTTAAGGGAGGGCTGTAGTCGCTTTGCCAAGGTGATTCATCTGACCTACTTCAGGCACCTTCCTCAGGATAAGATGAATCATGTTATGGAACTGCTTAGTTTTCCCTGTCTGCTCTAAGGGGACCTCTCTGTAGACAGCTTAAACCTGAGGACATGCATCCCACTTCAGGTACTTCAAAACAAACCAAAGGAAGAACATTATTTACACATTATATTAAAGAGGAGGGGGAAAAAAAGCATACAAGTTTGTTGCTACCACAGTGGAAACTGATTATTGTAATAGTTTTCTATTATAAATTACTGGAAAGCATATAATATCCTATTATCATTATTAGAGTGCATAGTTTCAATTTTGAGGCGTTTATCTGCCCTTACAAAATTAATTTACTTCATAGTATACATTTCAGATCCCATTTTTGTCATTAGCCCTTTCCTATATTATGTAACTATGTGGCTAATATCAGAATTATTTTCAGTGATTTCAAAAGAAAACCAGTATTTTTTAAAAATATGCTGGTGCATCTTTCCTGCTCCATACTGCAATGGGAATGGGAGATCGAGATTTTCCTGCGCTGAACATCAATTCTGCTCAATGGGAAGCAGAGCCTGTTTGAGACGGCCTCGTAACACTTTGGTTCTTTATCTGCTACCTCAGGATTACCATAATGCCTTATAAAATGAATCTTGCATGACAAACAGTGGGGAAAGAGAGAGAAAAACCAGACTGCGTAACTGCGAGTCTCAGAGCGGGTAGTTCCTGCTCCCTGAGGAATGCTTTTAGGTAGTCACACTTTCAGCCACTATTTTCCTCCACTTTTTGGGTGGTCGGGGCACAAGCCAAGGTTAACTGTGCAGTTGAACTGCAGTGTTTCTAGCAATGCCCACCCCCCTGATGTGCTTAACAAGTAAATGCACTGCAAGGAGAGAGACTGTGGTTCGCTGCAGGCAGATTCCTACATTTCCCCTTGAATTCTCATTTTATTGAGTCATCTTTTGGCAATGATCACTATCGGTATTCATCTGATCCTAGATGTTGACCATGAGGTATCATTAGCAGCTACAAGTATTCTAAAATTTAACAAAATATAGAAAACAATACTAGAAAAAAAGAGTTTTTTCAACCTTCAATCCTAAAATAAGCTTTTTTTTTTGCCGTTAAAAGTTGCTAGCCTAACTTCCTCACCATAAAATGGGGAAACCCTTCCTTACAGGAGAACTATGGTGTCAAAACACCCTGTGATGTCTTTGGAGCATTCTGACCCAAGCTGTGATAGGAGGAACGAAAGGGAAAGTACCAGTGACCGTGAGCGCCAGCTTTGGGCAAGCATGCCAAGAAGGCACATGCCCAGAAGGCACTGCCAAAGCTCCACCACCACATCCTGAACAACTGCCCAAGGCCTGAAAGATGAAGGGAAGCTGGAGTAAGCGTGTCCTGAGCCTTCGGTAAGAGTGCCCCACTAGCGCTGCTCAGGTGCTTAGGGATGCAGTAGAGCAGGATTGGGAGGATTCATGAAGAAACAAACTAGTGGACAGCTGTGATTCGGTTTCCTAAACTGGATTAAATTTTCTCTAGTCCTTTCATTATTCTGAACGAGTCAAGGGTCAAGAAGAAAAACAGCGTGTTGCATCCACAGCCCCACAATTAAGATGCATCAGGGGCTGATTTTGAATGTACTTTAAATTGCAGATTTTAGTTCTGCTATTTCCTAGCATGCCTGTGTTTTGACTTCATGTTGCAATGCTCTTTTAGCGATATTTCTGCATGCAAAATATATCTACCTATTTACACCCCAAAAATCTGTTCATTCTTTTATAAAACAAAAATAAAGATGTACCAGGTGTGTACTCTATGGAAGAATGACTAATTTTAGGAACTTAATGCAGTGCTTTTAATATCTGGCAACTACATAAGTTAAAATAAAACACTGCAGTTCAATTCCACATATATTTTACAAATAGATTATGAAGGAAATAGAAAAATGTTTTTCTATAGCTGAAATTCTCTCTATTTACCTTTTAATTATGGATAAGTCTTTGATTCATTTAAGTCATCCACAAACAACATACTGTCAGGTACTGGCCATCTGTTGAGAGAATTGCTACACGAGTTTTTGGGTTGGGGAAACCCCCTAATTCCTCAAGGTACATTACCCCCCCAAAAAAAAAAGCTAAAAGAGAAATTGAAGGCTGCTCCTTAACATGTCTTCTTGCAGAACTGCCAGGCTGTGTAAAGTGAATGCAGGAAGATGTTACAGTCGGTTTACTGTGACAGAGCACTGATATTTTCACCCCGTATGGTGGATCATCCTGGGATCACACTCCTGAGGATGTACTGGGTTAGGATGCAGTACGCAGACCTGCTGCAGCAAAGAATCTGCTTTGACTAATGAGCAGAATAGCAAAAAGAAAACAAGATCTGACAGTTCCTTGATACTAAATGGTGTGACCTAAGCCCATGGCTGTCAAGGTTTTTGCACTGCCAGAAGGGAGATTTGGGGGGTTTGGAGCAAGAGAAACAACTATAATGATTTAGACTTAACCTCAGCAGTGCCCTGAACCATCATTTAATGATGACTCACCTTGGACTATGCTAGTTAAATATTTTGATAAATGGAGGAAATGAAAGTTACTGGTCCCAACAGTCCCATTGTACATAAATAAAAGAAATAGTTGATAAAACAGTATGAAAAGGCAGGTAGGTAGCACATAATTGTTCCCAGGTGACAGGAAATAAAACGAGCAGTGTAAATCTACTAAAAGGTGTAATTATCTCCAGGTACCAGGCCCGCACGAGACATTATCTAACATCTGCAAAAGCCACAGAATTGTTTATTTTCACTTGTTGCATCCATAGCAAATATTGCAGCAAATGACTAAAAGCAATAGGCAGTTACTGCAGGAGAATGAAATGCGAAGGGAAAAACAGAACTAGCGCCTGAGATTTGTGTAAGGGCACTGAATAAGAGCCGATGTGACATGTCAGACTCACTGGGCAAGGAGCTCAATTAAATATGCATGGTATTCTTCAGGAAATGTACTACATCTTCCACGCGGCTCAGAGGTACAGTGCAAATATTCTGCTGTGTTGCTGACAACCAACAAGTTACCCAGGGCCTTTCCACAGCTGCCTCGCCGTCCTCTGAAGCTCTGCAGCGATGCTAAATCCTGACATCCCGCACAAACCCAATCATGTCCATCAGGTCTGGCACCTCTCCCATCTGCTCAGCACGGGGAGGTTTCCTGCAGACACCTTGCATGTGAAATCAGGCACGCGGCGATACTAAAAAGGTGAGGTGCAGAGCTGCAGAGAAGATGCCAGTCAGGGAAGCCAAAAAGCAAATTAGTTTTTGTGCTCTTTTTGTGCGAATGTGAAAATGGAGACATGATACTAAGTGACATCTATCAACGGCCGCAGATGAGATAGGGCATGTATCTCCTATCCAGGGAATAGCTGTGTTCAGCTGGTTGAGCTTATGAAATCAGGAACATTTACATGTTCTGGTGAAAAGGAGCTTTCAGGAACAAACGTTAATAAATAGCCTAAAGAGTACTTCAGATGCCGAGAAATCAATGTTGATGAGTTTAAAAAACCAAGTTGTTGTCTTTCACGCATTAAAACACAATAATTTAATAAATAGAGAATTTCACTCCAAGTAATATAAATTTCAAAACTGAGTTCAAAAATTTGCATTTAATTTTTAGACTCTTGCTACTTAAGAGTCAACTTAAGTACGTTAGCATAGCCTTCTTTCAGAGCTCCTAAACACACAAACATCTTCCCATACTATCCATCCTGTTATGATTTAGAATGAAGTCTTGTGAAATAAGCTTGCAAAGCTTTTGATATTGCAAGGAGCTCTTGCTTGGCATAATATTGAGAGGAATTTTTATTTACTGTTAGTGCAGAGTGTCTTTTATAAACAGAAGGATGTATGTGTTTAGGACTCTACAAAAAAATACTCCTGTAAACTGTGGTCTCAGACAAATGGTGGATATTAGTCTACAAAAGGATTTTCAGAATTCCAAACTTTAACACTTAAATATTACTTTTTTTTCAACATGAAGGTTCCAAAGCATTAGTTACTACTCAGCAACTTAATTGCACTTAAGACCATCACCTTACAAAGCCAGCATATACCAGTAGATATCAATACTGGTAAGGGTGAAGTGGGTGAGTAGTAAACCCACTACTGGTACTGTAAAAAAATATACACAGCATGTTTATGTGACACCAATTAACGGCACGTTTTTGAAGAATGCCAGTTTGACAAGTCATTGACAAGTACGGGAAACTTAAGTCTCAAGAATATATGAGACATGACAGAGGGAGCACAAGTTCTCCCACCCTTCCTTCCCAATACTCTTCAACCCTGACTTACCATATTCTGTGGAAAAAATGCATTTGCTATGCCTGCTCCACAGTTGTTATCTGTGAGCGACCACCAGCAGGCCTGCTGGCTAGTGCCAATTTTGACAGTGGATTATGTCGTGAAATGACATTTGGGTTTTGTCCTTGCTCAATAGCAAACAGTGTTAAGGAAGTAGGTCACAAGACAAATTCCTACTATAGGAAGGCGGCAGAGTTTTATGGGCAAACAGCTTTAATCTGTCCTTTTCTTTTAGGTTATGTTTGCTTACCAGGGGGAAATAAGGGGGGAGGAAAAAAGTTTACCTGCCTGAAAGGAAGGAGGCTTGTGTACAGAGTGGAAAAAGATTTGATTGCCTGAAAGGAAAAGTGCCTATTAGAAAGAAAAAAAAGATCGCCCGAGAGAGGAGTTTACCCGCTTGCTTCAAAAAGCCTGCCTGCTTCCAAAAAAAGATTTTACCTGCTAGGATTGAGCTCGCCGAATTTTCTCTGCCAGGTGCTGGAAAGCAAAACGCTGAAACAAGGTCTGTACTCATTACTTCTGCTGCTATCACACAGTCAAAACAAGGCCATCAATTAATTTCTGCACAATAGCCTCTTTAGTTTTAAAATCTACTGTGCTTTACTCACCGCTTTTCAAGGCAATCCTGGAAAGTGAAGATGCTACGGGAAGTGCTAATCTTTTCATCTTTTTTGTATGGGTTTAAGAAGGGAACAGAGTCTAGAAGTTATTCATCACTTACAAGGCATAACATGAAATTTTCTTGTGCTTTTGAAGTGATTCCCCTGAATATAATTGACTAAACTGATTAAAGCAACTGTTGAGTTGAAAGTCTTCCAACCAAGGTCTGAAAAATGCCTTCCTGTGAAATGTTTAATATTTCTTTTTGTATGATCTCCTTATTAGGCTGTTCAACTCTGTATCCTAGGGAAATTATGATTTTTCAGGAAACTGGATTATATCTCCTCACCCTCTCTATAGCTGACACCATTTGCTTGGGTTTTTGTTTTTAGAACTGGACGTTTTATTTCAGACATTTTATTTTTTAGAAAACATGTTTCTTCTGCAGCATATCAGACCGGTTCACTTTAACAGGTCTTAATTTTCAGTGCCCAGCCATACAAAGTTTTATGCAAAATGAAGAATTTTTGTTTAAAATCAAATCGTTACCAAGTGAAGGAAAACAGAGAAGACTTTTTAAAATACTGCATTTCCCCCAATAAAACGTGGTTTTTTCTTCATATATGAGAATTTCACAGGATCACAGAACGGTGATGTTTGGAAGGGACCTCTGGAGGTCTGCTCAAGCAGGGTGACCCAGAGCAGGCTGCCCAGCACCATCTCCAGATGGCTTTTAAATATCTCCAGCAATGGAGACTCCATGGCTTCTCCAGGCAACCTGTGCCACTGTTCAGTCACTCATCAGCACTCAGCACACATATCTATTTTCCAGGTATTTTATATCTAAAGATATTTATTTTATCTATGGATTTCTGAGAAAATACATGCTTTGTGTGCCTCTGTGTTTGCACATACAATATATAATTTTTTTTCTGCTGTCTCATTAAAAAAGCAAACACCACAAGCCACCTCACACTGAACCCTAAACCTAACAGTGTTTTTATAGCCTAGCTTCTGTCCTTACTAATCCTGAACAAATCCTTTTGGGGAAAAGAAAAAAGCAAATACAAATGAATGCCCATTTTGCATTCATATAGTTGGGACACTGGTGCAGCTGATTTGCATTCACTTTTGGGTAGTCTGGGGACACTTGGTAAGGTCACTACAGTCCTAGATCCTCAGGTGCACTTACCATAAAGTCATAATAAACCGGCATTAACACACAACCTTATTTTCTACCCTAAGAAGAGTCAAAGTCAGAATGCTTTTCCAACAAATGTGCATTCGTGTTCAAAAGTTAATCTTGCCTCTGTCTAATTTTAAAACAAGAATAAATTGGTTATAGTGATATACTGATTTTGAATGCCATCTGATTACTATGCTTGCTCCATCTGCAGAAGGGGCAAATACAGCCCCTTTTCCTGGGCCCTCTCAGGTCCCAACCAGAGGACTCCTCGGAGCCGCGCTGCTGAAGGGCTGAACTGGAAACCAGATTGCACAAGAGGTGGCAATGTGAGTTTTTGAATCAATTTTAAAGCCTTCAAAAAAAAAGTATAAGCCTGTGGAATACTTGCTACTTTATTATATTTATCTATATACTTTTAGACACTATGTTATCTATTCATAGTTCAGCAGGTATGCCATGCTCATCAGTTTCCAAATTATTTGCTGGCTTCCTGGCACACCTCTTAGTTATTTTTATCTGATATTTCAAATAAATTACAAAATGCCTTGAATTGCATGATTAGTCCATTATGTATTCTGTTTATTACAATTATATGAACTTTTGATTAACCTCCATAAGTTTCATGAATAAATTACCTGGATCAGGGGAAACTGCCAGTTAATGTTACAATGTTCCAGTGGGGAGTTTCCGAGAGATTAATCTGCCTTTTTTAGAGGCAGCTTTTTTCATCCCAGCTTCCTTTAAAAGGAATACATGCTGCTGCTGCTGCTCAGTTGTGATGAAGAACATGTGAATATATTTGCAACCCACTCAAAGTGAGGGGGTGCAAAATTTACTCACAGAATCACATCTTGGGAAGATGATTTGTGCCCTTTTAAATATTGATGGCACAGTCATTCTTACATGATGAGGATAAATTGTGCTAATCACAGTGAGTCTCCCAAGCTGTGCTATATTACAATCCACAGATTTTTCCTGTGCCTTCTGTGAGCAGTGTTGAACAATTTCGTGTTGAGAAATCTCAAAAACTTTTCTACCATCCACAATACAATTACCAGGAAGACGACTCATAAGACGAGATGGTTGCCAAAGACCTGGCTCTGCTTTTGCCCACAGCTCCTCCCACTCACACCTACACATTTCCCAGAGGCCTATTTCTTGCGTGGCAAGTTTCACTTCGGCAGATGGACTGTCACTGCCACTTCCATAAAATGATCAAGAAACGGAATTAAAACTGGTGGGGATCTAGCCTTCGGGTACAGAAGAAGGTATTTGGCTGGAGTCAGTAGGAAACGCAAAGACTTGCAACTTGCCTACCAAATTCATCACACTCAACATCTGGTGTGTGTTGTAGGATCAGGAAGAGGGGAAAAGTGCAAGAGCTTTCTGCTGGTCTGTTGAGACCAAGTAATAAACCTTCAGAGATTACCCATTGGTAAAACAGAGATTAGGCAGAGAAAGGAAGGACACTAGAGAAAGAAGGGTGCTGGTGGACTTTCGATTAACTGTAGAGGAGAAGACCTCTGAATCTAGAAGGAAGCCATGAAGCCAAAGTATTAATCATAATGACATAGGATCTATCTGCAAGAGATGAGAAGTGCAGAGCTGTCTGCAGGAGCCCCTCCTTGCTGCCCTGTCCAGCTCGTGCTCAATAGCATCAGGGTGACAGAACAGCTCAAAACAAGAAAGCTTCTGCAGCAGATCAGCATGAGGTGCTCAGGAAGGCAAAAGGAGGTTTGAGAGACCCTGAAGGAACACCAGTGAGACAGAAAAGGTGCTGGATGAGCCATCAGAGCCCACTGGGTGGGGAGCGCTGGCCTGGCTGCAGCAGTATACAGCTGTTCCACACAGATGTTGGTATAGCATACATAGGATATTTCGTCCTCGCATTAGCTAATCTTTAGACTGATCTTAGAAGACAACATTTTTTAAGTATCTCTTAAATAACCAAATACACAAGGTCCTGTGAGGTCAGAATAGTCTGTGGGTTCAGTTCAATTTTGATGGAAAACTACTGGGAATGATCATCTAATGAGCCTGGGCTATAAATATTATTATTAACATACTGATTACATCTTTTTCTATGCTGCGTTTTCGTAGGAGATAGACAGAGATGATGCCAACTACTCTCAATAGCTGGCAGAAACAGAGAGCTGGATGAAAACCAGCTGGTTGCAGCTCAGACTGGAAAGATAGATGGCATTCAAGAGAAGTATTTTAGGAACAAAATATTGCACTGAACTACTCCTGAGATGCTTTTACATTAGACTCAAATTTCTGTGGGATTCACAGATGTATTTGGGGTCAGCTTTCCAGAGAAAAAGGCAACACTGCAGATCATACATGTTTTCTCATGGGGATGACTACACTCGGAGTAATTGTGTTTCCTTTTCTGTGATCTGTAATCACAGGAGTCCCAGGATGTCTGCAGTAGAGGAAGAAGTGCCAGGGCCAAGCACCACAATGACATTACTCTTCCCAGTGAATAGCAGGGTGCAAGATGACTGAAGACAAGTGAGAGCCAGGAGACCCAAATGATAATAAAAGAGCAGGGACCAAAATTGGAAGCATTATTCTAATGACCAGCAATGTATCGGTCCATCAGATGCCAGAAAGCAAACAATAGAGATAAGAAAAAGGAAATCTTTAGGTGTTACAAGAATAACGTTTTCAAAGCAAATCCTGAGGACAGATGGTAGGGTTGTAAAAGATGTGTTTTCTATGAGCTAAAGTCAGGAGCATTAGAAGTGTAAAGAGGCATGAATTTAAGTAAAAGAACTACTTATTATAAAAACTAACAACGCATGCAGTTGAAGTTCATTGGTATTTCTTTAGAGCAAACTTGGCAAATAACATAAGAAATACACAGGGTACTACGAGCCTTTTGGTGTAATTTCCTCCTGTTTCCCAGAAACAATAAAATAATATACAGGAGTTCTTTCACTTTCCTCAGCGCAGTGACATTTCACAAAAGGTAAAGCAATGCTGCACCTACTGACTTCCCTTGTCTATTTACAAAAGGAAATGTCATCAAGCATTCAAAATGTCACTACCTGCTGGGATGACGTCACGGAAATGTTCCTTCCCCTTCACATGCTGATGTTTGGAGCAATAAACCGTAATCTGCTTAAGGAGATCATGGGTTGGTAGGCAAGCGGCGCTGGACTTAATACCTATAAAATGAATTGCAGAGCAAATACATTTGCCAGGACTGAAGACGTTCTCCAAGGAGCGCAGACAAATGTTCACTACCATTGTCTGCCTCTTAAGCCAATTATTGCTGCAATACAAAGAGGTGCTATGTCTGCTACTTAAGCCATCTTGTTACAGTCCTTTAAAAGTGTCATGTACACAGAGAAGCATATTTGTAATCTTTATACTAAGTACACTTCACCTTAATTGCATCACCTCATGAAATTATATAAACAAGACTTTTGTATTTGTGCTAGAGATTTTCTCAAGCTGTAGAACTATGAGTCGCTTATGAATTTCATAGGGTACAGTTAGTGGGTTTAGGACCCAGAGTTTTGGTTTATTTATCATTTAGTGCAAAATAAACACAGTTCACAAAACCTGAGATTCCTTTCTGTCATTAAATCTCTCCTGGATTCACATCTTTCTGCTTATTTCTTGCCTGTACTCAGACTTTTTCCTGATTCCTAACAAAACTATTTAATTCTCAGAAAGAAACCATTTGATACATATTGCCTACTTACCTTCTTCATTATCAAATATTCCAATAAACATATATGGCAACAAAAGGTCCTTAAACAAAAAATACCATTATTTTCTTTTCCATTTCAGTTTGTTTTATCTGAGACACATACATTGCTTCTTGTAGCCTAAGGACTTCCACACATATACATAAAACTCAAAGTGAATCCTAAACTGAATCTATAGATAAGATGTTAAAAAAAAAAATCCAGCTATAGTAATATTTTTGGTTTATTTGTTGGTTCTTTTTAAACAATTCTTCAATTCCTGATTACATTATAATTAAATTTAAATAAATAAATACGGCACAAAGGTGGTTCTCCTAATCCTAATCATTCTAACCTGCTGTTGCTGATCTTACCACCATCATTATGGCAGTAAACCTCAGAGGCCTTTAGAATACTGAGGACCTCCTATGCAAAACCATATGACAGATATCAGTTTGAGATTCTTAAACCCCCAAATGAAATATGCGCTGAGTTTCTCAGTTGTACCACCAAGACAGCAGTTTGGGGAATCTACACAAATCCTCTGTTGAAAAGACTGGTTGCCATTAGCTTGCAAAAGGGAAAAGGTGTCAGTGAAGGGCGATTAATTCCTGCACAGATTTAAGCTCAGTGTCGGGACACTTACCCAAGGTCATTCCGTAAGTCAGTGACAGGACTGACTGCAGACTTTCCTCCACCTTCACTTTCAATATCAGAGACTTAACTTTCTCAGATTTCCATAGAGATTTCCAGGCCAGCAGGATTCACTCGAGTTCAGATGAGTTGAGAGCAAGCACGCAGCATATCTGAATCTGCTAAGTTTCTGAAGATTTCCTATCACAGGATTACAGATTTATTTTTAGTAGCTGTCCAACTTCTAATGTGAGTCATAAACCTCAAGTCAAACCAAGTTTATAAAGTTATCAGATAAAGCGCAGATTCTCAGACTCCTAAATGACTCCATTAGCATCAATGAGTAGGATGCATTTTGTGGAGATGCGGTTATACACAATTTAAAATTCATCTGAATATTCTGAAGTTAAATGAAAGAGCTATTCCCTGGAAATTAACTCAGGAACCATATTCCTATTACTTGCTTCAGCTGTATCCTTACCAATTTTTTTTTGAATATTTTTGCCCCTCATACTATTTATAGCCCACACTTATTAGTGTCCCAGTTCAAATTAATATTAGGATGCGAGTGCCCTGGTCCCAGTAATACTCCCCACTTTATCAGCTGAAACACCATTCCATTTGTGGTATTAAAATAATAAGACCACATCTACATAGTGCAAACAGCAGAGGTTCACTCACAGTGTGAAAAACAAAGAAAAAAAAAAAAACAAAGAAGAAATCAAAGTAAAAACAAGCCCAACACTTTCAAAACCTTCATATAATAGGATTTAAGATTATTCAAACTATTATAAGTCTTTCCAATGACTTCCACGCAACCGGAATACTTGTTATTACAGCAAATACAATATATATAAGCTATCTTCTTGCGAAAATTAATTAATAAAAAAAGGTTAAATATTGAAAAAGATCCACATGTTAACATCAACTTTCAGACTACAAATAAACTAACTGGGGATTTTGTACATATCAAAGATTTATTACTGTACTAGCTTTCAGGTTAGTTTTCATTTAAGGAAGAGTTCAAGAGAACTGAAAAAAAAAATCTTTTCTAGCTTTCAAATATTTATTTCCTAGTTTAGTGAGTCTATATTTATTCATCTTGAAACTGAACTGATTAGGAAGAAAGTGAACTATGACCATTTGCACAGTTCCAGCTCAAAAGCTTTCAAATCCAAATCAAAGACACATTTTCTGAAAGTTTCCAAATCATTCAGTGTAAAATAAAGTACTGTTGGCCTTAGTAATTAAGGAAATCATTACAGCTATGTATCTCTTATGATACCTGGGAAAAATTTGCTCTCCTTGTCACAACCTGGATGAACCCCAGTTCCCCTCAGGAAAAGATCCAAGCACACATCCCTCTCTTCCACCATTTCCATAAACAGAGTTGCTCAAAAGCTTACCATGTCCTCCAGTCTGAGCAGTCAGCAGCCCAGATACACGGGCTGTACTGGAAGGTCATCTGTCCTGAAATACAGACCTAATCAGAAAGAATTGAGAACACATAATTAAAAATTCATAGTATTAAATAAATACTTATGTTTCGGCTACCTTATTTTCTCCTGGGTAATTGCTTTTACATTTGCTTGTAATTTGACATTACTGAAGGAACATTTGATAAAAAGAGATTTAGTTTTCTACTGCAACTACTGAAAGCGATGAGCTGGGTAGAAACAACTGAGCCATAACCGATTCTCGATTGCTGTCTCTGGAAGGACACAGCAGTACGCGGCCTGTCCGAGAGAAGGAAGGACATTCTGGAAGTACTGCCTCACGAACTGTACTCAGTTGGAATACACAGCTTGGGAAATAGATGGTTTAAATCTCCTTGGATTGACACCCTCTTCAGGTGCAGAGGTCTTCCACGTGCAATCAGCTCAACTCAGTATTGGGCAGCGCTTTGTGGTTTCTCAGGCAGGGTGCTCTGGTTTTGGTCCTTCCCTGACAGACAACCCCCCAAGGAGGACGTGTGTTTTTTTCAGCCACCAAAACATCGCCTTTAAAGAGCTCTGTCTGACATCCTGCTTTTGCCTTCGCTCTCTCCCCCGCTGCTACTTTATCACGCCGACTGGGCTGGACGTGAAGCGCCCGAGGGACGGCAGCGAAGTTACAAAACAAACAAATGGGCTCCACATCCACTCGCATCCTGCCTGCGAGAGCACAGCACTGCTCAGGGAAGGCTTTAAAAGCACTGAAAGAGTAACTGCTTTTTATCTCTACACTCTTGTTTTTCCCCTTTTGGGACTGGGGGAGAACCACCCACCTACACCCTGTGGTACAGAGTTCTGCGAGTGTGAACCAAGTAAGAATTACTAAATTGTCAAGATCATCCAAAGGGAAGAATCTATGAAATAAATTAACCCTCCAGGCACAGATAAAAAAAGAAATTTGCTCACCTTTAGCTCCTCCCATCTAATAATCTTAAAGCTCATCACAAATAGTAATAAGCCATGCCTCATCATGGATAGAAATATTAATAATATTCTTCTGGTATTAAAAATGGTACAAATGAACAGTGCAGCCAGCAGTCTGATTTTCATAGCGTGCCTGTTCATTTATTCACATAGTTTGTGGGTATAATTACAACAACTGTGTGTTTCTATTATATGCATAAGTAGCTATTTGCATCTGCAAATATCTCATTTACATGTATGGTCACTGTTATGTCTATGTGCATAAATTAGGTATGCAATTGCACACATTGTAATGTTCATATATTTATATGAAATAACATCCTAGAGCTAAGCCATACCTCTTGCTACGTCAACTTTGTGGCAGGACTGGGAATACAACACAAATTGTCAGACTCCCAAGCCTGCAATTTAATCACACAGCCTCACATGCTACGAGAGGAATGAGGGACCCAAGCAAGATGAAGGAAACAGCCCAATCTCATCAGCTCAGTAAAGATAATGGTGATCCACCTCAGACTCCTTTTTGACTTCATTAAATTGTAGCAGTAAGGGGACAAGCCCTGTTGTTCCAGAGAATAGATCACCCTAACTACTGATATCTCGTGAAATAATCCTGTGGGTCTAGTGGAGTAGCAGAGATTTAGCACCAGTCTTTGCAAGGATTGACCAACATGCCCCTTTTTTATTCAGGTTTCTGATTTGCAATCAAACTGGA
This sequence comes from Calidris pugnax, assembly GCF_001431845.1. NCBI lineage: Eukaryota > Metazoa > Chordata > Aves > Charadriiformes > Scolopacidae > Calidris > Calidris pugnax. The sequence continues at coordinate 9,255,553 of NW_015090920.1, forward strand.
GGATTTTAAGTTACTGGATACCTTCCTTCCAAACACTTCTCTCTGGCTACTGAGATTTGTACTTCAGTCTTCTAGGAAACATACAATAAGCCACAAGTGATATTTGTGTTAAAGAGAACAACTAATTTATTTTCTTGAGCAATCTAAAGCAACAATTCTCATACAGCCATAGCAGAAGGCACACAGCTATAGGACAAAAGGAAGTACCAAAGTGAGAAGAAGCAGGAGCTTGTCTGGAGAAACTGGATTGTGTTTACTGAGGAGGACTTACCAGCCTGTGAACTCATGTTAGATCTAATTTGAAACATCTGAACACACACAACGCAATTCCGTTTTCTCTAGGGCATCAGGAGGTGCACGTGAGAGCACAAAGGCAACAGAATCCACACATCTTGAAAAACGCCTGGATCGGGAGCTATAAAAATCCCAAATTCCCTAGGTCCAGAAAAAGATTTTCCTCGTGTGTGACTCTTGGCAAGTCACAGCAGAACTGAAACAGTGCTTTGGAGTCAAGAGCAGGACTTGATGGCTGGAGCTGAAGTCCAAAATTGCAATATAAACCCTTCCACTTTAATAAATATACTTTCCTATATAGATTCCCAAGCCAAGTAGGTACCTCTTTTTTCATATAAAATTCATTACTATTGACCAAGAATGTGACAACTTACTTCAATATAAAGCAATTAAATCACATGCATCACAGATTAAGTTTTCTTGAAACAAAGGTCCTCAAGTGGTAGATGTTTAAGTATTAGGTTCTACACAAAAAGCAGCAAATGTAACATCTGTACCCTCCCAAAAAACACTTCTAATCTAATTTTTGGCAGTTTAGTAGGACTTAGAACAAGTGAATGGTCTAGTTGGGTTGGCAACACAGGTGCTTCTCCCTTAAGTATAGTATTCCTGGTGCAAAAGGAGAAGAGTAAAAAAGGAACAGAAGTAATGCTGGGTTATTCGAATGGAAAGGGGAGTTCTTAAATTCTGCCTCTTCCTTCCCAGAGCAGTTTTATGCTTTTATATTGAACTGTCATTGGAAAAAGAAAGAAAATAAGCCAGAGTGCAGAGACCAGAACTCAAAACTTATTTCTCCTCTCTGGAGGTGGAAGAAAGTGGCATATTACTGGTCCAAGGCCTTTGTCGTTCAGTGCAGCAGCCTTTTGTTATCAAGTTAAAACCCAGGGCAGCCTTTGCTGCACCGGGCAGGTTACAGAATACACCTGCCGAGAGCGCTGCTGTCACTGATGGTTACCATTACCCACAGAAATGGATCATTTTTAATACCTGGAACAGACAGCAGGTATGTCAGTACCTCTACATCTCAAGAGTGTATGTGTTTCATGTCCTCTTACCCCCCACGGCAATCTTTCCTGCTTTTTGCCATTGCTGTCATTTACTATGAACTGGTGGGATCCAGCAGCTTTATCCTGCTTGAAATAAATTTCAGCTGCCAAAATACCGTTCCATGTTGAATTCTGATTACATTGTTGCCCACAAGAACCTGCTTATTCCCCTCTTTCACATATTATCTCTCTACAGAGCATCCTCTCTGACAGCAGTTAGGGACACTCATGTTGGCCCTTGCCCATCCCCTAGATGACCTACATCAAACAAATCAGACACCCCTTTGTCTGAGCGTATGAGCAAGTAGGTGACCCCATTTGAAAATATTCATTAAATAGTTTCATCATTTTTTTTATATTACTTTAAAGTCATTAACATATTGGGTCAAATTATGATCTCAATTACAGAGGAGTAAATCTGAGGCAATTACACAGGCGCAGAATATGATCAAAATCTGGTGCAAAATAATTAGAACATTTCAGTTGCTCTTGGTGAAACTTCATTAGTGGAATAATATAAATTAATAAAGACCACCAAAATGGATGATGTCAGAAAATTCACTGAAAATGAAGTCTCAGGTTGCACTGTTCACAGGAAACAAATCAAGTAAAGCCGACAAACGAAGCCCCAAGGTCCTGGTACTTAATGTTAGAGCTACTTATGATCTTCACCTTTTTGGTGGGAACACGACTAATCCATTTGATAAACTGAGTATCAATGACCTTCGTTAAAAATTCATTGAAACCTCACTGAGTAAATGATAACTATTAAGCTTAAATTATGTGGACATATAATTATCCAGACTGGATTCTCCACATACCTATTACAGGGGCACAACCTGTCTCCCCCAGCTTCCCCCCCACATACTCATATTAACAAGTGTTTACTCTAAATGCAATTACATACACAAATATATTAAACAAACTTTTCACTGTGGAAAAAATCAATATGCTATGAGATAGTAAAAATCAGAATTAAAATTGCACATAAACATAATTCCCACTCTACTAACACACTCATGGGGCTTCAGGTTTCACTTGGGTCCTCTACAGGCACCCTCTCCTACAGCACAGAGGATGGGTGGTACACACAATGAGAAGCTCTTCCATTTTCTGCCTTTCTATTCTGTATTGATTGTGATACCCTGGCATTACAACAGATATGAGGACAGCAAATCCTGATTTCCACAGTATTCGACTCCTTCAATATTAACCTGTGCACTTATTCCAGTAACGTTTATTAATGATATGAGGGAACTGGAATTTCTAAGTTTTCTAAAGGAAGTTTTTATATCTGGAAAAATCTTTTTTGACCAAGGGGTATTCATTAAACCAAGTGGCATCTGCGTAACAACTCAGACACCAGCTTTAACCATTCCACTTTAAAAACAAGAAGCCACCGGGTAAAGGCACGAAGGTAAAAAAAAATACTAGTTCATCCCATGTGCCCAAAAGAAGTGAACTAGAATCTGTTCCTCCAACGTGCATTATCATTTTATATCCACAGGCCGTAAGCACAGCTCTCCTGGACAGCAGCTGCAGTACTGAGAGCTCAGCACTCCTCCCGCACAGGTATCAGGTGTTCAAGGCAAGGAAAAAAACCCTTTGTGTATGTGTCTGCCTTAGCATTTCCCAGGCAATCTGCCACAGATCAAAGGATGGCATCTCATTTCCCCAGCTGTTACTGACAACACAGTAACAACAAAATAATTCAACTTTTTAAGGCAAAACAAATAACAGATATATAGTTCATTGTTAAGATAAATAACTGCCTTTCCTTACTAAGGTTAAAGAAAAAGTTCTTTTCAGATCAACCCTTTCTTTCTTTCAAACCTCGTCAGCTTGTTCCCCACCCAAAATACAAATAAGCTTATTCAACTCATAAAGAATACATCCCCAATGTTTTTAAAGGTGCTCTTCTTCAGCCCTTAAAACGGTTTAAAACAAACATTCAAACAACATGCATTTCATAATTGCCTGGTCAGCCACTTGAATGTTTGAAATGACACTTTTCTGTGTCTTATGATCATCATAAAATTTTTCAAGAGTGACCTCGTGTAATCACCTGCAAATTGCATTTTTTGCAAAGCACCTCTACGTTTCCTTACCTCCTGCTTTGACTGAGCAATCTCAGTAATTTTTCAGCATGCTGGTTTTCAGCCAAAATGATTAAAATGTTCATAACTTATAAAATGACTTAAAACAAAATCTACTACAAAAATGATCACCAGTAGCAGTAGGTACTGATATTTATTGCTGTTGGTCCAAATTATACCATAAAGCCAACCTCCACACAGTGTTTTGCTGTATTAGTTGTTACGTAGGAGTACCACCTCCCCAGCCCAAACTAGAACATGTAACTGGAATTTCAGCAGATGTGAACTTTAAGACATCGTTATGGTTAAAAGACAGGATGTGACATTTCACTTGTGTAGAAGAAACTTGGTTCTTTGATTAGCAGTGCCAATTCTTCCATGTTGTTTTGCATCAAGCATATATTGACGATTCTGATAATATATATATATATTTTTTTATTTTTTTTTAAGTAAAAGGGGTAAAAAACAAATTATACAGAATGCTCATAGTATTGCATCAATCAATGTCACAGTTTTCTGCTCAGAGGCACACCAGACAACCCTTACCCTCATTTTGGCTTTACACTGCACTTTTTTTTTCATTTTTATGTAAATCACTATCCAAAACCAATTTGTCATCTCTCTGGAACAAACCTATCATGAACCTACAAGAGAAATGCATTTTCAGTTTTAAAAAAGTACTAAAGGCTCTAAAGAGGGCTCTGCCTTATGCAACTATCTGCCCTTCAAAGCTAATACACATCGAGGCGAGTAATAGAGTTCCGAGGGGGGAAAGTAATACAGCCCCAAGCAAGGATACTCTTGAACTCGATTTTTGTGAGAACTAGTGGGTGGCAATGTAATTTTGTTGGTGTTCCCTATCTTCTCATAAGCCTGCGGTAGCACATTTTTTCTCACCTATCACAGTAAAAGCCTAACCCTAATGTAAGGGTTTTTAGAGTTTAAAAAAAAAATAAAAAATCATGTCTTTGGAACATATGGCAGAATTGCTTTGTAACAAATTGTTTACTTTTCCTTTAGAATTGGGAAAAAAAAAACAGTAGAGGAAAATGAACACCAACATCCTCAGTCAGAAAGCTTGCTACAAGAGTCCAATTTGGTTCATCAAGAATACAACTTCTCTTTTCTTCCTTCAGAGAATATGTTACCTCTCTGAGACCACTGAACAAAGCTGCTGCTTTGCTTTTAAGCCTGAAATTTAGAGTATGTTAATTTACACTTGGAAATGACAAGACCTGGTTCTTTTGGGAAATAGCTTGAGAGAGAAGGAGGGAAAGGCAGACTGAAGAATGAGGCTTTAGATAGAAGTCTTTCATACTCAAGGTATCGCAAAATGCCTTCAGAAAGGCATTGCTACATTAATCATATAAATCCAGAAACCTTTCAGACCCAGCAACATGAGGTCAACAACTGCTCACGGCTCAGTTCAACGCGCAAAAAGGTTTATATAGGTTGCTAAAACCTACAGATGGTACAGTATAAAAATTATGATTTTGTATGGCTTGGACACGTTAGCTAGAATAGTTATGTATGTAACTCAGAATTGAGCTGTCAGCTTAAAATCAGGTCCTTGGTTGATTATTTATGTTTTCTTACACTTATGCTCACTACAGATCCCGGCTGCTTTTAAGAAACTTCCTTCTCCCCAAGCCTCTAAGAATTTCTCCTCAAGAAGTCATTAGCATCAGATCATCTCAAATAATTTTGCAGGGAGAAAGTGTAGACTCAGAAAGAGATCAGAAATGTCAGACTTCCAGCCCCCCAAACTTCCATTGCCTGTGGCCTTCAACCTGAACAACCTGATCAGGGTTTATCAACACAATACAGAGGCTACAGAAGAACACCTTCCTGGGCTTCATGTTAGTATTTCTTGTTTTAATGTTATTTCCACCCTGGAAACATATTACAAAATAAATTTACACCGAGTGCAGGGTTTTTTGCGTGTTTGGTTTTTTTTTTTTTAAAGAAAAATTAAATGAAAGCAACACTAATTCACACATATCTATTGTTTGCAATTAACATGCATAAAAGATGATTGTAACGCTAGTTATGCTACTTTATGCACATTAAGTGAAATGCCCCATAATCCCAAGAACATTAGGGGTTTTTTTTCTTTTAATGGTTTTACTCAAATAGGTGACAAATATATAAACAACTAAATGCATCTGAAAGTGCCAGGCGCTCTCAAAACCTGTTCTGATAATTTCAAAAATAAGAAACATATTCTTAAGCAGAAAGACCAAGTTTAGAATGATCAGATGAGATAAGGGCTATTTGCTGAGGGTTTCAGGCTGCTCAGAATTAATACTTTACACAAATATGGGGATGATCCCCCATCTCAGTGGCAAACCAAGGAGGGAATCATGATGCTTATTCCATTTATTTCCCACTTTTGGAGAGAGAGAGGAAAAAACAAAACACTGTAGCAGCAAGTACCTTTCTTGGAAAAAGGTTGAGACAGGTGAAAATCCGGAACTACAAAGTTCTTAGGTAACCTTCACGCCTAAAACAACAAATCTGGGCACCTGATCCTTACAGCAGTTTGTAGAAACCCTGCTAAAGTTAATAAAGACCATGGAATTCAAAATGAAGCAATGACTTCCACACCAAGAGAGATAATATTGTCAACATAGTCAAGAACATGTTAAAAAAAAAACAACCCACCCACCCCAAAATTTCTGTAAAGAGGAAGAGATATTTTCCCTTTTTTTAAAAGCTAAGAAGAAAAAAATCTGTTGTAAACCATCCTCACCTTGTGTCCTGTTTCCCTAAACCCAGGAAGACACCATTCCTACTGACAAGGCTGGGATAAGGCCAACCTTTATCCATCCCAAGGAAGCTACACTGCTGCACAAGAAAGGCAACATTTGCAGGGCTAGAGATCAAGAGAGGGAGATACATCAGCCTCTAGATTTAGATCACTTTAAGTGATACTTAAAAAATAAGGATGAAAGCTTGAGTTTCCTCAGATAGATATTGTCCAGGATTGTCTTCCTCCTGAAATAATCTAACTAGGAATCACTTTTTTTTGCAAAAAATGGTCCAAAGCACTGCCAAAAGGCATAGAATTTGTGTCATTTCCTCAGAAAAGGCACTTGAAGCTCTGTAAAACATTCCCATTCTCTCCATGTGTGAGAAACCTTATTTTCCTTTTAAATTACAGCCCAAGTAAATTGATAGACCTGTGAAAGTCTCAATTTTTGTTCCAAGTAGCAAGCAGAGCAAGGCAGCTTATGAATCTATGTATACGTGTACATGCGCACATACGCATTATTACTATAACATAAAACAAACTGCAAAGAACCAAAGGAGTGCTAACTGGCACATGCATGACTGTATATCATCTTTACACTTCAAATGTAAATACACAACTTAGTAATACACTACACGTCTGTAAAAATCAATTTTGTCCTATTTCAGTAGAATTTGTACAAATTACTCTGATCTTCATGAATATTCAAAATACATAATGAATATATTACCTTTGCTTTCTCAATTAATTTCTACCTTGCACTGGATTATAAATTTTTATATATATATATGCAATTTTATACATATGAATTTTATTTTTTTTTTCTTTTTTATTCTATATAATATAGCACTGTTTATCTTTTCCCACTGAAAGGGTTAAACTTGTTGCTGTTACCCAAGACCACAGTGAGCAGTGTTTATGAGAGCTACTTTCTACTGTGAAACTAAGGCTGAGAAAATTACTTCTATTCAACACTTCTGCTTTAAAAAGGATAATGATTTCATCTGGTTAGAGCTGTCTGTACCTACTTAGTTTATTGCAGGGAAGAAATTGCCTGTTCACTCATGATAAGATAATTTGTTGCCTTGGAAATTAAATTATCCATCCCAGTTTACCTTGAGGAGGAATACTATATAATACCTATTTGTTCCATTACACCCTTTAAATCAGAAATACGCTTTACTCTACAAATATGTTCCATGTAATCAGAGACATTAAGACAAGTTAAAATAGCCCCTGACTGCAACTTAATTAGGCTCCAAAGTTGTCAATTGTGTAAGACTTGAATCCAGTGGAACTAAAAGGATATTGAATAAATAATTTCTTTTAAAGAATAAAACTAAGCCTGAAATACATTTTAAAGTTAGGTTTTTTCTTTTTTTTAATACTCTCAGGGAAATTCACCACCGAAAAGCCACGTCAAGTACACATCTTCACTCTACCAAACCAGAACATCGTTTCTAAGTATCGTTACAAGATGGAACAACAGGCAGGATCAAACCTTATTTTCCATCTAATATTTTAGATTATAAAAAGGTTTAAGACAGGTATGCAGCTAACATGGTTTTTTTTTTCTGTTTCTGCCAAATTGTACTTAAATAAATAAATATGGGCTGGTTTTCAGAGACACTGGTTCGTAAAATTACCGTTTCTTAACTAGTTTTAAAGGCCAAGCTGAGTGAAGGGGTTTTAAAATTTAAAACCTGCTTTCACAAAACTACAGTAATTAGGAGCAACCATGGTTCTAGGCCAAGGAGAACACATCAGAAATGATGGGTAGGGCATGGTAGGGCACAGCTCTCAAGGCGCTCTTTGACAATAGGCCCCAAAAACAGCTTCTCAATCCTCTGTAAAGCTCATCTATGGAGCCGCATAATCCAAGCGATTCATTAACTTCTTACGTAGAGAAATTAAAAAAAAAAAAAGGCTAAGAAAATGAGATTTTTCCATAGCACGCTTTTTCAAGCCTCTGAGTGGTGATGAAGAGAAGCTGGCCTTGTGATGATGATAATGGATTACGAAATGGGGCTTTGGGCTGTTGGCTCTGACAGAGACTCTGAGCGTGACCTTGAATGTATCGTGTAATCCCCCTGCTCCTGTTCCTCCACTTGTGAAACAACGGCGACAATTCTTACCTACAGTGAGGAACTGTTCGGGGGATTAATTAGATGTTTATTGGATGCTTTAGATATGAAATATGTGAAACCATCCACTTTAGTTGAGGCTTAACTATATTTATTTTCAATCGAGTTCTAGAGATAGGAGCTTTCCAATGAAACATTTTTTGCCCCCCTCCAAATACTGGTCTGACAAAAATGAACCTTTTCATGGAAACAGAGGGTTTGATGAAGTTTTAATGAAGGAGACTGCTCATGTTCCTCAGGAGATTTCTGCCTCCATCCTAGTACAACTGGGAAATGCGAGTGGGTTTTACCAATGACTTACTAAGCTAAGAAAAAGCATTTAATGGCCTTTCCCTTGGCACTGACACTGAAATATCATGACCTTCCCTCACCTTATTTGTAATCTCGCTCTCTCAGTCTCACACACACATTAAGGACTGCTATATAAAGCATATTTTAAAATATTATTTTCCTTTTGTCTCATCTTGCCAGTCTATGCTGCATTATGGAAAATTTGGAAAGATTTCATGAAGTTCAACGGCGGGAAATAAAAAATATAGGTGGATTGAGGGCTAGAAAGGGGATATTATGTAGCACGGAAAGAAAATTCTCTTGCATTTCTAGGGCTGTTTATTAGCAAATTAATTATATTATTTATTAAGTAGAGAAGCATTTACTGTGAGAAAATTCTGCATGTGAATAAAACATGCTTAGATATTAGTAATTAAAATGGCAAAGCATCTCTATTAAGCTTCAAAAGAGCACTTAAGCAAGCAGGATCCAAGCAACAAAATTACAAGAAATCTGAACGATTCCATCATCTAATGAACTGAACTCATTTACCTCTGGATAGCATAGTGTGCACTCTCAGTAAGCAAGGAGAATACATTATGTGATCTAAACGCAGGAACAAAATGAGTAAATCATCTTTTGATGTAGAGACTGTTAGTCCGATTTATTTTATACTTGCCATCTACTGTGCACTAGTGAGCAGCAGTAGCTGCTCCAGGAGTTACTCGCAATTTTCACTGGTTCACTAGGAACAGTGAATATTAGAGTCTTATTAAAAAAAAGTTTTTTATTTTTTAATACACACAGCACAGTTCTTTTTGGGATATTTCTCAAATAATGCAGACTCTGTAGGCAATGTTAATGAACCCTTTGTTCAGCTGCATTTTTCATCTTTATACTGGGAAATGCTGTTTTCCCTTGCCTTCTCTGCTAATCCTTGAAAATTTAGTGGCATACCCATTCCAAAACCCCAACCCACAGACTTACAATTCTTTAAAAAAAAAAAAAAAAAAAAAAAAAAAACAAACCACACAAAAACCAACCTCAGTAAAAAAAAAAACTTTAAAAAAATTAGACTTAATCTAGGGCCTATTTTTTGTATTTCTTATTTCCTGAGAAAGATGCACAGACATAACATAGTTGCATTTCCATCTCAAGTAGTGGCTTTAGCCGTCTGTACTACTCAGATGCAATGGTTTGAAGTTCATTATTTTTTGTTCTGAAGCCACCCTGCTGTTCTCACCAAATGAAAAGCAGGTCAGAACCAAGCTATTTAATTAGCTGGGAAGGCAGGTGATGCTTAAGCACACTGCTAATCATTTTCTAACTGTTTATAATTTTCCATCAGGGATGGATTGACAATAGAATTTCAAAACAACATGCAGAAAATGATAATTCATGACAAAGGGCTGTGAGGAGTAGTATTGCAGTTAATTTTAGTAAACGGAAAGGCTACAAAATAATAGACTATAAAATATTAAAACTAAAAACACATCTTTGTTACGCCTCAACAGTACTCAAATCTGTATTTGAATGAATTGAACAGTAACAAAGTAAAACAATAGATTCGGGTTAAAAAAATGTCCACTAATGAGATCTCAAATTATGGAACCACACAAAGGAGCTCACCAGCATGTGAAATTTCTATTTTCCTAGGTGGTTCAGAGCTTGAACCAGGATTTTTTTCTTTCTGATTCCATCAAAACTCCACATGTGTACATACGACATGTTACTAATTTTTCATGATTACTAGCAGAATAAAATCTGTACTGTTCACATTACTTTTAATTTTCAATAATAGCATAAAATATAAATGGCTCTCTTTCCCGTAATTTTTTTCTTGCAATGTCCCTCTTTCAAGATATCACACAAGCATTTATACTGTTATTAACTTTACTGCTCTTACGTTGAAGAACTAAGAACTTCCAGTCTCCCATCCAAAGCAAAATAGGATAAGAATACAACATCTTTTGGGGAATTCTAAGAGGAAATACAGTAATTATGGGCTCTATTAATCAGAAATTAGGTTTCCTTAGATGCAGTAACTTCATAATTCTCAACAATTTGGCTCAAGAGAAACAAAAGCTTTTGATTTGAAATATAGCCACCATTACAAAAAACACCTAAAAACTTCAGAGCAGCTGCCTCATGTGAAAATAAGCACCAGTGATTGCCAGGTTTCAGCTAACACCCAAAGAAACTCAGTCTCTATGATGAAGAAGGGAGCTCTCCAATGACTTAAAGTATTTTCCAGTAAACAGAGCTGTGTTTTAATTAAGACAAAAAAATAGTATCAGTGATGTACTATCTGGTGTGGTAAAAGAAAGCCTTTTTCCTGCTGTTAATGAAAATCAGTTTGATAGCTATATCGTTAATGAAATTTTCACCATTTATCTGCTAGGTTAAGATACTTCCTAATAACTAGTGCTATTAAAGAAAGTATGCAGAACCTTAATTTAAAGCACTAATTAGTCTCAAATCAGTGAAGATTACATTGTAGGAATAGGGACTCAATGCATAATGGCCTTGTCTATAAGGATCGAGAAGGGACGTATCTGCTTGCCTGTAGAAGCAAGATCAAAGCCAGGTTTTGTTTAGTTAGCGAGCTGTTTGCTTCCACTGTTATCATAAGACCCCTGAAATAAAGCAGGGAATTTGAGAAAAGAGATTTTTGACTTAAAAGCTAGTCCTCTGGGAGAGAGCCTTCATGAAGATTAAGGGGTAAATTGGGCATTGCTTCTAATCTTGTAAGTGAATAAAGTAATCAGGGGAATACTAAGGGAATGTCTAGGTTATCAAACTCAGTAGTTTTGATATTCTGATTATTTATTTAATCCATTGAACTACACCGTTATTTTGATTCCTTCGCAGAATCCTTTTTCAACAGAAGATGTGTTGTTCTGCAAATTCCTGCATCAGATTATATTGTACAACAGGATAAATTCAATAGCTGTGAAAAACACAGGAATTCTAGTCTTAAATTGTTCAAACATTATAAATTCACTCATACATACATATCACTATAGAGATGTGTCTTCAGTACGATAACTTTCATAGGAAGCTAAAATATAAACACCACTGTATTTTTATAAACCTGTTCCATGTAACTTTTGCCTCCGAATCTCTGAATTTTCTTGTTGACCAAGTTATCCCAAGTCATAAATACAATTGAGTGCATAGACTTGGAGAAAAAAATTGCATAATCTAGAATAAAATCTATTTTGTTGAAGTCGTGAATATTTGCTGGGGGTTGTTCTGTTGTATTTAAATAATGAATTTGGATGACGCACGTTTTTACTGATATGTATCACTTCCAACTCTGCTGGAAGCCTGGGACCCTTGAAGCTACAAAGAAACTGTAGTGGAAAACCAGAATTATCAGACAGGCTTCCTTCTTTCAGGACATTGTGACAAGCATCATAACATCACAACACTAGGAGATAATAAGGAACAATGCACCTGTTAACTGGGAACACGTGAGACATGGAAGAGTAAAACCAAAAAAACATTCTAGCATGACCTTACAGTTTTCTCATGTATTTGATACCCATCCCAACCATTTTGGGGGGTACGCATTCTTGCTACATCCCTTTCTGTTTCTCTTTCAACTAGGTTATAAATATAGTCATGTGCTAGGCTGTACAGCTCCCTAGCCAATATATATATGTAAAATAAATATTTATATATGTAAATAAAACTTTTATGTGTTGGCCCTGGGCTTACAAAATAATAAAAATATTTTTGAGCATTCTAGACAAGTAGTTCAGACAGCAGAACAAATATTTTCCAACATAACCTTCTGAAACTAAACATTAAAACTGTTCTCAAGAAATATTAGAGGCCCTTCCCACCACCTGCCTTCCAACAGCCAGCCTCTGATGCTTCAAGGGAAAATTCAAGAACCCTCGCAGTGCACAGTTAAAAGGTGTGCTGTCCATAAAAAAATAATATTCCTATCATTGTCTTTTGCCCTGAAGCATGAGAATTTATATCATTTCTAGATCCCTGATTATTTTTTAAACCCTAGTAACTCTGGCTGTTGTTATAATCTATACAAACATCCATTTCCTTTTCTAATCCGACTGAGCTCTTGACTCCAATAATATATTGTGGCAATGACTTTTGTTAGCTTATTGTTGGCTGAAAAAATAATTCCTTCTGTCGATTTTAGATTTGCTGTCTTTCTGTTTCTCTGAATACTGCCTTCCTCCAATATTATGTCAGAAGTTAAGTAGAAAGCCTGCACTAGCTTCTCTATAAACTCATTTTTACACACCGTCCTTTTTACTCGGTTATTTTTCATGTCCCATCTTGTTCATATCTATTCTGAAGTAAACTGCTCCTGTCTTTTCAATCTTACTTCATATGGTAGTTTTTCCACTTCTCTAAGCATTCTTATTGCTAATCTCTGAACCCCTTCTATTTTCCCTATAGTCTTTTTTGAAATAAAATAAACAGAGCTGAAAGCTGTGTTCCAGAGGCAGACTGGTTTACAAATAGCATTATAATACCATCAATATCAATTTATTACAAATCCTAACCCTAGATTTCTTTTCTTTGTTAACCATTACTGCTGACTGATGAGAAAGGTTTGCAGTTGTTTGGATTTCTGATCTGGAAGTCACAACTACAATACATTTGATCCTAGATGTACCATAATAACATTCATGGAATGTATTTCCCAATACCTGCTGAACTTACTGAATACAGTGGATTGTAGCCTGAGAGAACTGCACGCGCTGAACATGGAACAACAGGGTTTTCCATTCGCTCTTGGAAGCCTGTGATGCCTCGGGCACTTTTCAAGCAATGTCTTTTTATTTCAAATAAAGAGAGCCGACTGATCTCCTGGAGTAAAATCAGGTCCCCGGAGAGCATCTAAGACAGTCTTTTGACAGTAGGCAGTAAAATTTACCAGTATTGACTATTTTCACGTGATAACTCACAACTGTTGTCATCGTCTTTTTGTACGGTAGCAATTCAGGCTGAATGCTGCAAATGCGATGGAAATTGTGCCTGAAGCACAACCTCTCACCGGAGAGCTGTACGTTGTCATTAGATCTTATAGAAGACCTTCCACTCATTTCAGTGCTCATGCATTCAATTTATTCTGCATAAACCAACCGTGTTACGTTGCTTTCCAGATTATGGAAGGCAGTTTTACATTAAGGTGCTTTGCCTTAACATGAGAAGGAGACTTCTGTACCTTCTCTGGGAACAATTTGTTGTTGAGGATAAACATCTTATCTGTGGGATCAAGTAAAATGTTTTATTGACCCTCAGAACTAAAAACATTCAAATCCTGTTAAAGTTTTGGAGGCAGACTGCTTTAAAACTGCTTTAACCATTTAATCAAAGGGATTTAGAAAACCAAGCAGGAACTAGAAGAGTTTATTTTTACTGTAACGATTCAAAAGCAGTCACCTTGTGATCATTAATTCTGGGAAAATACCCAAACCTCTAGATTGCTAGTCCAACGCTTATTCCTCTTCAAACTTCCTGCCGCTGTATCAAGCCATTTAATGTAACTCTTTATATTGAATCTCAGATTCCTTCAGTGCAATCCTGTGCAGAGCTTGGTGCCTGCCCTACTGCACCTCAGGGTCACACACGGGGATGGGGGCTGCAGATGACTAAAGGAGATTGCCTTGTGAACGCAGATTATTCACCCTCTGAATTCCTACCTCTGATATACAAAGGAAAACCCAATCCTGTGTAGGCTGGCTTCATCGAGCTAAAGCAGGAGTAAAATAAAAAAGAGTCCATGACCAAGTAGAAATGATTATGATGAGTAACAGATTTGTCATTGGCGGGGGGGAGAGGAGCAGGAAAAAGGTTAATGTAAAATTCAAACTATTGTATTCTTTGGTGGGTGAAAATTTCTGTATTTCTCTTTTATAAAGGCAGGTGAGAGAAAGAAGAGCAACAACTATTTTTCTCCAACATTCTTTGAAACTTTTTCACCTGCAGACACAAAATGGTACATCTGAATCACCTCTAAGTCCCTCTTCTTTCTCTCATGCTTGGAGGCTCAACGGTCCCAAGTCCCTCTAAGACCAGCCTTACTACTCTCCTCAAGAGACAATGGGGGCAGGAGAGCCACATTTGACTCGTATCAGTCCCCTGAACCATCCAGGTAACACTGTAGATGTCCTGAGATTGCCACTCTGCTTTGATGCAGGTGAGGGGCAGCACAATCCAGGAAGGGGAGTGGAACTTAGGTGAAAAAAAATGATTAGGGAACTATGACAGCCTTGTCTATATGCAGCTCCTAAGGAGATGATTCATATTCTAACATTATCCTAAATACAACATAACTTGAAAACAAAGAACATAATTGCAGCCTATCAGCTTTTTTGAATGGAAATCAGAAATCTCAATTATAATCTACATGTCAGCTTTGCATTAGGAAGTTGACATTACCCAGGTACTTCACACTGGATTCTGCCAATAGCTAGGCAATGTTAGAGTTCCTGTGTGGCATTCAAGTATTTAAAGCAATTATAAATTAAGCTAAATGAATTAATCTCCACTTCTGTTTTATCTACGGCCAACAGTAAAACTCTTTGTTAGGAATACTATTTGCTTCCTGATAAAAATTGTACAGAGCTGTTAGTACACAGGGGTTTTTTGGGCTTTATAAGATTGTCAATGACACAGGGATCCTGTTTTATTCCACCTCAGACCATGGCAATTCTGACTTTAGTTCTGGAAAAAGCTTAAATTTGGCAGCACTTCTTGTCTATAACTGCTTTCTATTTTTAATTTTTCCTTTCAGAAACAGAAATCCTGTAACATAATAATTGTTATTTTTCCTCATAGGCAGTTTTTACATAAAAGACCCCAAGAAAGCATAAAATTTTTATGTCCTTTTCCTACTGAAAATTACTGAGGAATTTTCACACAATTATATCTATTTCTGCATATCTATGGCCCTGTCTGGGGCTTGGCTGTCAGAGGTTTGATCCAGCTGCCGTGGACCAGAATGGAAGTCCCACCTACCACAGTGAACATAGTTCTTTCACAAGAAATTTTGGGATGCTCATCATATAAAGTCAGAGAAAAGCAAGAAGCTCTGCCATCTGAGTCAGTCAGTCACTCATTGAATTCACTTTTCAACACGGGGCTTCTGGTAGAAACTTCACCCCTCTCCTTTCTGGATATTTCACTTCAGTTGGGGATTATTTTTCCCCACTTTGTCTTTCACTTTTTCTTATTCCTGAGGAAATGGCTTATTCTCACCCAATTCTTTCTGCTGTAAAGCACTTAACAAGAGAGAAACTGCTACTGAGGTGTTGCTAAATCTGTAAAAGCTTCAGTACGGTGCTTAATAGCAGTAGAAATTATTAAGTGCTGTCTGATACTCAAACAAAAGTACTGTGTCAAGGTAAAACATAGGAAACCTTATGAAAAAGAAGCACTTTGGGTACTTTTCCATACCTTGGCATTTTGCACATCTGACATTTTACATCATTTTTACCAAATCCAGAAAAACTTCCAGCAATACCATTTTTTGTTTAAATAGGTGAAAATACGCATTCCAAGTAACAAATATACCTGTGTATCAACTCACATTCATCCTACTGCACATTATATACAACTACTGTTTTTTTCCACTATGCTTTTTCTTCCCATTTATACACAGCATCTGCCTGTATTTCGTAGTATTAGAAAACATGAGACTTATTCATCAATGCCTTGCACCATCTGTAGTCATCGTATTCGTGCGAAGTGAATGCAGATCACAGATCTTCCATTACAGTGTTCGACATCAAGGCTCATAAATCAATTTTTGTGTAATTGCAGTCATTTCTAAATACCAGCATATTTATATAAAGAAGGGACCGTAGGTACAGTAAATCTTTGTAGGTTTGTAAGCATAGAAACATTTAATACCAGTGAAAAAGGTCCTAGCTTTCAGAACATATCACCAGATACAGTTCATTATGTGGAATTTCATAACCTTCCCTTAAAACAAAACTAAACCCCTACCAAAAAACAACAAAAAACCAACAACAAAAATAAACAAACACACCACACACACAAGAAAATAGAAATAAACAAACATACACCTTTGAAAATTATTTTTCAAAAATCCCAACTCTTATAAATGGTTTCCTCCAGATATAAATGATAAGTTCAAATTGAATTTAATACCTTGCCCTGTTCTTGCACCCTTCATTTTCAGTATTCGTACCAAAGCAAGTGCAAGAGCGCACAAGTGAGGATGCAATCTGAACTGCATCCTTTATACAGGTTCAGTGGAATCAGATAAGATTAGTAGTTCTTCAGATAAACTTCAAAATATTTGGTTTATTGCCGAAGATGTATCTCTGGTGGGAAGAGAGAAGAGGGGAATAATTTATCTGAGAGATAGGCAAGAGACAGGAACAGTTACTTCAGTGATTGGTAGTTGCTTCCTGTCTAGCGTAGAAAAATAATCCGCTGCTAAGGATCACCAGCCTCAGGCTAGTCATGGTCCACACCACACCTTCTGATTTAAGTAGATTTCTCTAGCATGACCTGACAGCATCATAAAGTACAGGAGAGATGACCAAGTTTCTAATGTGCTGGGCTATTACCCTTACAGGCTGGAACTTCCAAGCCCATCTCTTGAAGACACAAACCATGTCAGAGGGGACACGGCAATAGAGAGGGTGAAGAAAGCATTGAGGCGGTAGTTAAACGTGTGTTTAATTTCTGACTCTGCTATGAGCCTGCATAAGGACTAAGTCTTTGGTTTCCCAGCCTTTAAAATGAATATAATAAAATTGTGTTTCTTGGAGATCTGCTCCGAGATCAATTCAGTAAAAGCTCTAGGTAGCAATATTACCATCTGCAAGGCGGGAATCGCAGCCATACCATCCACACAAATACACTCATACACAAGTGACATGGAGCAGTCAGATGCCAAAATGTAAACAGCTGTTGCCATTTTAAATGTCCTGAAGTACCTAGATGGTCTTCAGCTCCAAAAACCTAATGTCCTATGTCGCACCAGACCATCCAGAAGTCACATAGACTAATCTAAGTTAGAATTTAACCCCCAAAAAGCACCAGATGTCTATGTTTAAGTGCCTCCATCCCACCTTTTGCAGCCACAATGACACCACATCCAAGTTAATTTCAACAAGAAGTCCCTGTTAATACTTTATTTTTCTACTGGGTCAAATCCTTCTTAATTGGGAGATATTTCTCCAAATAGAACTGCAATGCATTAAGCTAAAGGCGAACTATTATATTTTCACTTCATGTCTGCAGCTTTCATATACACTAGTGGCACAGATCTCTCTGCAGACAGTGTACCCACAACAGATCCTCCCAGTGAAGAAATGGGTCAAAAGCAGGTATCAGCTAGGGAAGAGACATCAGACTCCTTTTAATGGCAATCATGGAATCATAGAATGGTTTCCTTCAAGATCACCAAGTCAAACCCCCCCCTGCCATGGGCAGGGACACCTCCCACTAGACCAGGTTGCTCCAAGCCCCATTCAGCCTGGCCCT
Organism: Calidris pugnax; assembly: GCF_001431845.1. NCBI lineage: Eukaryota > Metazoa > Chordata > Aves > Charadriiformes > Scolopacidae > Calidris > Calidris pugnax. The sequence continues at coordinate 9,273,659 of NW_015090920.1, forward strand.
GAACACCTCCAGGGATGGGACATCCACAACTTCCTTGGGCAACCTGTTCTAGCGTCTCACCACCCTCATAGGGAAAAAATTCTTCTTGATATCTCATTAGATCTGCCCTCTTCCAGTTTGAAGCCATCACCCATTGTCCTATCACTACATGCCCTTGTAAAAAGTCCCTCTCCAGCTTCCTTGTAGGCCCCCTTCAGATACTCGTATCGTAGGTTTTGTTTGTCTGCTCCTCTACCTTTGTAATGAATTAGAAGTTCAGGAAATGCAATCTGGTCAGAAAATAACCCCTGGGAGAGATACTACTGTTACAGTATTTGCCATTGCAGGTATGAACACTTTATTGTCAATATTGAGCTCTTTCAGTGTAATTTAACACATTTCTTATCTGGGAAAACAAATTACACCTGCCTGTCCTAAAGCGCGTGCACTGATGAAGAAACTTGGAGAGACAGACAAATATTCAAAGAGTCTGAAGTGGAACAAGACAGTGTGTGCTTATATATATATATATGTAAATATATATATGGGCGATAACAGATTTCATAATATGATCATCTAGAAACTTAGCCCAGGAGATTACACTTAGAATTTCATTTTGTTTGTAATGAAGTAGTTATTCACAGGTAGTGAAACACTCCATTTTAATGCAACACTGACTTCATAGTTTGTATAAATACCATAAGAAAACGAACAAGGAAAAACCCTCCTACCTGCACCTTTGGATTTTCTCCCAAAGATGGTTAACAGGAGGCTTTTGGGAGTTTGTTTTGATTGCCTGCATTAAAGTGCATTTAAATATTCAGAAAAAAATTAAGTATTTCTTCAAGTCTTGCTTTTTCAGGGATATTTACCATCAACAGCACTTTTGTATGCATACCCTGGAGTTGTAGAAATCGCATATTTGTTTTTGTGAGTCAGAGCAGTAAGACAGTGGTAAAATTCCATCTGGCAAGCAAGCAAAAGTTCAATTCTGTATTTCTGTTATCATTAAATGTTATTCAAGATTCTCATTACACTTGTCATCCTAGTGCAAGGTTAATTAGAGTTAATAAATGCTGTACTGATCCAAAAGGAAGAAAGGGCAAAGAGAGAGAAACATGCTAGTTATTATCCCTCCAATATAAAGAAATTTGACACAGGGCATGCTGTGCAGATGGACCAATCTTGAGCTCAAGATGGAAAAAACATGTTAGAAAAATTATACTTCCTTTAGGTTTTTATTTTAAAAGGCATATGCATAGCTCAGTAGCCAATTTTATGGAAGATATCATACATAATAGTTTCAGGACAGGACACAGGAGTCTTTCATCCATTATTGACCTGCTTGGCAACTTTCAGCTAGCAAATTCATTTTTATGCTCCCTGATCTGCTCATCTGTGGAACATAAATAATCATTTTTATCTACAATGTAAGATCTGAAGTCTCTGGAACTTCCATGAGAACTAGATGCTACTTCTATTCCTGCCTGCTAAAGGGCCACAGGAAAACTAGTAAAAAAAAAAAAGCTAAGAGTGAGCAGCTCTGTCTTGTGACAGCATCAACACAAATTGCAGGTTTGAAAGGTTTTTTTATTACTTTGCTAGGGAGGAAAGTGGGTTGTTTGGCTTGGATTTGGTTTTGGTTTTTTGGTTTGGTTTTTTTTTGTTTTGGTTTGTTTTTTTTTGTTGTTTTTTTCTTAAGTGTTTGGTATCCAATTAATAAGGAATGTTCGTTGTATTAGGCACTAAGCATGTTCAAAATGTTCAAGCCATTTTACTGCAAGGCTGTCCACAACCCCTCGAGTAGCCAAGTAAGCACTCAATAAGTATTTCACTTGTAGAAAAAAAGTGAAAGAACAGATTAAAGGAATTTTCTTCAAAACTTTAAAAGAAGGGCACTACAAGGCCGAAGTAAGAATGAGCTTCCTCACTTATTTGTCTTCTTACCCTAAGGTAGTGGCTTACTATTAACTTCCAGACTTTACCTGAACAAACATGTATTTGGAAAAAAAAAAAAAGGAAAAATAAATATTAGAATCTTGAATTAAACCTGTAAGAGCCACTGACAATACATTTGTTATCCCCTCTCTGTGTAACACCATTAACATAGGCAGATGGCCATATGAGGTATAACTTAGCTCTAGGACACAGCTAAGCTCTGTTCTTCGCAAGTTCCTGATTTAGAGTTACAACATGTCAATAATATTAATCTGTCATCAAACATCTTTTTCTCTTTGTTTTTTAATTTTTTTAGACAAAATATACTTAGTGATATCTACCTTGCCTCGTAACAGTCAGTAGATGACAAGTATACATTTACACTTTAAGCAATGGTTTGAGATCGCCAGCAAGACATGCAATTCTGACAGTTTGTGCCTCTCTGACCCTCTCTAGGGAACATATTTCAAATTGCATAAGTAACTTGAAGTAGAATTTATTTTATTTATTGGTGTTTGTGAGCTTATGTTTTAGGATAAACAACAGAAATAAATAAGAAAAGACTGTCATTGTGAGATGCAATTTATGTTTTAATTTGTGACATTCGCAGTACTCTAAATCATATGCACAAAGACCTGAAATTTCATGCAGTAGGACTTTTTTTTTTTTAAGTAATTGGAAATCCAAACATACAGAAAGATTTCAAAAAAATCACAGGAGTCTGTAACAGAGTCTCCAGTCTCAATCAGCTACTAAACCTCCTACAGATTGCACACAAGAGTGAGATGCCTCCAGATTACAAGTCACATAGCATTTTACCTTTGCATAAAAGATAACTTGATAAAATAATTTCTGCCTATTAGTCATAGCAAAAGAACACATTTTACTATAAACCCTCTCCTTGGAGGCACCACACACTTTCCCCTTCTATCACATCAGACTTTAGGAACTTAGTCTTCTGAGTCAAGGCTATTTCCAGTCACTGCTTTCCTTGCCATACCCTTCCCACGCACATGATTATCTCACACTCACAGATGAGATCTCATTAACTTCCCTCATCCCCACGATGCCAATCTCTCATATCCACTTTTTAAATTTTCTCACATAAATATTAATGCTGACTTGTGTGTCAGACTTGCATGAAACAGAAATTCCCCACAAGCATCTCCAGAAATATTTCTTAACCCATTTCCTTTTCTGGGGTATCCGTCATTAATTTGACTGCTCCTTTTGCTGACCAACAGCAGCTTATTCTTGTTTCTTTCTCTCCTCTAATTATTATCTTTTGTCTTACAGCAGGACCGTCAACTCTCCGAAGTGGAAACTGTTTTTTTGTTCTATGTTTTTTCCAGCAGGTAGCTAGCTATTAGGTGCTAGGATCGTGAATAAGGAATTATTTCTTAGAGTCTGCTGAGTGAGACACAAATGTGTAAGATGTCAGATTGGAGAGATACTTGCATGGAGTTAAAATGTGTCTGAATCATGCCTGGAATCATAACGTCACTATTCCTGTTTTTTTACTCTCTAACTGAAAAAAAAAGTGAGTTAGTTTCAGATTGTATTTAAGCTTTTATATCTCAAAAATCTCTTTTCCTTTGCAATAAAAACCCTCATGCTTTCAAGTTTTGGCTTTTTTTTTTTCTTTCCGTATTTTGAGATCGACTTTTATCTAAGCATTTGCTATTTGCAACATCATGCAGAGAAGTTATCAGATGCATGGAGTTTAATTAAATATCAGGCAGCAGCCAAAACCTTGCTCAGAATTTTGGTAACAAGCTATGAAGCAATTTACTTCAGGTAATTGGGAGATATTTGGCTCCAGACTGCTGTCTAAAAGCCACATGGCTGATGTGAAATGAGCTAATCGGTGACTTGAGTCCAATGGCTTCAGTCCCTGTCACACCAGCCCCTTTGTCTGCTGCCTCAGTATAAAGAATAGATGTGAGCAGGAGCTAAGCACCATTTCAAGCACCATTCCTTTCCAGCTGGACAGGAAAGAGGCAATCTAATTGCTGGAGGTCCTTATAGTCACAGCACAGACCAAGGTCTCCTTCCAAATTTGCAAGTCCTCATCTTCTGTGGAAGATGGAGAACAGAGTTAACCTGTCTAATTTCAAAGAAGAAAGAGCAGTAACCAGTCTTCCCAGTGTGCTAACCTCATTTCAAGAAGCAGATATAGATTACTGACCAATATTTTATCCGTGTATTATTTTACATAATAGTATAGACCACAGTAGTGGCAATTCAGTTTTGCTGGACTGCAAGAAGTCACAACAGTCAAAGACAAGCAAAGATGAAATTCATTCAAATAATCCCTATTCAACTCATTTTATTTGGGTCTCTGTCATGGAACTTCAATAACAAATGTCCTTTAATAATACATTTAAACATTCAGCTTATTCTAGGATTTCAGTCTCTTCTTACTGGCTTGTTTTGACATCTCTCCTACAGTGACAGGCAAACTTTGTCAACCACCTGAAGTCAGACACATTAGAGACTACAGTTTCTAAAACCCTTATAAAGCTACTTCATACTCAGCCAAGACCAGTGCAAAACTCCTCACTCCTGCACCCAGCATGCTGCAACATAAACAAGATGGACCGGTGGGTCTTGTAAAGCTTCTGTGCTCAAGTACAACCTCCTCTCAAAATCCCAGAGCATCAGACACTGGAATATCCCTTAAAACAACTCCCTTAACTTCAACGATAACTAATGATCCATTTAATATTAAATCTCCAGGAGATGGGCACACTGCAATATACCACACATTGCCTATTTTTGCATTCTGCTGTATCACAAAGGGTAACTATGGAAAACAGTACCACCGCTGTGCACACGTTCAGTGGCTCCTTCGTACAGAGACTTCCTCACTTGAAAAGTAAGATTTCCCATTTTAACACAGGATCTAAGCCCCCTGAATTAAACATACAAAGAAACTACCCACTAACATTCCCTAAACAGAAAATATCAAGTAAACATCCATTTCCAACTTAGAGCTATGACCCATTTTCAGATTTGAGAACTTAAACAAAAATAGCATCAGTAATAGATTTAGGAAGAACTAAGACAGCTGTAGAGTGCTATTTAAGTAATCACCAATAGGATATTATGCATCGTGTAAACCTCCTGAACGTTTTGCTATTTTTAAACACACCAGTTGCTTGATTAAAAAATACACCAGAGACGAATCAAAACATTCATATGAACAAGAAAACTGATCTGGTGGGATGATACAGTCAAATTCGTCAAATTACTTCCAACAATATGTAATCATGCCAACTCCCACATACTGTCCATCATCCCTGAAATCTACAGTTATCAGGAACTTCCATTCTCGTGAGTTCAAAGTCATAAACAAGATGATTATAGGTACCTTATTATGAACAAGTTCAAATCATAAATGAAAACACAGTTCTCAAGTTTCATATATATATATGAATTTGTTAAACGACCAGAAGAATACACAAATGTGTTATTTCCAGCATATTTGGGGGAAGAAAAAAAAATCACTAAGATTCTCCTTTCTGTAATTAGAAGTGTTTTTTGAGTTTTCCTTAACCTCTGCAATTGAGTAGGACTTCGATTACATGTACATTATTACTGCCTCCAAAAGATACACCCATCTTGCAGAGATGCTACATCAGCTGCTACAGGAAAATGTACAACTCACAGAAAAGGCTTTGTTTGGGACAAATAAAATGGAATGAAATAAAACAATAATAATTCCACCTCACAGTTTTGCAGGTTCCTGAAACAGTTGTGTGACTCGAGTACAGAATTGGATTTAGTTACAAATTGACCCAAATAGGTACACAAAACACAAGGAAAAAAGAATCTAAATACTGCTGAACTTCAGAATTCACACCAATGATGTAATTAATTCAAGATACATTCGGTTAAAACTGATCTTTAGTGTAATGTTCCAAAGGAACCTGAAATGGCTTTCTTCTAATCATTACATGAAAATGCATTTTCAGCACCAGAATAATCAAAATTCTTTCAGTGGGCTTTTTGCTTGTTATTTGTGTACTTGGTTTCCACCTGAATAGTATTTCATATGTTATCTAGTTAATTTCATAGGTATTTCTAAAAGGATCAATTTTTATGTGAAATATATTAATGAAATAGTGAAATCATATGCATATGCACACATGGATGGAACAACTAGATGAAAAAATCATTTCAAGAAACAATTGAGTCCACAGTACATGAAGTAGAGGCATCAATATTTAGGACAAGAAATGAAGAATTCATTATCTGTTAAGAGCGTAGGTAAACTCTAGAAGGACCAACTGTAATTACTTAAACTGGAATTAAGACAGGGCTCCAAAGGTAACACACCTATTTGTAGGAAAAGGGACATGTTGGATTTACAACATCATTTAGCCCCAACATTACAATCTTTTTATCATTTCTTTTCCACAGTAGCTTATTCTTACTGACATAAGGTTGATGCCAGGTTGGTTTGAGCAGCTAGGTGCCAGTTTGTTAGGTTACAGGAAGGTCCCAGAAGAGATACAATTCCACATCAGTTAGTTCCTTTCAGTACATGACTACACAGCCACACTTCAAAAGCCTTAAAGTACCCTCAAAAAAAGCACTGTTAGAAAAGCTACTTTCTCCTCCCTCCCTGCAATGCTTAGATGTGCTGTAACATGGAATTGAATCAGAGAGCAATGAATTGGAAGCACACCCCTTTATACTCACTGAAATGCGCAAGCCATGTCTCATTCATTCATGGAAACTCCAGCTTTGAGCTAATGGGGTTTGGTATTACCAGTCATTACTTCATTTTGTATGACATCCCTGCCAAGTTTTTGGACAAAACAGTATTAAGTCCTACTCTAGAAAATTCAACTTCTTTCCTTAATCATCATCAGTTCTACAAGTTTCCTACCGAAATTCAACAGTTCACAAACACGCCTGGGATTTTATAAACTGCAGATATTATATGACAGCTAATTAAATGAGAAAAAAACCCCAAACACTTTTACACAGGTGACTTGTTTTCATTTTGAAAGATGATAACCTAGATTTGACAAATGCCACAGAAATAGATGGTTACTGGAATTTTTTCCATAAGCAACTCAACATTCATCTATCAATGAAACAAAAATAAAATTGAGTATTTTTTCACAAAGGACATCCTTACAAAATTTCTCCATTTTAGAAGGCAGAAATCAATCAATCAGCTTAACTTCTATCAAGATAAGTATTCCAGAAAGCGTTATTTGAAAACTGAAATGTTAAATCCATATAAGAAAAAAAAAAAGATAAGCTTATTGCAATCCAAAAAGTTTCTCATGCATGCTGTTTCTCTCAGATATACAAAAGGCAGTCTGCTTGTCTTTTGAACAATATTTACATATTTGAAAGGTGGTTTACATTTACTACAATACAGTATGAATTAGAATTATGCTGAAAGTTTCTAAATACTTTAGAAATACGTAGCATTTAAGGTTCTGCCACCACTAATTAGAAAATATATTAATTAAATTGATAACTGAACAAAGTGGTTAACATCAGAAGAAACCAAATAGAATATGAGAGGCAAGGAAAATTAAGTTTCAATGGAATTTCAAATCAGAAGGACATAAAAGAGCAAGAAAAAAACCCTTTGTGTTCCTCAGTAAACAAAAGAAGGGTTGAATGTAGGAGTGAAGTAAACTAGAAAAGTACTACAATGAACTGAACTGTTATGAACTATAATAAACTTTCTGAATTACTGATTTAAACGGAAATAAACAGGTAAAATTCTTCCACAGTCTTGTCCTCCTCCAAATACTTCTGCATTAAGCATTCAAGCAACCTTTTCCCCCCTCATGTAGAACATGTTTGAAGTTTACTCACATGCTGGGCACACACACAGACATCAGCACAGCCTTGTTTCTCCTGCTGTAGTCCAACATACAATAAAGACATTTAATACAGAAATACATCCTCTTTGTCTCTCATCTTCCCAAACACCTAGTCTTTTAAGCGTGACTGACAAGCTTTAAACTAGTCTCTCTTTCAAATTGCATTTGTTTTTTCTTTTAACAGAGACACCGTGCGCATGTGTACTACCTCTACTAAAACAGTAAACCTCAAAATCCTTCCAAGAATTGTCCACAATGTACACTTCAAGATGGAGATGATCAACAACGAGGCCATCTCCTATCGTGTCCTTCCAACTCAGGCACTGGGCACTGAAGTCAACCAGACACAAGTGTATCCAGCTCCTACCCTGGGAAATACCTAGTTGCAAAACAGACCTATAATATATTAAAGTATTTTAAAGTGAGCTCTTTTCCACCTCTGTGTGTCCTTTCCCCTGAAAAGTTTTAGTTGAAACAAAATTAGTCTTTCTGTACCAATGCAGAAGCAAATGCAAGATCAAAATCAGGTCACGAGGAAATCTTTAACTAGTAATCAGATTTCCAGCCCTAAGTAAATTGTTTCTGTAAAGGGATTTTTATATAATAGTGATAATGCAAAGTTTAAAAAATATACATTCATTCTCAATATTTTGAAATACCCAAGCTGTGATTGCATTCTAGCCTATTTCAATCTCCAAAGTCTTTAACCCAAACCCATCTAAACTCTCTTGCAGAGCTGTTGTTTCCAAGCCTCTGCTTTTCAAATGTACTGAAGTCACGGCCCTTCTTTCAGTATCCTCTGACCCTGCTGCTCTAGAAAGCAATATTGAATTGGTAATTCTAGAATAGGTATTTTTAAAATTACTAATGTTACATAAAACAAACTCTTCCCTCCTCTACTATTTTTGAATCGTTCATACCGCTATTCATTTGAGACACAGTGGCTAAAGAGATTCAACCCACAATGTCACGGAAGACACCAGCCAGCTTGGAACCACTGCCACTGAATCTGTTCCACCAGGCCTCCTTGTGGTGCCAGTCTCATTACGCAGAGCGCCTCTTTAAACATTCAGCGGTTGTTGCCCTGGTTTCCACACAACACTCATCCAGAACTCAGAATAATGGAAAAGAAACAGCATAAGAAATGCAAAAATAGCAAAACTGTAGTCTTTCTGAAAGTACTGACTGTATCATAGACACGCAAGTCCACGGTAAGCACTCTGTTAAACACTATCACAGCATCTTTTCTGTGCCTGAGCTCTCAAAACGAGGGTCACAGTATGAAACAGCAAACAGTGGACAGCTGGGCAGGCTTTCCACTGGTATATCCATACACTGGGAGCCTGTGGCAGTAGTGGATACTGTTCCTAACTTCCAGCCTACCACCCCCCAGTACGCAATACTGGGAAAAGGGCTTTCTTCCCGTCACAGCCTCCCAGGGCAAAAAAATGCAAGTAGCATTTGTTACTCTGAGAGCATCGCACAAGTGTAGTAGGTCATATACTTAAAAGACACAAAACCAGATGATTTTTCACACAAACTGGCACGCTCCTTGTGAGTGTATCCTGCAGAGATACTTGGTTTTGTCTGACCCTATCCAATTCAGTTGTAAAGCATTTATCCACACCAAGAAAATATTTATGAATGTTGTTAGTCTGCATACTCCAGTAACCTGAAGGCTGGGTGAACATCTAAGCTGCTGAATATATTTCTCCCTAAAAATGAATTGGTTTCAAGCTTGTTAGGACAGGCCCTACAGTTTTATATTACATTAAAAAATATATCTTAATGCCAAAACAAGACTTGCTTTGGTCAAAAAGCCACTGCTAGAAAATAATTTTAGTGCATTGGTGGTAGATATTTTGTTTGGGCGACCACATACATATTCTGAATATCTATCCCCTTGAGTTTGTGTCTTCATCTATAAAATGATATACTGGATACTCTGGTTCTGTGTATGATACACATACATGCTTCACAACATTTATGTAAAATGCAGATTACAATCATACTTCAAAATGTATATTTTTCTAATTTAAAAAAAAAATTGTTTCAGGCAAGTGCTACCAATGATACATAGCTTTTTAACGTATTAGCCATTAGAGATTCCAGACTAACTAAACCCTCGCTTGTCTTAGCACCACCTAGACTGGGTAATTAAGGGAGCTCTTCCCCAGAGTTGAACATTTGCTTCACTTTCAGCACTTGGCAAGAAAAAAAATGGGGATGGGAGACAAAATGGTGTTGAATAAAATTAACCAAGCAGCACAATTCTCAATTTACAAAAAAAGCAATTTCTTTAACATAGATATATTCCAAGTGTTCATTTTACCATAATACCACTATTTGCAGATTGTGGAACAGATTTTAGTCTTGTATTAATGCAAATAACAGTCTTTAAATCAGGTTTTCTTCCATTTTACTGATACAGAGTATCACTTTCTGAAGTATTTTTAACACTTCCTTCTGTTCTCCCAATTTCTACTTCAATTTGTCCATTAATTTGTAATCTATAATCATTGACATGATAAATTACAGCAAGGATACAGCTTTTGACCTTAAAATTATAGTCATTATTTCAGATAATGATTTACGGTTAGAGTTTAGATAGATAGACATAGATAGTTTAATTTTGGACCACTTCCTAATTCTTCCTATTAAAAACAAACTACGAGATGAAAAAACATACATAGAAACTGAAAACTACTTTATTTAGAGAAGGCAAGAGTTTTAATGGTGATCATTCTGACTATAATCAATGTATACAGAAATAGTATAGATGGACTAATGAGACAATTATCTGCTAGGAGAAAAATTACATTCGAATCTATCATTTACCTTTATTATCTCTATAGATTCTTATGAAATCATCTTAACATCCAGATATCTTACATACGCCTGATTAGCACATTTATAGCAGGAGACATACATATTAAGAAGTAAGAGATAATGAAAGCAGATATGAAGAGATAAGTCAAATCACACACCCAATTGCAAAATTCCTTTTTTCTGAAAGACTGCCACAAGGATAACTTTTTTTATATTGTTACTGCCTGAATTAAATTAACAGTTTTGATTTATTTGTGTAATGCTATTAAGAAAATTGTTTTTTAAGTATCCCAATTCCTTAGATTGAAACAATTATCATTGTTATTGTGATGTGAAGAAAGTAACTCTGTAATTAGATCTGACACCAGAAAGCTGAATATAGCACAATGTTTTAATTTATTTGAAATCTGGAGAGATAAATACGGGTTGACATCAAGTCCTTTCTTCTCGTTTACGGAACTCTTCAGTGCAAACACTGATGATGTTCATTTTTTACAAGGACTTACTGAACTAAACTCAGTCTTCTGGGAATTACATGAAATGTGTCAACTGAGGATCAGAGCTTCATGGACTAGGTAAGTCTCAGTGGTTACATACCACTTCCTTCAGGAAAAGAGGCTTCTCCTCGTACAGGTGGAAGATGTAAAAGGGCACCCTGTGCTGTCCTTACAAGAGCAGCTTGTCTGGTTGATATCCACAGAGAAGTTAGGTTTCTGGGAATGGCAGGGAAAACCATCTGACACCGAAAATGGATGTGAGTCAGATAGCCAAGTAAGTAGAGGTAAAATAAGGAAATCTTTCCTTCTCAGAAATGTCATGAAGTCCCCTAATGTTAGCAAGGGAGCAAATAAATACTGACATCAAAGCAAACAAACAAGAAATGCAGCACTGGCAGAATTTAGACATCTTTCAGTATTCCCGTATCAGACCTTCCTGCAAGAAGCATTAACCACATCATACTTTTAAAAAAAACACAAAAATTTTACTCTGCCCCATTTTATTACTATTCAGCAAACAAAAAACAGCCTACACCAAGCCTAAGGACAAAACAAGTTTCCTATAGAACTCATTCTCCTAATATTATGAGTAAATATGTTTAAGATCTTCGCAATTAACTTAATGTCTTAGAGTATTTTTGAAAGATGAGGGAATACTAAAGGAAATGATCCTGAAAGCATTAGTGAGATCAATTTGGGTATTATTGCTCACCATTTGGAACATATTTTCCCTTTTTTGTCTCGTGTTTTTTTTTTCTTTTGTTTGTGAGGATATGAGATTTATGATCTAAGATAATTTCATGTAGAAACAAGGTTATTCATGGCACAAGCAATTAGGAAGTCTACCTAATTAATCGACTAAAACTTGACAGAGTTTTAAAAAACAGGGAATTAGTATTGTGAATTAATTACATTATTTCCTGTTTGCTTTTTATTTTTTAAAACTTTGAGAAAAAAAAGAATAAAATAGGACTAAAGGCAGCTTTAAGAGGCATATGCCTTCTGCCTATGTTGACAATTATGTAAACCAGCTCTGTACTTCACTCCTGAAGAGAAAGCTGCAATAAAGCGCTGGGTGGATACGCTCCCATCTTCTTCCACAACAAGTGGCAGGGAAAGCATGGGAAATATGAGTGTGTTCATATCCTTTTGCTCTTTTGGAACCTGTCTCTACAGCAGATAACTACAGTAAGAGGAAACACACTGTCGACAGAGGGGTTTTTTGGGGAAGTGAAATAATGAGCAATGAAGGCAACAAACTGAGTGTTTTGGAAATAGCAGCAAAGCCAGTGTAAAAGCACACCTGCTTTCAGTGTCACACCAATCCACAACTCTTACCTCCTTTTCTTGGACTACAACAGAGTTTTCAGCAGTTCTGGTAAGCAACTTTGCTGTTGTGCATCAGCAAATCAATGCTGATTTTACACTAGTTAAGGGATTTCCACTCCGTTTCTCTCCGAGATGTCATTTTCACTCTCTACATAAATGAGCATATACAGTCACCCATGCACATTCCCTCACCATCCAGAGGGTATTGTTAATGTAGCATGAGTGAAAGACTACTAGAGATGACAAACTACATCTAACACATGAGCTAATCTTCACTGCTTTCAATTACTCCAAGACAGGAGAGAAGCAACTTGGAGTTGCTCTCCCAGCCTCAGGAGTGCCACCAGCTTGGAACCAGCTTCACACAAGCCAAATAGCTTCCCCTCAAATTTTAATCTAATTGTACCTATACAAAAAAAAAAAAAAAAAAAAAAAAACTGCAGAGTTATTTGATCCAAACTAGCATTCAGTTCTCGCTGAACACAAATGCTAAGTAATTATCCACCGTCAAATATTTATCTAATGGACCTTATAGAGGGAGCAGGATCTGGAAAAAAAAATAATTACTTCGATGTCTGAGATTCAAAAATAATATATTCAGATGGCTGGAACTGAAACACTTCAAATATAATATTAAATAGAAAAAAAGAAATTGAAACTCTGACAGGCCATGTGCAGATTAAATAACTGAAGGCATGCCCAGTTACTGAGGACTGGGGGAGGAATGCTGGCAAGGAGGAAGAGGAGACAAATTACTTCATTAAAGTGACTCAGATCACAGCAAAACACACCTGTGAAGATCTCCAGAGCAGCAATGGAAGAAGTGACTGTGCTTTCCTCCCTCTCTGCCCCTCACATGCCAGGCAACCTTTTGCAGACCCCAGCAGATCTTGCCCCTTAAATGTTCTCAAGAGGGAAAGGCTGGGAGGTGAAGATTTCTAGGTCCAGACAGTCCATGACATTAACGAGAACAGAACATCTGGGGATATTCCCTCTTGAGGAAAAAGATCAAGCACTCTTTTTGGTTGCCACTGGGCATTAGGTTGATACTTTTATCAAGGAGATGTCATCTTGTGGGCCCAATTAAAAGACAAAAATAAAAGGTAAGAGCGGGCAGTGGGTGCCTGCAGTGGACTGTCACATCAGTGGAGTCCAGCAGGATCTCATGCTAACCCTGTGCTCTTCCTACACTTTGAGAGGTTGTGCAGAAAGGAGGAGACCAGTACAGTCACAGAGCTGGTTGGTAACAGCCACCATAATAAAACAAATCAAAATTGCTTACAAGAGTTATTACTGAGGAATAAATCCAAGGTAACAAGAAATGCTTTCAGAAAACACTTATACAAATTCAGTGAAGACTGTATTAACTATTCTCAAACATGAAGGTGCCCCTGTTGTGTGGGGAGAACATCCCTGTGTCCTGTTTGTTCATGTATTTTTTTCCCAAGTATTCGCTCCTGGCATCTGTCAGCCACAATGTAACGGGTCTTCTGTTTGACTCTGTTCACGCACTTCTACCTTCAGCTGCACTTAGAATAACCTACCAGAAACCTCTTCCCTTCAGGACAGCTGCAAGAAGAGACATTTTTGCACCCTGTCCTTTTCCTCCTCAAAATAGTGTCTGGATTTGTATGGGAAAAGAAAGTATTTCTCTGCTGATTACAAACACCCTTTCTGATCCAAGCTTTTCACACAAGCAGCTCTACCACACAGCCATAGAAAGCTTTTTCCCTTTCCCCCTCGTGCTCCCGTTTCAGCAGTGAACTATCTTTAGCAGCTTTGACACTGATACATGGAAGTCTGACCTTATTTGACAAAGATATTAAGTTTGATTCAGTGAAGACTTAATTAAGAGGGCACGTTGAATCAGTAAGATCATACCAGCCTGACTTTTTTCTTTTAAGATGGCACTAAAAAGAATGAGAAATTCCTTTGTGTATATCCTTACTTCAACAATTTCACATACCAAATCAGCAAGTGCCTTAAATACGGCATTAAATGTATTTGAGTCCTCTATTAACAAAACCTGCTCTGTTTATTACAACAAAACCCTAACAAATGCACATTCAGTGAGATAACGCAAATAACCAGTGACAATTTTTAAGATGACTGCAATTTTCAAATAGGGACTTAAGCAGTGCTCATTTGCACGTGTGTATAGCAATCACTATTTGCTTGCCTAAGTAGTCAAAGGAAAATTTACCATTTCTTTAAATGAAATGCCTATGTAGAAGCAAATTTTGAAGATGTAATTCCCCCATCTTAGAAAAAAAATATCAACATAGCTCTTAGAGTCCCTGTGTTTTGAAAGATTTTCAAGGCTTTTAGAGCAATACTTTTGAGTTGTTTTACCTGACACAAAGGATGAAATCAAGAATTAATTTTGTAGAGAGCAGGAGTACATAAGAGCTTCCTAATTCATGATCTCTTCTATGACTCACTGCTCTCAATGCACCCAAACCAGTGATCTTTGGGAATCACACTTCCATTGCGAGACTTTTCCATAATCTAACACATCTCATTCCTGGGAAGGTTTTATGTGCTATTTAATCTGCCTTTTCCCTTTCTATTTTTTTTTTAAGTCTTATTTTATTACTTAGGTCAATTCAAGCAGTGCCTCACAATTGTTCCCCCTCCCAGAATGCTAATGGGTTTTGTTTCCCTGCAGAGCACCTCTTTTATCTTTCTGGAGATGCTGTGGAAGACCTATATTTGATGCAGATTGCCACAATCCCATTGATTTCAGCAGCGATCTACAGTTTGTATCAGTAGAATATCTCCCCAATCTATATTGTCAATTTACAACCATCACTGAAGTCACATGCTAAAAAAGACATTTATTTCTGTAATCCATGATGAACAGATAATATGAAACCACACCCAGCCCTAAATTGCCCCTAGAGCTACATCCTCACCTATCTACCTTGTTGTATTTCAAGTTTTAAGTTTATATTTTACATTTTTTCCTGTTTTGTTTTTAAAAACAAGGATGGAAGCAAAGAAATAAAACTAATTTTTTCTTTGCAGCTCCTCACAATACAGTACCAACTGCACTTAACATTAGCAAACTGGTTTAACCCTTGTGCTGCATCATTAATCTTCAACCAGATACAAAAAGTGTCCTTATTGCATGAATAATGTATTTTTAAATTATACTTATCTCACATCCAAGGAATAACTAAGGATAACTGAGAGCAGAGTAAATGAGAGGGAGGAACAGCAGCATTAGAAAACCATCATAGATGCCTTTTCAAATAAGAATATAACAAGTTCAGACAGCGTCAGTGACTAAAGACTAAGTTTTAACCAGCCATTTCCTTTCTCTTTAATCTATCCTTCCTTTCTTTCCCTACCTTCCTAAAGTCTGAATAGTGAAGTGAGACTAAACTAAGCATTCTCACTTAATTAAGCAAAGAGCATTTCAAGTTAATTCATTTTGTAGCAGTATGGCTTTTATAGAAGCAAAGTAAAACACAGTTTTAATGATCCCCATTTTGTCTATTTTCAACTGAAAAGTTACGAAGCAGATGAAGTCACTTATGGTGACGGATATGGCGTCTGAATAGGAGAATTCTATAAAAGCATCACCTGCCACAACCAACTATAACAGGGTCTTTTGGGTGTCTGTGCCACTCTCGTATTTTGCATTCTATAGTGAGAGTTACAATAAATAAAGACATGCTACAGTTCCAAATTTTTGTCCGTCTCGCCCTCCACTGCTTTTTTAGGGTGATGACTTTGTTAGTCCAAAATAAAAACTGGAAGAAACACCCACGCTGGTGAAAAAACAGTTGGATTCAGCTGCTGAGCAAAAGAGGGTAAGAAAAATCAGATGAAACAAGGCAGAACAAGTTTGGGTATGTTTTAAGAGATGAAGCATACTGGTTAAGGCATTGGAACATTAGCTGCTCTTGACATTGACTACAGTGAATTCTGTTTTAAAATACACGAATCAGAAATAGCTTCAAAATAAGAAAGCGCAACAAATCCTTTCAATTTAGTCAATTCACTTTACCATCTATTAAACTAATTAATCTTATTCTTCCACTAAAAAAACTACATTGGAAGCCTTTATATTCTAAAGATGAAATTCTCAAGTGGAAGAGCATATTAATACTCCAAAGACACTCCAGGGCACGTTTTATGAGGCCATTAAAGGATGGCTTGGGCAGATGAAGGCAGCTGGCAGTACCTAGAGTAGGTATTAACAGCCCCATAAACCACACCCTGCCCGTCCACCTGGGAATTCGACAAAAAAAAAAGTTATCACCAGATGACATCAGTCCTTTACAGAACAACATGTTAATTCTGAGGGTGCACATGAAATTGGAAGAAGAAATTGCTAGGAAAACAGCGGGTGTTTTTCATTTGGGGTTTTGTTTCAGTTTTTTAATTGATCAAATGGATTAAATAAAACCCCAACACTCCCACACATCAAGTTACACACGCCACTTTGACCTACAGCAATGCAGCACAGAGTGCCTGCTTGCTTTAACAATTCCTGGCAATGTGACACAATAGAAACAGGGGCAGGAGGAATAAGAAGAGGTTTTGCTTTTACTTTAACTTTTTTTTTTACATTACACAAGATGACCTGAAGACATTTTGCTTATACCTTTCATTTTCTTCCCCCCTATTTTTATGGCAGCATTCTCCCTCTCACCCCCCACAAGAGATCATCTCTTCGTTCAGTCCCAGGGACTCCTATTACCTGGCAGGGTGAGGTTTCTTTTCACTACCACTAACCAAAATATGGTCTTGTCAGAGCTGCTAAAGCTCAGACAAACAAGAAGTCCATGGGACACGGACATCATGTTCATTCAGCCTAAATCCTACTCTCAAGCAAAGCAAGAGAAACAAAGGATTGACGCGCTGCCCCAGATTATTGTCAAAATAGCTCTCCTACCTCATATAATCCATATTACCAGCAGGTTTCCCCTTGCAACATAGTATTCTGTAGTTAAAGATTGTTGGACACTAAAAAAAAAAAAAGTAACTGCTAGTCAGCACCCTTCTGTTTAGGAATATAACATGTAGGGCTTCTTTTGGTTTGTTTTTTCTTCTTCATTTTCTGGGTACCAGTTTGCAGTTTTCTACCCAGTATACTCTCTGCTTGGACCCTGATGGTTGTGAAAAAGGAATTCAAAAATAGATCTGTATTTCTAATATCTTTACAAGCTACGTGCTAAAATGCTTTGTACCAGATGGCAGCCTTTCAGGTATTCTGCTTCCCCCCCTCCTCAGTATTATACACTTTAATAATTGAACATAAGATCATAAAACTGTGCTTCACTGTGGTCCAGTCTTGTCACTGTAATACAATTGGATAGTGTGCAATCATCTCTAGCTGCAGATGGAAAAGTATATTTTTGTTGTTGTTGTTAAGGTTATTTGAGCCTCAGGTAGCACCAAAGAGTCCAAATGAATAGAAAGGCTAAGGAATGATTTAATCCGAGAGTAGATGCCTCCTATAAAGCAAGTTGCCTATAACAATTTCTCAAGACAGCATTTTGAGTGGGAACATAATGCTTGATGATCAGTACTCTCATATGCCAAAAGGCCAGGATCTCAAGATTTAATACGGATGTACTTGTCAATTGATAAGATGCCACTTATTGCAATAACAAAAGCTTTCACAACATCTTAGTGCTAATTTAAAGAGGTGGTCCTGCAAATTTAGCACTAGCTGAAAACTTTCCTCTTAATCTAACTTAGAAAAGTAAAGTTAGACAACCAGAGAAAGTTTTTGAAGTTTCAGACACTATTATTATTGGTTTGAAAAAAATATTATATTGCTCACATTATTTCTGTTGGTTCGAGTTTGGTGGATTCTTATCAAAGGAGTTAAGGTTGCCAAAACCAACTTGCCCCCTTTCTGCCCTCTGCTTTCTCACTTCATAAAACACAGGGTCAAAAGTACAAGTGTTGACTGTCCAACAATGGTGTTTCTACACTTACTGCTTTCAGAAGCAGCCAGCTTTATTGAAAGGAGAACATTTCCTTCCCATTTTACGTTTGACTGTAGCTATCGATTGGAGAAGAAGAAATGGCAGAGCATCTCGTGCTGGCAGCTCGTGAGGCGCAGACAGAGAGGGAAAGGCCCCAGCTCTTTACCCCTCGCTGTTTCCTCCACTACCACCACAGCCCAGTTAAACTGCTCTCTCCTAGTGTCACTGCCACTCAGAACACGGCAATTTGTTCCCAATAACAACGGCAGGAGATGAGTAGCTGCCTCCTCATCTAACTGAAATAACTACTGTGGGCATGAGGAAAGGGGAGGCAAGGATTCCCAAACATTGGAAATAAATACACTTTCAGCCAACTGCTGTTGCATTTGAGTAAATAATCACTGTGTTTCCATTCTGAAACACTCCACCTCACTGCCATGACTACCTGTATTTTACTTTCTTCCAAGTGTTACACAGGTTAACATTATGTGCTGTGTTTGTTTTATTTGTATGCAAGACTGGGTATTGCCTTTAAGACCATTGATGTGCCTGCTGAAGCCTTTCAATCACAAAATAGTTTTAAAAATCCAATCAAATCCAGGTCTCCCAAAAGAAGCTGTAATATTTCAAATACTCTTTTTGATTTCAGTGATGATGGATCTGAGAAAGACTAAGGGGCAACGGAGGGGAAACAAAGTGAGACTAGAAGACAATAACACTTAGCAGGGATCATCCTAGAAATAACTGTGTTACCAAGCACAGTAACATCTGGAAAACTTGACAGGAGCAAAAGCAAAGCAAGCATATTAAACTATTTACAGGTGTTGCAAATAAGCAGACACCTGAGAGAAACCAGTGTGGCAGCAATAGGAGAGATGTCTCAGCAGCAGGTTTGCAGTCCTGGGCCCTGTTTCCCAAGAGAAGGGAAACAGAGGACATGAGTTTCAGATCCTCACCAGTTTGCAATGTGCTGTTTTGTGCTGAGCCACAGCACAGAAGATCTGTGTGCAGACCTCCCCAGCTGCAGCTGATGACCATCATCTCAGTCATCTGGGGGAATCGGGGGAAGACATTTGATTGGGAAACACCTATTTGTCTATTCAGATGCGTAAAAAGAATTAAGTATATAAATTTAAATTTCAGATTTATTCTGTTATTCTGTTATATTCAGTTATTCTGTTATCCTGTTATATTCATTAAAGAAATTTAGAAATTATTTTACCCATCTACTTCAAGACCAAGGGCTTAAATACAAAACTAATTTTTACTTCATTTCCATAAGCAAGTTTCTGTTTAAAGCAGCTGTGCAAAATATGGTTTTCAGCAAAAGCTAAAAAACGAAGAGAATTGTGAATTCATTATTAATAAGTGTGCAAAATATAAGGCAATGTGGCAGTCCAAGCAAGACTATGTGTAAAGACACACTAAGTAAGCGCAAAGATTTCACCCAGACAACTTCAGGTTTCTTGACTTCAAGCTTGCTCCCCATTAGAATTCAGAATAAACAGGAAAACAAAAGTGGGAAATATGTTAAATAGATGTGCAAATGCATGACAGATGACTCTGATGTGGTAAATAAAATATAATATCCTCAATTGCTACAGATTACTCATTCCATGAATATATGAAATACAAAATAACAGAGAATAAAACAGCAAAAAAAATTCTTTATAGAATGACATGTATTTTTATAAAGTAACCATTAACAATGCGGGCAGGGAAGAAGATATGTGTATCTTCTATTGGTTATATATGATACAACCATGGCCCTCAAAGAGAGGGGAAGTCCAACCTGTTCTGGCTCCGAATAGATTATGGTACCACTGCATCTTGTCTGGCACAGCCGCCAGAAAATCCCAGAGTTACCCAGAGGGATCCACGGGGTGTCTTTCCCAAATCCCTGCTCAAGGCAGGCCAGCTCAGAACAGGCTCCTCAGAGCCATGCCCAGTCACATCTTGTCTTGAAGGCCTCCCAGAATGGAGAGCCCAGAGTTTTGCTGGGCAGCATGTGTGCAGGTCACAAAGCGATGGGGGAAACGAGGGAAAAACGGGAAGAAGAGAAAGAATGAAAAAGAATCCACATAATTTCTAAAGGCTAAGGAACAGTTTGCTTTATACAGTTGTAACCCAATGACTTCTGTTGCTCAGGCTTAGCCTCTGACAAGAGATGAACCACCTCTATACAGACTGATGTACACAGATTTCTTTGCTTATGAATACTTTTTTTTTCTCCCTCTAAAATTTTGCAGTATTTTACAATTTACCTTAACTTGCTTGTGTTACAGTTCATTTTGTGGCTGAAACAACCTGGCATTTTGTTTCCTTGGCAATTTTTAAAGTCAAGACAGGGGAACAGCCTTATACTGCTCAGCACTTTGTACTAAGGCTAAGAGGGCGATCCTTCACTGTGGCTGATGAGCCATTCAGGGAGCTCTAAACTTGCCTAAGACGCAGGTATTGCAGGAAACATCGCCCAGAGCCTAAAAAGAGCAAAAGTAGGTTCTCTAGCATTGAAGCATCCCAGGAGAAACCTTGCACCATAATGTCTTACTAATCTTCTCTTTATGTGAAATCAGCAAGACAATGTGAAGACAAGGCGGGAACTACAAAAAAGAGGAGGATTTGAAAGCAGTGATGATGAAAGTGAGTGTAGCTAAGATAACAAATGTGAAAAAAACAAATCAATAATGGGAATAAAGTAAACCTGAAGAGAACACAGAGAAAGTACTTATTTTTGTAGTTCAGTCTGCAGCTGCTCAGTGTCTCCAGCACACGCAAAGCAACAAAACTGAAACTTGCACCAGTTAGGTCTGAACTAGTACCAAACATCAAAGCATACCTGCTCAGGAAATAAAAATACACAAACTCACCATACCTAGTCCTTTTTGACCTGTACTAGCTACAGACAGAAGCTGAAACAAAATTCAGTGTCTTGGTTTCTGCCATCAGGGTACATAATGGCTCCAGTTCCCAGTATAAATTACCCAAAGCAGCAGAGTGAAAACTGCGATGAACAGTTAACATACTCCAGCACTATGATTTTCTCCACAATAAAGCCAAGGCTTATCCTTTGGCAGAGACATAACTCTGGGAAAAGTAGGGGCCAAATCCATGGGGTAAACTCCCTCAGCAAACGAGAAGACCATTCTCCACAAAGACTTCCCTTTGCCTATGTTTTTTCTAACAAATACGAGCACGGAGACACAGACCAATCCTTAAGTCTAAACCAAGATACTACACACACTTTCTCTCTGGGAAAAGAATAAGAGAGTAAACAGTGACAGATGTTAGACACACTTGGAAAGTCCTCGGATACTGTGGTGATGAACGACTATAACAACCTCTTTAGGACAGGACGGACGGTTTATTGTCTGAAGCACGAGATAATGTTCCCCTTTGGTAATGCCCATGTACTGCAGTATCATAACAATGAAGTTACAATAGGGATGTTGATTAAAAAAAAAGCCAAAACTTTAAAAAAGCTCCAAGAGTAGAGATCACTCATCGTAGTACCACTAAGGGCTTTATTTTGCATAGTTTATAAAATGCATAATTGTGCTAACATACCTAATTGTCAATCTACTGTTTTGGCAAGCTAACATACGAGTGGGTGCCAAACAGCAGGGAATACAAAATGGAGTGGAAAAACAGTTGAGATTTGATGGTGTTCTGCCTCCCATTAAAAGTGTTCTTCTGTGAAAATATATAATATACATATGTGCATGCATTGTAACTAAGAACACTGAGAAACATTCATAAACTTATTTTTAATATTGTCTCTTATTTTTCTGGAGTTACTATTGGAAAAAATAGGCTAGCAGGATTTGTTTTGCAATGTTGCTTCATATTGAGCCAGATTTAGGAAACAAGGACCCAAAAACCTTGTTAGAGATGAGGAGTTACGAATCTCTGAGATCTTCATTTAAGGCTGTCGCTTCATTATTTCTGTTCTACTTACAAATGTATGCATGGTTGTTGTTTTGCTTTTTTTCTTGCAGACAGAGGTTAGTGACTGAGGAAAAATCTTCACCTGTTTCAGAAGCCAAGCCAAGCCATCTGGATAGTCATGTGCTAAGGCAGACTATTATTTTAAAAGAGGATGTATATGCTTCTTATAATATCTTAGTGGAAATATCAAGTCAAGTTTCTGGTTCTGCTACTTTTTAGGGTTCGTTCACTTTTATTTTGCATATGCTTCTTATAACATCTTACTGGAAATATCAAGTCAAGTTTCTGGTTCTGCTACTTTTTAGGGTTCGTTCACTTTTATTCCACCTTACTAAGTCCAGTTGTCTCAACGTGACTCACATGCAGAAGCCTAAAGACTTCTCCCCTTCCCCTGGGAGGAGACACTCTCTACACGTTACTCACTGGGAAGGGCACTTGAGCCCCGATGCCCACCAAAGGATGTGATTTGGGAGAGCACCAGCTGGCATTGGCGAGAACAGCATCAAGGACCATATTAATCTTTAGTTAGTGTGGCTGGTCCAAGCCTGTGTGTCCCCTATCTTATCCACTAAGATGGATTTTGATCCCAAGGCACATGATCCCCAATCCAAAACGCAATTGATAGCCTTAAGTCCAACACTGATTTTGCAGGTATTTAGCAGAAAAGTGGCATGCACGGCAGTTGCTGTACGTATACACATATATGTAGGTGTGCTCATGTATAGGCATAATGTCTGTATCAGGAGCAAAAAGATTTTGGAGAAAGCAGGTGTGACTGTCATCAGTCACATCTGGACTATGCAGATCTCTCTCCCAATTTTCATGCTACTAGAGAAGAGAGCGTGCAAAGACGGGCACTCCCAGTCCCCACCTCTCCCATCAGAGATAACGGCACTCAACAAGAGATATTTTCTAATCCAGCTGTTTCAGCAAAACACACGCATTAAACACAGACTGTAAGGTATCAAATGGCTCGAAGTTTTCTCCGTGTGCTGTATCTGTGCAGTGTATGTGTGTTTGCACACATGTGGGGGGGCTCTTCTGCCTTTTGTCCCCTGCAGGCAGGGTTCTGGTCCCCCCAGCACAAGCTCCACGACAGCAGAGCAGCTGCAAAACCCTGCCCTGAGCCAAACCCTCCAGCAGCCCCCGGCTCCTGGTGCTGTGCCAGAGGTACCTCAGCCAGGGAAACAGCTCCCACCTGTTTCAGCATTCCCTTTCCACAAAACCAGAATTCACCCATTTTCAAAATGCACAGCACATTACTTGCCAAACACCCTCACTTTTATTATTCTATAGCCACTGACACAGGAGTTTGTTTATACTTTTGGGAAAAAAAAAAAGAGTATCTCTTTTCCCTTATTTCTTTCACCTTCCATAACTCTAATCATTTTCCCATATCTTCCTACCCACATCTCTGCTAAAACATACTGACTAGCAAGCAGGAATACATATGTTTCATATCTCTAACCTTTCTGGTTTTATGTTTTCAAAGATATTTATTCTAGTACTAGAGAGGAACTATATTAGCATTTTGATTGCATTCTTTGCAGCACTTTACAAACATATAAGCAAGCATCCACATCCATATTTCTAGCAAAAATACAACTTTGTGTATAGAATTGCTGCCATTAGCTAGTTTACAGTATACATTTATTAGAGAGAGAAGAAAGAAAAGAAGTTGTCAAATACTGGGTTTCAATGGTACAGTTCAACAGTGCTTGGACTGGGTCAGCTAAGGTTAAGGTGGATTTCCCTGTCTTCTCCCAACACCTGCAATATGAGGTGTTTTCATTAATTAGTTACTTGCACACGTAAAAAGAAGTCTTAGCTCTGTAAAATCACCTCACATGCTTTATATATAACTGGTAGTTGGTGTTCATCAGTTTTTATTTGTGAGGTTTTAGTGCTGGCAATGCCGTGAAGCTGATCACATCTCCCAGTTTCTTTGGGCTCTTTTATAAAGTTCAGGTGGAGGGGTTTACTAATTCAGCCCTTCCACTGCTTTTTGCATTCATGCCAGGCTTGCTCAAGTAGGATCTGTAAAAGGCTTGAAATGGATGCAAGTTCATTGCTTAAGTAATACGCTTAGAATCTCTTATTTTGAAATAAATTTATAGCTACATTACCAGCAGCTTTATTTTTGAATGAGCTAACAAATTCCTGAAAACAGAGAAGCAACCTTCCTCCAATCCAGCTAGCAGCAAAATGAACATACTCTGTTATAAAATATTTGACTTCTATTTATAACTCGTGTAAAGAATTGGAGCCAATGGGAGTACAGAACCAATTTGTCCAGAAGGATCTCGTATTTTTAATGAGCATATCAAGCATGCTATGAGAAATAAACAATCGTACCAAATGTTCCGCTGGCAGCCTATCTGAATACATCTTATCATTCAGTTACTACGGAACAATCTGGTTTGATCTCCTACGACCAAGCTCTTACAGCATCTCAGGAACTGACTCTGTCTCCTAGAAAGTAATCCCCAGTCCTGAATAAGCACCTCTGAGCTATGTCTAGTGGAAGGGTTGAGTTAAGCACAGCTTCAATTGCAAAGCGTAAAAGGAAATCCCCAGAAAAGCTTCTAAGCCGGCGGTTAGACCCTCCAGGCAGAGGAAAGCATTACGTACCCACTCCAGCACCTGGATGAGCACTCTCCCCACTGGAGTATTACACAAAAGAAAAACCATTACTCAAGCCGGCTTCTTTTTTAGCGGAAAGCAAAAGCTGCCACCGCATGTCGGGATTGGGTTTGATCTCCCCGGCGTGCCATGGGTGCGCTCCCACAGCCCCTTCCAGACCCAGCCATCTTTAAGAGGCTTAGATGGAAACACATCTTTGGGGGAGGATTATAACTCAAGCAGACAAGATGCCTGGAGAGACTTTAAAAGAAGAAGGCTGTTCCAGGAGTTTCGGAGCCTCCAGACTCAGGTAGCCCAATGGGTTTCAGGATTACACTGTCGTGCCTTATGCACCTTCTTTTTCCCCATAAGTCCTTTCTCTCTATTTTTCCGAAGTAATTTTCATTGACAACTTATTCTCTTTGCAAGCTTAAAATGCACATGTGCTTCTAACACAGCAGCAACAGCAACATTGCTTTCACCACCAACAACAAAAAAATTATTTCCATGGTACAAGTTTGGCAGCTGACTACAGTCTTTTGTTTTACTGCTACTGTATTAGAGAACAAAAAATAAAAAAGATTCTTCCCGGTTGCACCAGCATGGAAAAATAAAGCTTGTGAGAGAACACTTTTTCACCCCCCGAATCCTTACCACCACAGACAAAACAGCTGATATTTTTGTTGTAGTTAGTACACTTATTAAAAGCAGTAATATATCTAGACTCCAAACAATACATTTGTACTGGAGGCTTTTTTTTTGTATAAAAACAAAGAGACTCAGTCTCTTACTGCAAAGAGATACGCTCTTTTCATGTACTTATTTAGTTCAGAAACTATAATCATTCATAGCACCCAAAAATAAATGTCATCAACTGTATTCTAGTAGCCCTTAACTGTTTTAAACCAAGTTCAGGCTTTGTGCTTCACTATGGCAAGCCTGCACTTCTGCTTTAGCCACAACAAAAAATACCCTGCGGGAGTAGAGGGATTGTACTGGAGGGCTTCAACCACCTAACCATTGGCATCCTCCAGCTGGGCTGACTTGTAAAGATCCCTCATTACTGGTACTGTGAGGAGAGTCCAGCCAACTCTTTAGGAATAAAGCATCCACTGGCAGCAGCACAGCTACGCTCTAGATATTGCAGTTTTGAGAACTGCAGCTCTTATAACCTGGGCATCGTAAGATGCTCAAGCAAGAGTAGTTCCTGAGCTTCATTAACTTAAGTCAGAATTAGGGGAAAAAGAAGATGGGATAAATGCATTGGGGAGGATTTGAAGAACAAGATTTGTTAGAAAAGCTTGCCTATTTCACCAAGAAAAAGGAGGTCTCCTCTGAAAAAAATGCTGGAAAGTACAAATCCTAAAAGGTGAGGATGCAAAAAGGCCACAGCAAGCCACCGGAATACAGCGGGAGAAGAAAATTCCAGTTTGATCTTCGATTCAGATCGGTCACACCCTTGGCATATGAATATTGTTTATTTATTCGGAAATTTTTTTTATAAATTAATACTTTTGTTTGGCTTTAAACAGGTTTGGTTAAAAGGTCTTTCAAAGCAAGAGGTTGACATAAATGCATCTTCACTCAGTGACATGAAAATCTGAAAGAAAACAAATATCACCCTCAACTCTTTCCCTTTCAGCAGTATCCACTGCAGCGCAGTACCTTCCCCAGTGCCCGTCCCATAGCCACCATTCCTAAGTGGTCACTCCCGAGGGTGTTGTTCCATTAAAACAAAGATGATGCCTCTTGTCCCATGAACAGTAACAGCCAGGAAAAATCTGTAGCAGGTACAGGAGAAGATCACAGACCTGCACACTAGAGGTGCTAAGAAAAGTAGCTTTGTATTTTTCTTTTTTACTTTAACTGACCAAATTTTACATTTTTTAGAACTTCATTTTTCAAAATGCCAGCTGCTTCTCCCCCCACCCCAGTAGGAAATGGTTGTTCATCATTTTACAGTACCTTCTTCTTAGCTCCATTCAGTGTTGAACCACACTAAACGTGACACCTTTGAAAGCTGTTTGACTTCATATAATTCCTGTTGAATCGTTTTCTTTCACGGTGAGCCAGAAGCCACGCTTTTGGACTGAGTTTCTAGCCTTTTGCACTCTCTCAGGTACTAAATTGCAAAATTTTACTGCTTTTGGCTTAAAAATGGAACAGCAACAGCAACGCAGGCACCTCCATCCCAGAGTCATCTGTCACTCTGCATACTACCCTAACTCTTTTTGGTATTAAGTTATGAGCGTGAGGGGACTCTATAAATAAAGTCTGACAGGTGAGGGCAGGAGGGGGAAGTCCACCCAATTTGTATTGACGGTTTCTCTTCAGTTCCTCTTTTTGTCAGGAAATTTTTTAATATATAATCTTGCAGCAGCCAAAGAAATTTTATTGATGAAGGCTGTACCTCCAATCAATTTGCCCTAAATTGGTGTGTTCAACTTACTAACTTGGCCATTGAAAATTTCTAAGATGATCACGTTTCAGAAGTTAAAGATTGGACCTGTGACAGGTAGTAAAAATGGATCATAGGCTTCAAAAGGGATGCTTCTGTGGCACTGAAAAAAACCTCAATGGCCCTTGGGAAAAAACAAGTAATTATACATTTGAGATTGCAAAACCTTAGATGAAATCAAATCTCCTCTTTCCCATTCTCATGCTCTTTTTTTTTTTGCCTCTCCTTCTGCATCTAATATATTTAGCATCCGTTAAATGTTTATCACAATGAAGACAGACATTCTTTTTTTATCTTTTACCTACCTTTCGTAACTCAATACTTAGTTCTAAAGAAAGTAAAAAATTAAATAATCAAAGTAGAATATAAGAATAATCTCAGGGCCAACATATATGGCTTTCTGGAGAAAAAAAACAACTACAAGAAACAACCAACATCTTTGCTTGATTTACATGGTAAACAATGTATCTATTACATATACATGATGTACTTCTACAAGTTAGAATAAGAGATTCTATTTGAAAACACCTTGAAGCAAAAACAAATAGTTGTTCTCTCTGGGAACATGTAAACCATATGTAAAAATCAGGTCTCCTGTATGCAACAGAAAAAAATGTGACACATCTCACCAGAATGAAGCGATATATAGATGGAAAAAAAAAATCTTCCTCAAAGATCAACCAAGGCCATTAGATCAAAAAATCTACTTCTTTAAAAATAAAAAAGTCTTTTTTATTCTAAGTTGCTTAAAATGCAACAGAAATTCACATAAGAGGAACCAGTGCTACTACTGACTTAGCCTTGTAAGCACCCCTGCTACAAAGCCATAATCATATTTGTTCTTCTGTTCTTTCCATCTGGCCACATTAATCTTCTCTCCTGCTCACTAGTAAAGGAAAAGAGGAAAATACCCTTCTTTACCCTATGGACTGGTGGATATTGGTACACCTCTAGCAGATGCATGTTTAAAACTTCTCAAGTTTGAAGCCAGGTCTCCCCTTCCAATCAAAGTCCCTTAGCTCCAGAGCTGTTCTAAGTAGGTTAGGTCCCTATCACCACTCCACAGCTTTGCCAGAAAGCAGGTTACCATTCTGTGATGGCCACACTTTCAACATGTTCATCAGTTTAGGTCCCTGGGGGAGACATACCCAGGTGTTATCCCGCCCATTTCTAAATTCCACCTGGAATTTAGATTAAAAAAATGCATATGCAAAACTCTGGAGATCTGTATTGCGATTATGAATTTAGGTATCTAGATTTATCTTGGCTATTTCCTGAAGGCAGCTTTGAGGGGGCATTTCTGGTTGATCAGTTAGAGTGGGTTTGGTGGAGAACACTTTTTAGGCAGGAGGCTGAGAGGTTTTATGTAGTATTACTATTATTATTAACATCATCATCCCTATTCTTTTCTCATCTGGAAATTTACCTGTATTTGTTTTGTGTCTCAGACTATTCCAGCTCATCGGGGAGCACTTCCTGAAGCTGAATGCTCAATATCTTTTTCAGGACTTCATCTCTTTTGGTGTACTACAGGGATACCGAGCAGCACAGACCCCCAGGCAAACGCAACCTATCCAGGGCTGCTCATCTGCATTATCTACATGTCTCCCACAGTGAAAGCAGGCTACAGCCACGCTGACAGCAAACATAATTCCAGCACACATTCCTGTAACACGTAAGACTGAGTTAAGGGGCTTAGATATGTCATTAAGAATATCATTACGGTAGGCAAAGCTACATTCGATTCCCTAAATAGAATTGATAATAGTACATAGATCATCATATATATATATAGATAGCTACATACACACCCACCCACCAACAAACATATTTACCAATTACTCTAAAAGGAATAATAACAACAAAGAAATATTTGTGCTGGTAATATTAAATTAAAAGTTTATAAAGCAACAAAGCAATAATTCAAGAAAAATTACCAGTGAAACAACCCCTCCCCTTCGCTCCAAGCCTGACAGCACTGGGTACACAGCTACTGCAGCACAGGGGGCAGGCTGGACACATACCCCCTCCACATACCCCCTCCACAATGGCTGAAACACATGCAACACAGTCTGAAGTCAGAGCCTGAAGTACAGCCCTTGATTAAAACCTCGGAGTTTTAATCCATCTCCCAGTTCCACATATCTTGATAACAGAGAAGAAGTATCTCTCCCTCCACCCTTATTTCTCTCAAGCATGCCCATCCTTCTTGGGAGATAAAGATTCTCTTTCCACAATCCCATCGCATCCGTGCCTGTCTCCCTTCAATTTACTAATTTTTATACGTTGCAAAATTGTCTGTTGCGAAAAGCATCTATTAATTATATTCACAGCACATCAGAAAACTTGGTGAAAGTCACACCTACATTCAGCATGGCATATTTCAAACAAATGATGAAGAGGGCCCAGCTTCACAAACATTTAATGAAGGTTTTCTGACAGCTTGGTGGAAGACTTCCAAACCCGCTCTTGTGCTGAGTGCTTTCAACTCATGCTCAAGTCAGGAGGATTTAAAGGCCCCACGTAATAATGCCAAGACCAACACACCAGAAAGCATATAATCATTTTGTTAGCAGGGATAATTAGCATAAGGAACTGGAGTTTCCTATTTCCCTGCATAACGTTTTTGATATAAACTTTGCTGTCAACTTTCCTTCTCGCTGAATAACTTCACTGTTAAGCAGATGGCCTTTGCTACAGCATTAGGAAAGATCTGGACCCAAATATCATTTCAGCAAGGGCACAGAACTTTGGTAACATCCACTATCTAAAATATTAAATTTGATAAATTTTCTATGACCTAAAATAAATAAATTAAATTCAGACTGATCTTATCATAGTAGAATTTGTATGACATATACTATGCTCAATACATGACATACGAGCAAAAAAAGTCAACAGCAGCAACATCCAATGAAACAATCCTTCAATATACACCTTTGAAAACACAGAGATAAATTATCAAATCAATAGAATTTAAAACCTAAAGAAACTGAGAAGTCTCATGAAATGTTGCATTATCTTTTTATACACTAGCAGAGAGCACCTTCTTTCTTCAGAATGGCAACCTGGAACAGTTTCATATGATTGCACTTAGAGAACAGAATAACATATTCCACAAGTTCTTCATGTTTGCAAGGATAATAATCAGTTAACAGCAAGTTTAAAACACAATCTCTTAACCTGAGTGATAGAGAAACAACAACTTTGAGTCAATCCAAAACAGTCAAAGAAGAAAGATTCTAAGTTTATACTTCATGATACGACATCCTTTTCCTTTCCCAACAATGCTTGAAGTTTTAGTAAAATCCATATCTGAGATTTAAATCTGTGCCTAGAACTCATCTGTAACTTTTTAGTACTGTTTATGTGGCTTTAATGAGATCACATTTAGGTAACTGATGAAGAAGTAAACAGGAGGAAGTAATCTTAGGTAATCACACTACAATATTAAAAACTCTTGAGGCAGACCTTTGCAGGAGCCTTTGGAGAAGAGCTCTTCTGATCACCTTCCTGTTTGGTTAAGGGGAATTGCCATGGGGAGGTGACATGAAAAAAAACATCCTCACCCTCTTCGAACCAGTGATTAGCCAACTTTAAAAGACTTAATGGTTCAGGTAAAAATACTAGTACTTTGCAATTACATCAAATCTTCCATCACAAAGCCCCCAGGTCAGTAAATGATCACATAACCTTAGGTTTATTAGATAGTGAAATTGTTTCTGGGAATGCTTAGTGCTACAAACCAAAGGTTGTGTCCAACATTTAGTACCATATGTCCTAATACCTTCAAATGCTTTGTAACCATTTAATGTGCTCAAAAACTTGGTCATGCATTGAATACCACAACTCAAACTGCAAATACTTAAATAACTTATGCCTGCATTCGTCCAGTTACCTATGTTTGCAAGAGTCCAAAAGAAAGCAGAGCTATTTGTCAATGGGTTTGTTATGTGAAAGATTGACATTTCTTGACATTTAGAGCCTTTTTCTATTATTTTTTAATCCCATCCAGAGCAATGAAATCCAGAAGAGGCAGGAACTAAAAGCTGTTTGTTTTTTTTTTAAACTTACTAAAAACTTTCACTAGGATATGTGAGAGAAAAAAAAAAGGAAACAAAAAGGGTCAGAAGCATTTGCTTTCTTTTCCAAATATTTCTTATGAATAAGCTGTAACATATGCTAGGTACCTAAAGAGCTGGAAATCAAAATGCTTTTCACTTATCTTTCTGAAAATGCTGGTCACCGCCTAGGCCTTCATTTCCATTTGTGCAAGGAGCCTGAGTGCTAATACAGAAGAAAGTAATACCATATGTCAAAATAAAGCTTAGAGAAAGAAGGCATAGAGGGAGGGGGGATGAGATACATCATTAAGTTCAGTTGTGCAAAGATTTTTCTTACACCTACTTGGATAATTATGAACACTGTGACCGGCCAACAAACAGAAGCAGCACATCTCAGGCAAATTCTTGAAGCCAGCGTTAATTTTTAATTGACTTTGTTGGTGCCAGAATTTGCCAGAATTTCAAACAGTGTATCCAAAAAAACGTTAAGCACAGAGGGGTGCTCACCTTCTCAGAATAAAATGCACGCTGAATATTCATATTTTTTTCCCCAAAGCTGCAGACTGAGACGGACAGTAACATTTGCAAAATCACATAGCTATTCCAAACGTAAAATCAAGTAATTAGTTTTAAATATCTCTGTTTGACAGCTCATTTATGAAAGTCAATACACTTTTAACTGCTAAATATTTTTTGTTTTCTTCACTGGATGTATTTTTAAATCATCACGCAGTTTAAAACAAAAAAAATAAGGGGAGGGGGAGGTTCACTCAATGCACTCCATTTCCCCAATTTTGAGAGTGTAGGACAATGTTGCAGCATCTGTCACAAAACAGCAAACCCCAGTGAAAGACTTTATAGGAGAGGAAAGGAATTTCTTGTTTTTAAGACAAAATTGATGTCACTCATTCACCCTGCAGGTCTGGGAGACCCTTCTCTGCCCCCCTGGGATGACTCTCCTTCCCAAAAGCTGTCAGGATTTCCTTGCTGTCTCCCTCCTGGGTGTCCAGAAAAGCAGCACGAGGCACGTGCGGGTGCTTAGGACTTACAGATCAGCTGACACGGGTGCTGATAGCTCCTGACAGCCCTCCTCTAGTGTCTGCTCCTCCTGAGGTTTTCACACCCACCCAGACCCATCATCACTGTCCT
This sequence comes from Calidris pugnax, assembly GCF_001431845.1. Lineage (NCBI taxonomy): Eukaryota > Metazoa > Chordata > Aves > Charadriiformes > Scolopacidae > Calidris > Calidris pugnax. The sequence continues at coordinate 9,306,278 of NW_015090920.1, forward strand.
AGTCCTCCTATTAGCACACTCCACAAAAAAGGGTCTTGAAATAATCTAATGTAAGCTGAAGGCTAGGCATTTACAGCCATTTTACCCATCCCTGTTATCCAACTAATGCTTGCTATCATCTGGAAACAACTAAGTTTATAGATAAATAGCCTTGATCTAATGGGTACATCTGTTCCCATTTTACTTGCAAGCTCAAATGTGCACTTTGAAAAGTGTATTTAAATATTGCACTCCAGCTCTTCTTTTCCTTCTGGAAGCACACAAATCCCCCATTAGTCCTTTTGTTTGTGTACACCATTTCAACTATCGCTGCTTTTTTCCATGTACTTCGACATACACGCACACCTAAAGGACTAGCAGTGTCTTTAGCTTAATAGTCTTTTGATCCAACTTTATGTTTAGAATATGTACTGACAAGCTTTTGTTTCCTTCCAGAGGTAGTTTCCAGTAAATGAAAAGACAATATCATTTCATAAAAAGCAAAAGAAATTATCTTACTGCCTTCAGAAGACACTGTATAGCCAACAGATACACATATATATAGATAACCGTGCTGCAGAGTGCTCCCAAGCCCCCGCATGCGTGCTGGCCATTTCTCAGCTCCTCATCAAAGCCCATCCTGGCCACGCACCAGCTCTCCTTTTCTGGAAGGGCAACCATATGGGAATGATGGAAAGGAATCACAAAATGCATAAGTAAGGTCCTTGCTCAAAATGATCAATGTATGATGACACCGACTGCTCTGTGGCATGCATCTGCCCCGACGTCTTGGTGCCTTGGACTCTCCAAGACAACATTCATCATGTTGTAGTGCTGCACAACTGCTGCACTCAGCATACAACCAATCCAGCAAAACATGACAAACAGATGCTCAGTTCAACTCAGTTAAGCTTCTGCATAGGGGACCATCTCATTATTTCTGTTTCTGTATTAAGCATCACTTCATCAAACTGTAAACCTTAAAACCCAATAGTCACAGGAATGACATGTTCCTAAAAGGATCGTTTATGTTTTATAAAATAGTTTATGTTGTCCCTTAACATTACCCTAATTGCTCTGTGCTTATCAAAAACACCTGAAATCAGTCTTAACAGCTATTCAGTCCTCCTCAGGTATAGGAAGGCAGGATTCAAGATGTCTGTGTTTCTACAAGCGTTTGACTGTGTTATGCTTAACTGCAAGAACAACGTGCTGGGAAATCATTTGTTTCTTCCTTTCTAATGCACCCTCATCCCAGAAGTTCTCAGATTTTACTTCCCTTGAACAAGAAGTATATACCTTTACATACTTTTTATTTCTATATGCTCACTATTTTGGCATCAGTGATAAATAACTGCACCACCCACCTTTCTCCTGCTCCTCATTGTATTTACAGCACCAAGAGGAGACTAGAAAGACCAGTAGCACCCACGCATTTACAAACTGCATGTGCACTCTGCTGCTATATAGAACACGTCTTCAGCTCTGTAACTTTACTATTCTACTGTCTGTTCTCAGATGTTGACAGCTTTATTTAGTTCTAACCATTTATATTTACAAAGGGAACAAGAATAATATCTTCCAGGGGAGCAAGCATTCCACAGTCAAATACCTGAGGGTTGGTTGTGGTTTTTTTCCCCGACTTGTACTCAAATTATACAGTCAAAATTTCTTAAGAGTTAGAAAACTGGCTTTGTTTGGAGGCTGTTTGTTCTTTTTCACTTTACTAAAAACGTCGGTTTAAAAGTAGGGTAGTGGGGCTGCCCAGAGGATCGCTTCTCAGGGGACACCAGCCTTATGGTGTTGCCCTGTGGAAGTTGGTCAGAATAGTCAGCTTAGGCAAAAAGCATCTTTTAGGGAGAGAGGCAGGAATTTTGTGAAGAAAGCACCTTTGTTTTCTGAATGGCTTAATTCAAAGTTAGTGCCTTTTACTGAACTATTAATTAAGAGATTTTGGCTTTTTCACCTGACAATGATGCAAAGAGATCTGTGTTCAAATCTCTAGGTAACTTTTCCATAACACTATTGAACAGTAGGTTGGAAACACAGATGCGGTGTAGTTTATATACATTTACAGCACATTCCAAATGAATACTTATGCAAGTGATCTTGCAGCTCTTCACTTAAGTGGCTCCATGAGCTTCCAGAGTAGGTTGTTCCTGCTCAAAAACATACTGACTACCATATTTGTCTCTTACTATCTTTTCAGTCTTTTTCTGCCAAGGATAGTTTCTTTCTGCAATCTTTCATCAGTTAATTGGAAAGCTTAATTATATAACATTCCCCTCATGATATCCTCTTAAAAAGCTGTACCTATAAAATTCCTTGAGGGGTGTTTTTTTGTTTGGTTGTTTGGGTTGGGATTTGTTGAATGATTGAGACTTGTATTTTTCTTTATTTCTCTAACTACTTTCAGTTCATCATTTTCCAAGACTTACAAACCCTTACTGTTCTGTTCAGCCCACATTTCCTTCCAGCTTCCCATTCTTAAATGTTTTTCTTTTCAAGTAAAAAAGGAGATCTACAGATCTCCATTACCGATTTCTTCCCACTTCTGAAACAACAGGCATCTTGGGTATCGTGGTGGATTGCATGAGCTGCTCTACTGCTTATGGGAAAACAGATTGAGATACTTAAAATAACATTTTAAAATGAAAAGAAAGGGTAGAGCTAATGTGTGGCTGTAGTTGGAAGCCCCTGTGTTTGTCTCTAATACTTCTTAAGACGCATTTGTGTCCAGTTCCCAGATATTTTCCATGATGCATGGTTCCATGACCTAATTTACTAACAGTGTTTGGGAAGCAACAACTGATAAAAATAACATTGCTAAAGTGATTTTTATCCTTTGTTCTCATACTAGGAATCTCATTCATATTTTCTGTTTTGTTAGGGATGGTATCAATCTCTTATTGTTTGACTCCAAAGACCGGTAAGTACTAAATTCCACAGTGCATCAGCTCTTTCTGAATACCACAGAGCAACACATTAACAGTAATACAAGTATGTAGGATGCCTCAGTACAATAACACATTTTTTTAGGGTAAGTGTTCTTTTCTGAAAAGACTTCAGTAATTTTGCTTCCCAGTACATGGGTCTTATTATAGCCTTTTCTGCTAGAAGATTTTTTTGTTCTTCTTTAAAGACACATTGTCTTGTTCCTGGAGAGTTAATAAAATATTGCAGGATGTAGCATATGCTTGCAATCACCGAATATACAACTAAGGAAATTTAAATACTGTGCAATGTTTGGTACCCTATAAATTTCCCCCCTGCCCCAAGCATTACACAGCTTCATCAAAGAGCTCAAGTTACAGAGCTCTTTGAAAGGTACGTATAATTTATACAATCCTGATTACCCTGACAGTATCAAGAAACAGCTTGGGAAAGCCTGCAATTGCTTAAAGAAATGTCAACAGTTTTGCCTCATGGGAGGAGATTCTTTAGGACAAAAAATTGAGAAATAAGTAGTAAAAGACGCTGAAGGAACCTTATAAAGTACACAATAAACTCAGACTAAACCAAGACAAGGTTTGAGTTTGGCCAGTTCTACATCACTTATGCAGCACTGAAAAAACAAAGCCTAAGCAATTATCACAAATACATTTGATTGAATTTGTGCACATAACTTCGCTGTAATTCCAATGAGACACAAATAATGGATTTCTTAGTCCCCTATAAATCCTTTATATACTGACACTAATGCAAATTAAGTGAACAAAAATCAGCCCAATGTCATACAAATGGCAAAAGAGAATCTTGTAGTTCGTAACAGGAGATATTTTGAGAAATAGAATAGAGAAGAAAGAGTTCACATCAGCAACAGTGGATTTGCCAAGTAGGTTTTTTTCAGCCTGCAAACAGAATGATTATTAAATATTTTAGCCAATAAATGGCAATTCTTCACAAACAATCCTTGACTTCTGCTGATAAACATGTGCAGGGATGTGAGTGTTTGCACATATTCAACTATACAAATTACTTTGATATTTGACAGTTTAGTTTTTGACCACAGCGGGTAATTTAAAGTATTAATTGTTTTTATATAACTTCATAAACAGTCACTCTACCAAATCAGGTCTGTCTACTCACATTTTAGTGACTAACCAGTAAATATGTTACTGCTTAAAAAGCCAACAAGCAACAGGGAACCAGGAGTGGATCACAATAGGAAGAAATAGGTGTACCAATGACAGACACATTTTGAAGCACAGGTTGTCCGTCTTCCACTTTTGATGTTCAACCAACCCCATTCTTCCCAATTATGCAGTGCCAACTGTCAACTGTTGCTAACCTGTGCAGCAAACGACTTAGTGTGCAATTAATGGAAGTTGCCTGCTTAATTGCAGTGAAGCTCTGATTTGAAATACTTGCAAGGAATGTTGAAAGTTAAGATGTTCTGGAAGGATTTCTTGTTTAGGTGGACTCATTTAATGACATCATCAAGCTACTTCCACAGAACAAGGTCTCAAGTGAGAGCAGCCAGTTCCCTAAACAAGGAGGGATCAAGTGAGACGATACAGTTATTAGGTTGCCGCACACACAAACTTCAACCCACTTTCCTTCAAAGAAGAGTAGAAGCTCAGGTTTACAGATAGCACAAATCCATGTAGCAACACTGATTCTAATTGATTATCTCGCCTGAATTTCTCTGAAAGATCATTCTTTCCAAACCGTTACTAATATAATATGTTTTCTGCTGTTGACAAAGGACAACTTAAGATCTTCATAAATACAATAAAGGATATTTTAGCTGACGTGATTTCATTATTGAGAAATATGTCAAATAGGAAAAGTTGGAGTAGTAGCTGAAATGTAAGATCTGCAGGTATTTTCTCTGTCTCTTCCTTGACTAAAAATAAAATCATATTAGAAAACTGTATTCTGGGTACCACTCCCCTCCTGAGCGCCTGCTTAAGGTGGCAGAAAAGTCCATGCCAGCAGGTTATGCCTGCTGTGAACCAGATTAGTTTAGCTGTTGTTCTACATTACCTGCAGTTCTTTTAAGCCTTCCAAGTTTGGTACAGACCACGTTTCTTCCTGAGAGAATAGCCTAGAATGCTAGTTAGAGGGCAACACTATTAAAAGAGAATAGATGAATTCCTAGAGCATTTTGTGTGAGCATTGGCATGTTTCATTTGTGTTCGATGATCAGTAACAGCAAAATTGTTCCCACGTACATGTAAATTTATCCAAAGCAGTAGTCTGTGTACAAGTACACTCTAAATTTTCATGCCATGCCTCAGTGTTTCAAATATGGATCTCATTCGCTAATAGAGATCCCGTTCATTAGAATGTAATTACAGGATGAAAAGCATCCAGAGGAACACCACAAACTCTTGTTCCTTGCCTTCATTTTACTATAGCAGAGTGAAAAAAAGACATTATGGTCTCAAATACATCAATTACATTCATCTCATTAGGTCTGGGAAAACTATCTGCTGGGCCTGCATGGGTTGGAATGGAAGAGATGCCAGAACTAGCATGAGCAACCTGCAAAGAAGAAAGATGACATAACTGACAAGCACACGAGTAGAAGCCTTTAATGGACTGAGTCAACATCAAGCAGTTGTACACAGCTTCGTGTTTCTCTGGACGACTCTGCTTGTAGCCCAAAGGATAGAACAAAAAAACATGCACTATTCTGGTTGGAGGGTTGTGCAAAGTCAATGCTAATGTCGGTGGAGAAAGGGCAAGAGAGGACCAAGCCTATATACAGAAATAACATGAGAGAGGGGAATGGTAGAATTTTGTTCACACTCCTATCTGTCAGGTGCTAGAAGGCCTCAGAGTAGGAGGCATGTGGGACGAAATGCTGTAGATTGAGGCAACAGAAACACTATTACTAGAAATTGATAAATTGATACAACTCATATAGGAGTTCAAAAGAGGTTTTTGGCAAAGTAATGAAATAGAAGACCAGGCAAAGGCTCAGTTATTCCTTTTACAAGCTATTGTTAAATGTCTTCGTCTATCACTAAAGCAATTATCACATGTAAGACATCACAAGTAGAATGAAATAAGAAATACCCAGTTAGATGAAGTAATCATGTTTAGGAGTAGCTAAGCTCCCGCCATGTTACTGTATTTTACACCATCATTATATTTTTTTTCCTCATTTCTTCTCTTTCCCATCAATCATTTCAAACCTGTCATTTAAAAGTGTGTAAATCTTTTTACAGAAACAGTCAGTCTTGCTCACGTCCTGGCTAAGTCGCTCATTTGCATAGCAGACTGATTTATTAGTTAAATACATGCTTTAATGACTTGCCTTGTTTCTAAATTTATAAGCCTGGCTTGATGGAGGTCTTTCTGTGTTAATGTTTTCTGGAACTTATTGCCTTGTATGTACAGAAGAGTGGGCATTAATCAATACAATTTGCTGAGTTACACAGACTCCCAGTTGTCCCAGTGCTGGGGCTTTTTAGCATCAGCCTTAACTGCCTGCTGCAGAGCAGCACCCGGGACCCGTGTCACCCCCCATCTCCACGCATTCAAAGGGAACAGTATGTTAATAAGGCAACACAACACAGAGAGACACGCAAGCCTGAAAGGAACAGCAGCGGGTAAGAGCCACAGCCCGTTTCTCCACGCGCCAGGCGGGTTGCTCTCACTCTGTAATTCTAATTTAAACCATGCCTTTTTATCTTCAATCCAGGGTTGTGGAGGCAGAGGGTAAAGCCGCCCCCCCCCATCTCATACTCTGGGACAATCTTAATGCTAAACCTGCTTCCACGGCACTGTATGAGCAGCTCTCTGAACCGTATCAGCATTTTGCATGCATTGTAAACTTGGGAAAAAGAAAAATAACTTAATTTAAAATGTGCTGCAGTTTGTGCCACTGTTGCTAATGTCACCCTGAAAAAAATTCCCACCCTCAACACACACTTCAAGTATTTACAGTTTATCTGTGAGACTCAAGATTTTCATGACTCAAAAAGCGTTGTTTCTTTACAAATGCATGGAAATTCAAACTTTCCCAGTTATTTTATTACCACAATAGATTTGAAAGCCAAGGAGGACCGGTATGAAGTTAAGATTAGTTTGCCATCTTGTGCAGAGAGATAGAACCAGGTGAGCAATGCTGAATACAACAAAAAAAAAAAATTATTTTTGCTTTACAATTTGCAATTCAATCATCTTTCACTTTGTCAAAGAAAAACTGCAGAGTTTCATTGCTGGACTACTATTAGAGCGGTTACTGATCAAGCACTGACACAGGATCTATTCTGAAAGCTGCAGTACGCCACATAAGCCTTTCCAAAAAGGGATGAGCTGCAGATCAGACATATGATCCATGTTACAGAAAACATCAGCAGTGAAATATAAACAAACAAGCCCCTCCAAAACATACGGTCACCAAGCATAAGACTGCCCAGGGGACCAGGATAAGTGGAAGCTGCCTCAAAGAGCTTCAAGTTTCCCTGGCAGTTACTACACCACCAGACACTAATCTGTCAGCAAGGGAGCATTAGAGCTCCATCAACCTTCCTCTTCCTCCTTTCCCCACTCATATACACCAAACAAATCCTCCAGTAGGTTTTGCTTCTCAGAATTTCTCATTTTAAAAAAAAATAAACAAAAACATGCAGTAGCAACAGTCCAATTAAATTCACAAGAAAGTACTAATTTTTTTATTTAAGGGGATGGGGTCTACAGTTGTTTACTTTAAGACTTGTCAGTAAACTATGGATGATATTACAGTTATGTTTCCTACAACTTAGTTTATTTTTTGATGTCTCTCCTAGAAAAATATAATAATACTGAATATAACTCTTACGTTTTCCTGCTGAGTTTCAAAACAGAAAGGCGTCTAGAAAAGAAAAATAAATAAGTGATTGATTTGGAAGAGAAACATTTTTAACTCCAAAATGGGCTAACAATTATCGCTAACATTTATAGTCTTCTAATAATCAACAGAAAGGGATTCACTGCTGGAACCATGAAAAACTATGGTATTTTAATCCACTACAGGATAATAACTGCATGCAAGTATATAACCAAACTTTGCTCATTTACAAATCAGAGAGTAGCAGAGAAAGATGAATGGTGGGCTTGCTTCTGCTTCTTATTAGAATCCTTTTTTGTGCCAATGCGTCAAAGGCAAAGTAACTAAAATCCAGTAGATACGGATCTCCAGGGAGCACAAGAAGTCAGGGATTTTCTGATGAAAGTTTTTTTCCATAAAAATTGGATTGCCTGAAGGAATGTATGAACCAGTTTAGATGAGAAGACCATTTCTGGCTCAAAGAGTGAAAGGGGGAGAAAAAGCCCATTTTCTCTTACCTCCAAATAAAATCTGTAAAAATTAGAGCACTTAACTGGAACACAGAACGCCTCATCCAACTTTATCCCAGAAACCCATCCTAGCCACGGAGCTACTAAGTAAGCTTGACACATTTGAGAGGAAAATAAAATTAAAACAAAGAACAGAAAAGAAAGTAGAGTAATACAAGAAAACCAACCAGCTGGTGGTCATTCTGCTCACCTTAGATGTAAAAAATGAAGTCTACAGTCTGCCTAATCAAGCCAGAGTCAGTCCTTTAAAGCTCAAGCACATACTCTGCTAGCTCAGCTAATGGTTATCCTATAAAAATAAGAGCTGGTCTCCTGCTTTTCATTAAAGTTTGAGATTTCCTCAGTGCATAACAACAACATATTGAGAAGTGTCAGCAGACAGGAGCACCTGAAGATCCACTTTACTGATATGAGGTGCAAGACCAGTCATACTAATGATGGCACAAGCCCTGGAAAATGTATTTACAATTCATATTAGAGTGGTAATGTGGCTACAACAGGCTTTAAGGTTGATTTTGTGCAAGTCAAAACCACTGTTGCTGTAATTTCGCTTCATGAGAGGATGGAGAGGAAGGGACTGAGGTGCCGGGGTAAACAGCCACACTGCTCAGAGCACCCCACCAGTTTCCCCTACTGAAACCCAGGTCAATGTTAGGAAAGAAAACCCACCTGATTTCACTACTCCCAGGTGCTTGCTTGCTCTTCTCTCACTAAGCACAGAAGACCAACACATGGAGATGCTTCAAAGCACTGCAGCTTTCATTTAATTTTTCGCACCAAGCTATGGCCACCTCTGTGTTGGCATAACTGGAGAACATCAGCACAGCAAGAGGAGATACTTACAACTTAAATAGGCTCAGCCAAAATCAGAGTATCATCCTATTTCCTTAACTGGTCTAATTAGAGTATAGAATTCAGTTTTGAAAAGTACCTTTTTTAATAAACACATGCTAAGGAGAATTACATTGTACTGGAAAATGTTCTGGATGTACAACTACACTTTCCAGATCCGTGAAACAGAAACATATAAGCCTCGCTTCTTACATGGTGTTACATGAAGCTTCTTACCTCTCTAGATTACCTCTAGATTAAAAACATTTGAGATGAACCAGGATGTGTATAAAGTTGTAATTTCTATAGCCAGTATCACGTTAAACCTCACCTAGTGAAATAATTAGCCAGGGTGGTGGGGAGGGTAGGACAGGACAGGGACAGCAGGTATACTTGTTGCTTTGGTTGAGGTCTTTTTGTTTATGCTGTGGGGTGGTTTGGGTTTGTTTTTTTTTTTTTAAAGTATGTTGACCTGGATCAGCTTATTTGAAAGAGAACATAAGTCATCAATGATGCTAGAGCAACCTTTCTGAATCCTACTGAACAAAAAGAGCTAGGCCTCAAATAGCTCGCAATGGGTAAGAGGTTCCAGTATCTGTGAAAAGACAGAATGACTAATGATAGTTCAGAATTAACTGAAACTTGGGAACAGATACACACGACATGCCCCAAGTACAGCACTAATGTTAGCAGAGTGGACCCTTTTCCTTGTTGTACCCTATAAACAAGATTTACAGTCATGCATACACTTTCCAAAGTCTTCAGAACAAACATCCAGCTGAGCAGATTTTAATTTAAAAGCCAAATAAAGTATTTTGTATAAATTTTCTTCTCTTTTCACTCTACCCCCAACAGCTCAACCAACCAGAAGACTAAAGCACCAGAAGTTCCCTTTATTAGAGCACTCACTGACATGAAGTAAATTGTCATGCTTAATGACAAAATCCATAGGGAACCAAAATCACTACATGGGAGAAATCCCTGTACAAAGAAGCTTTAGCTGAAGACTAAAGAAGCTCACATTACTCTACTTATTAAACTACTAATGTTAAAATCTTTAAAATGTGTCAGCACAGTGGTACATTATACACTTTTCCTCGCAAGAACTTCACCAAGCTGAGTTTCTCCAACACTGGAATAGTACTTTGGTACTGCTTATCTTTTTAAATGAAGCATACATTGACAAAATGTAGCATCTCAACATCCAGACTCTTTAGGTAGATGGTTACGTTTCATCAGATTGAAGTTGGAGCTGAAATGCACACACTTACTTTAAGTCATCTCAATTTAATAAGAATATCTAAAAATTCTTAGGATTTTTGGGTGTGGGGACTACTAGTTTGGAAAAAAAAACCCACACCTTCAGTATTTTCCATTTCAGTTTCTCCTTCATTTTCCTCAGGAGTGGGTGTATAGAGTTCATTCAACAACAGGCTGTACATAGAGAGTATGAGGGAAAATGCAGTGATATTTGCATAAATGGGGTCAGAATTTCACCTTTAATCATTACTCATTAAAAAAAAAAAACAAAACAAAAAATACCCACAAACCAAGACATCTTTTCCTCCCCTCTTTTGCTGTCTTACTCCAGAATGATCCAATTCATTAATATTTCTGACTCCATGTAAAATCCTTGTCAAACATTGAAGGGAGTCATGAAATTACTCCTTGTAAAATGTCCTTTGCACATGATTTAAATTCTTTTGGCATTTACAAACGTATAAATGTTCTTCGTTATCCACCATACAATAGTATGAAGCTACTGAGATTATATTTTTGATTAAAGGTACCAGGTTTAAACCAAAGAGGAGCATTTTGAAACAGAAGTTTGGTTTTGCAGTTCTACTGGTAAAGCAGATGCACAAGTAGCAGGACTAAAGGAAGACTTTGATCTCACCTACCTTTCATGTATAATTGACAGTTGTAATTTGGACTCGGGGATGATAGAAAGGCAGCTGAGAAATTCTTTGAGATGCCTGTGTACAGAGAAGCAACATATGCTTGATGCAAGCTGAAAGGAAAAATACAAAGCCCAAAGAATCAGCATCACCGAGCGCTACACAGCGCGGCAGCCATACATGAAAGGGTAGCCCATGCAGACCTTGCCAGCCCGACCATCCTTTGGCCAGGCTCTTAGTTAGCGTGTTCACCCACGCTAGGTAAAGATAACCTGAGTTTTAGGCTGAAAAACACCCCAAATGTGGAGGAACCGTGACAAGTTTCTTTGCACAAGGCAGGGACAGTGCAGAGAGGGTACAGAAGGAGATGGCTATATCCAAGGTAATATCAACTGAATACACTAACATTCATTCTTGGTTGTTTTTCCACAAGGTAAGGAGAAAAGCGAGAAATTTTGATCTAGCAGACCTTATTTTCTGACTCAGGGCATTTTCCCAAAGCAGCAGTTCTGCTTCAATTTGCTCTTGGCTTTGTTACCACAAGCAGCAAGAGGCCTGGTCAGCCGGCCAAGCAAAGGGCGGGAGCACGGGGCACGACAAGATGGCGGCCCAAGAAGGACCTTCTGCCTTGGCCCCATCCCCACCGGCCTCCTCGGCCCTCCCTGGGCACAGCAGCCTGCTCCTGCCAACCCAGCCCTCCAGAACATGGGCAGCAATGGCAGCTCAGCTCAGCAGGCCACCAGGCCTCTCATCTGTCAGGGAGCCAGCTGCAACGACAGCGGTGAGGGAAGCAAAATTTTACGCACAAGTGAAATATTTGCAAAAATAAATATTGTAAATATTTATGTAAATATTCTCTCATTCTCTGCCAAGAATTAAAAAATAAATAAAATGATCAACATCAATATCAGCTAAGGGAAGAGTTAAGAGCTCAAATGAAACCACAATACCAAAGTTTTTTGAAACTTTGAAGTTTTAGTGAAAGGGGCTAAAACCCAACCATAATACTTCAATGCAGAAGTGGGGAAAAAAAAAAAGTTAAAAATTCATTTACATGAAGGCAAGTTAACACTGTAATTAAGTTTTAGAGTGAGCACAGACACAACATTGCCACAATGGGATCACTTCAGTACATCAAAGATAGCATGAATCAGGACTTCACAACACAGATGGGTCCAATTTGCTGCTTTTCTCAATTTGCATAGTGTTTTTTTTGTCATCTCACAATACTAATCTTCAATGCAAGAGTTATTCCTATCATTACTAATTTCTGTTAAGCCACACTGCTGATCTGTACTGTTTTTCAAGTATCATCTTAGGTAAATAGATGTTATTATTACAGGCAGTCAAAACCAGAATTTTCATCTCCTGATAAGTACTGGTAAAGAACACTTGGGAACAAAAAAGTGTCTAAATCCTGAAATTACTTGCAAAGGAACAGCCAAACACTTTAAGGTAGAGAAAGGTTGCCCTTCAAACCAGGGTCCTGTGCCTAATCCTGAGGGAGCAGGAAAGGCAACGAGAAAGTACTCATTTGCTTCACCTTTCCTTGCACTTCAAGGAAGATGTTACAAAAAGCTCAAGCACGTTTAACATGATTTAAGAAAAGGCACATATTTGAAAAAAAAAATAACATGAGAATTGAGTTGAAATAAATTCAGTAAAAAAAATAAAACTGTTTTAAAGCTAAACAAAGAGAAGAATATGCATTAAAAATGTCAGACTCCATAACAGCTGAAGGCTGTCTACTGCATCCATAGTGCTAAAATAGAGACACCGGAATGACATTTTGAATGTTACCACGTTGCTGGCTCAGTTTACAATGTCCGTTAATGTGACATCAGCCCACACAGTGTCTTCTGAAGTGCTGTAGCAGATTCATGAAACTTTTCTTATCCTCAGGAAAGTCAGGTGTTGAGATATACACAGCAGAGGAACTTGTTCTAGTTCCAAAGCAGTTTTAAATTGCAAAATCCACAACATATACAATAAATCTGTAAGACAGATGGCCATAAATCCCTAATGAAACACTGCCAATGTAAATATTGTAAAAAGGATAAATAGCACTTAATTACACCATTGGCAGGGAAGTTAGTTTTTTTTCCTCATCTTCATTCTGTTTTTCACCACTCTCCCAGGCTCTCTTAAGCACACAGCACAGATCAGTGGTGGCTCCGTACTCTTCCACTGCACAGCTTTTACTCTCCTATGCCTTTACTTCCCACTTTTTTTTTTTTAGTTAAAAACCCAAACGCACACACACAAGACATGCCACTGTTGCTCTAAGCATTTGTAGAAGACATAGCTGTACATACAGAAGTAGACAGGCAAGATGAAAAACTAATAGGTACAAGGAAAATGACTGCAAGAATCTATCTAGGATGTCGTGTTTGGTTCTGGCCCAGAGTTATGGTGCTTCAACAAACACACACACCTTTTCACTACTCTGCATATCCTTAACTGGCTGGCTCACCAAATAAGAAACACAACTGATCACCTTTTCCACCTCTTCTCAGGCAATGGGGACACTGAAAAAAAATATAAGTAAATTCATAACAGATTAATTTCTCAAATAAAAAAAGAGAAACCCTACATTATTATCTTTGATCATTGGGTTTTCCATTTATCTCTCGCTCTTGCACAGACAGGCTTTACACACACATAAACCTTTATCTATGAACAAAGAATTCTCTCTTGTAATCTCAAGAAGCCAGAGATGCTACCTTGCCCAATATGCAGGCAATTTCCAAATTCTCAGTTAAGTGATGAGTCCACAACTTCAATGCGGTAAATTGGCCTTCAGCAAACACCTGACAGCATATTCACATTGCAGCATGTAATTGTAATGAACTTCTTTCCTCACGTGATATACTACAAAACCAGTTTAACACCTGTGATTTAATACACACATACCATACAAAGCTTCCCTTATTTCTACTGATGCTTTTAAAAAGCCACTTTTTAGAAAAAAAAGAATAAATTTCTCAATACCAGAATAATAGAATGGACAATTTTTCTGCATTTAATCTGTATTTTAAGCCACTTACAGCTATTTTTAAGTATTGTCAAACACAAGACACCTTGTGAATGCAGTATTAAGAAGCTTGCTCATGTACAGTGAACATATCACTTAGTATTTTTCATATACCATATGTATTGCCTTCAGTGATGTCACATAAATGTGAATATTGGTTTAGCTATGGTTGCTGTGTGTGAATAAGCAATGTTGGCATTTCTACACCTTTGAGTGAAAATTTCAATTCACTAAATTAGAGAGAATTGTGTTTTGAGAACTAAGCATGGCTGTAAGGTCTCAATTCGCAGCAGATTCAAACAAACGTAGGGAGCCCTTGTGCTTTCTAACTTTCCCTCTGAAGTTTCCAGAATGCTTGACTTGGCAATATGGGCCAAAAAAGTTGAAAACAGATTAAAAAGTGGAAGGTTGGTGATCTTGCTGAGCCCACATTTGTTTGCTCATACTTTCTCTTGACTAAAGCGTGTATCTAAAAAACCAGAGAACCAACAGACTCCCTTAGCCAATAGATATTTCCATCATTGCTAAGTGAGAACGTGAGTGACAAAGCTGACTCTCAGGGCATTAATTCACAGAATTCAATTGTCAAAGTACAAAAAGATGTATGTAATTGTAGAATTGTACTCGCTGCTTTTATGAGAAAACACACAGAACAAGGGGTCGTTAACAGCACAAGTAACAGGGAGAGGGTTTTTCCTTCAGAGGATGGTTATATTCCAAACTTGGCAGTCATAAAAATACATCACAAATAAAGCAGACAAGACCTCCAGATACCACTAATACCTTTAACTTTGCATTGGTACCAAGTGCAGCTACTGAATCACCCTTGCTCACAGTGCCCTTTAACACCTCAAGTCTATGCTCTGCTTCCCTACTGTATAGAACAGCTTAGATCAAAGACACAAAGAGCACTGAAAACATTAAAATCAATTAACTCAAACTTCAAAGCCACCTGATTTGTTGGTAAATTATTTGGTCAATGATTGATTTTATGTACTTTGCTGTAAAGTGTGCCAGAATGAAAGAACACAGACATTAAACCACAATTACTAGAAGTAAAAAAAAAATCCCAGAATACAGTGTTAAAAGATTAAAGGGTAAAGAAACATGATTTCTCTGTTGTGAAGAGACTATCACTGAAATGGAAGCAAGCAGAAAAGAGTGAAAAAGACACAGTGAAATTCAGAAAATTAGTCTCACAGAGAGGTGATTTACTTCTCATTGCTATAATGATACCAAATTCTGTTTCAGACACATTAAATATACAAGGCTGTTAGTGGTACTCATCAAGAGTGAAAGGAGTAACACTACTACTTATTAATCTTAATGCTCTTGATAAGTTTTGAGCTCTAGAAGTCGTGATTAAGCTTTTTCACCAAGGATGGTAGAAGACCACTGAAAACTTCATCCCAGGAATACTTTCAGGCCAACAAGTTCTGTGCTTTTTTTTTTAAACCAACAGAAGCAAGCAGAGAGAAACTTTATCTGCCATTTTAAGTAATAAAATGTCTCCCAGCAGAGCAATGCTTTCATCATCTGGCACTCATGTCCTTAATGAACACACAGTCAATATTGCCACAGTTCTCCAGTGCACACCTTTATGGTTTGTTAGATCTGGTAGCTATTAGTACCGCTGTCCTTTAGCTATATTTCTCTCTGATCTCCCAAGTTAAGCATGTGTAGGTTGGGTGCGAGTTTTAAAGAAAGTGTTCCTAATTGCCTCCAGTTGCTTCTGGGCTTGGCCTTACTGATTCAGACTCTTTTTAAAGAGTTGTCTTCTGTAGAAGATAAATTCGCCGTTTTCACCTCGGGATAACAAAGATGTAAGATAAATCAAGGAAAGGTAGAAAGAGTACATTGTGAAGAAAAGAGAGCCACCTAACAAAAAAAGCCTTCAATCTTACCTTAAGGTAAATTAGATGAGGTCAGCTTTATACCTTGCTCCCCCACTGGGAGGGATTTTTGTTTCCCGATTTTTCTAGATGTAAAACTGAAGTCTCTTATCTTCTTTGTACACTTACTTTGCCTTAGGAAAGATAACATATGCTGCTCATTTGAAAATTAAGGAGAAAGTTAGTGGGCAGATTTTTTTAATTTTTTTTTTTTTTTTTAAGGAGTAAGGACTGTGAGCTAATAGTGAAGCAATACTTTACTGAAATACAAAGAATATTGTAACCTGGAAGACACCCTTAATCTTGAAGGCACCCTTTGAATAAGGACACCCTAAACTCAACAAATGATACCACAGCAATTCTCCCAGACATTCACAATCCTAAATCCTGAACTGAGAATGGATCCCCTACCAAAAACTTACTAGAATTAAAAATTGATAGGATTAAATTCCACCTAAACCTTCATAACACTAGCTAGTATAGCTTGCCTCCAGTAAATTAGTGGCCAATTCGGGTACCCTTCCCTCCCCTCAACAACTTTTAAGAACGATGGAGCACTTTTAACAGCCTCAGCAGCACACACATATTTTGCCAGTGGGTATAGATACAGAAGGGGAAGGACACTGGAACAGAGCCCAAAGTTCCACTCCCCCCCCATTTCTCTGAAAGTTCCTGCCCTGCGCTGCTGCTGTGATCTGTTAAATACCTTCCTTTTATCCTGAATGTAACTACATACAGGTGCTAGTACTTACACTTACATGAACTGACATTAAATAAGGATGCTTACAGAAAATTTGCTCTATTACTTAAAGTATAAAGTCGGATAAACTGGGGAGCAAGATAACACACCTGTAGGTTTAAAAAAAAAAAACCAACACAGAAGACAACCAACCAAAAACCAACCAAAAGACCCAGATTTCCTTCACGTTCTCCATTAAAAGCTTATATTATTCCACATCAGCATTGTGAATCCAAATTCAGTAGGAAAAAACCTACTACCTACATTGTTATTTCTTTCCACTTTGCCCTCTTATGCCTCGCATATCAGAATTCTTAATACCTGTAAAAATACAAATACATGAGGTTGTTTTTAATTAAAAACAACACTGCTGACAGAAATAGTCACTTCCTAATTAAGATGTGTTTTAGGAAGTGACTGAGCTATAAACTGTCATTTCACATGTTAAATGGACATCCTAACTCTAATCACTTGCAATTAAATCAATCAATCAGGAAGAAAGTATTTTTGGAAACTACCATCACGGATACAATCAATCTAATCACTCCATTTCACTGAGAAGTTGCCGTGATCCCACAGACGAGCAAGAACAATACATGAATTAAACAACGCATTTGTGCAATATTAAGCTAATTTCAAGAAGCAGCCAAAAAGTAGCCGAGAGAACAATACAACCTTTCATTACACTGATTTCAAAGACGCCTAGAGCTTGGTCAGCCTATGAAATATGGCAAGAATCATATCACAGGGGAGTACGCTGCTGGAAACTCCCAGAACATATTTGGTTCGTCTCCTCCGATCAGCAAGATCAGCAGAGCAGAGAGTCAACCACAGGGAGAGTCACTGGAGTCACTGCAGGAGGTAGACTGCACAAGGAACAGAGAATCTCACCTAAATTTTTTGCACTATTTTAGGATTTTTCTTTTTTAATGGAGTATATTTATTGTCCCTTCTACCAGCCACACATAGCAGTGTCAGAAATGGAAAAAAAATGCTAGTGTGGTTTTACATTAGATGCAAGTCATATCAACATTATTTAGTTTTAACTGTTTGGCTTGGTGGGTTTTTTTGGCTTTTTGTTTTGTTTGGGTTTTGTTGATGGTGGTTTGTGGGTTTTTTTTTTACATTACAGAATTCATAAGATCTGTTGTACTTCTGTAATGAAAAAAGATACTTAACTAATTGTACCTTGCTGTCTCTCCAAATAAACTTGTCTTTTATGACCACAACACATATATTCAAGGAAGAGAAGTTCAGACTGAAGTGATACTGGTGCTAACATCAAAATTGTTTCCATGGTTTCTTAGGACTCACAGGCAACCTTCATACATGCCAAAAATAACCATGGCATGTAGCTAAAAGGTATCCGAGCCCTTAAACAATCACCAAGTTCATTTTTCTCCAGCATAATTTAACACAGGCTTATAAAACGAAGACATAGCCCACTGTTCCATGACTTGTATTTGACCACATCAATAACTGAAAGAATTAAAGTGCTTACTCTCTAAAATGAATACTATCATACTGTCTTGCTATTTAAACATCACCACCAGGCTACAGAGTAAAAACATTAAGATAAAAAAATTTACAAGTATTTCATGTGAAAATTGTTCTAGGCTTTCCACAGGCTCATACAGGAAGTAGGTCGCATTTTGCTGATATTTTAGGGGCTCCAATAATAAAACAAATGACAATATACATCCATATCTTCCTCAATGCATACCCTTGGAAAAAAGGATATATTGTCTGCTGTAACTGTCTGACCTTTTCTGTATCAATGATGAGTCCACCTGGCTGAAGTAAGACTTCTATACATAACAGGAAATTCCCATTCAGGGTGCATTATGGTCACACTCTGCAGCATGCAACAAGATGCAGGAAGGCATAAGTAGAGGAAAACACAGAGGTAATAGTTTTCTTCCTTCAGCAAATTTCATGTTCAAGTTCTTCAGCAAGAAAATAACTATCAGAAGCAACAAAAGCTTACTTAACTAAACCAAAGGCTTTATGCGGCATTTAAGACAAAACATTTTGTTAGTAACCTAGTCAGGACAAATATATTTTACGGATAAAGAGTAAAACATTCGGCATTCTTAGCGTACAAGCAAAAAGAGAAGACAGAGTTAGATGAAGCTGCTTTCAGGCACTGGGCTGTGCCTTCAGTGCAGTTCAACCATTTCTACAAACAATGGTTAAAAGGAGCCTTCATCTTATGCTTTCACAGAGACAGTCAGGAATGAGTCCTCATGGCATGCTTGTCACCAAGGAAGGCAGCACAGGGCAGGTGCAGAGGCTATCATGGGGTGGAAGGTGGGGAGGAGATAGACGATGCTGTGTGTGGCAAGTCCATCTTGTTTCAGTTCAGGCTTTCCATCCTGAGCTTGACCTAGAACACCACCAAGCATGGCATGCAGCAAATGAGAGACAAAAACAAGAGAGATCTCCACTGATGCGAAAGTTTAGGTCATTTACAGTTTGGTTTATTCACAAACCTGGGAAGCACAACCTGTTTCTTGAGAAATGCATTGTTTTATGAGGGGACTGGATTTTGGGTGTGTAAAATGTAACCATAAACTGCAAGTAAAAGAAATATGGGGTTTTTCCATCTATGTTACACAGCACATAATGCACGTGAGATCATTGAATATTGACTGTATATGAAATAAGGATGTACTCAAAATGGAAACTAAGAAATTGGGAAGGGTAATAAGCTTTACCAGTTTTACCTTGGCAGAGTTAAGTGAAACCACCGCACATATATTAGAGATTCCCATCAAAGGAGAATTACTGAGTCTGTGAAGAATAGGAAACATTGAAATGCTTCAGAGATAACTTAGTAACCAACAGCTGCCATTTGGTTCTAAGACGAATTGGATTGCATCCCATCTAGTGTATTTGCTGAATACAAAATTAACCTGTTCTCTAATAAACAAAATAGAATTTGCCTTCCACCTGCTTCACACACAAAAAAGGGAAGCGAGAACTCCTTTCAGTTTAGAGTTGTACCCTGCAGAAACCCTTAGTCTGCTTAAGATTCCTAATTAGATACCCAATGACTATATAAAAATAATCGCATTTATAGGTTTCTTACTCAGTGTAGTCCAACACATGAGTAATTTAGCAACTTGTAAAAGTGAAAAATGCATTAAAAGCATTTTAAAGTAGTTCTAAATAGATGGTTTGTGGAACTACTAATTCAAATGTATAAGACGTTTTATTTAAATAGGTATCTAGAAACAGAGTTTATTTTTCTGAAAAATGACAGACAGAAGTATTTGATTTGGAAATTGAAGGGGAGGGGGAGCAGGGGGATGGGGGGCAAACTGGGCACCTGGATAAGCAAATGTCTCATTTAACCCAGTTGAGTACAGAGTAATTTAGTTATACTCTGACAGTTAATTGTGGGAATTCAGCATAGACTGCGTAGGTTTTTTTAAAAGACTAGAAACTAACACAGTTCAGTATTTCTACATATTCCAAATAAAAGGTCAGCAACTATCAGAGTCAGACATTGGTCCATAGGTGATGTGCTGATTACTATTCACTTTCTTACACGTTATATACCTTTATTGTTCTTGAGATACTTAAAGTGCACTTTATGGCTGCATTTTATGTTGCAGGTAATGCTATATAATGGTATTTAATGTAGTCATAAACCACAGGATATTCAATTTATACTTTCTAGATTATTAAAAAGGTTTACACAAAATTTTGTATTTTCCATTTTTATTGGGTTCCTATGGAACATTAGGGAAAAAATACTCAGTGCTACAACTATCTTTCATAGACCCAATGCACAGATTTATTTCTCCCTGAGGTCCAACTACCAGAGCCAACACAGAACAACTACTTCCTCACTGCTTCCACTGCCTTTCTACCAAAGCTCCAGCAGAACTGTTTCTCCACTCAGCCACCCAAATTCAGAGACAGGTGCTCTAATCCAGGTCAGTTTGCTCAAATGCCTCAAAAACATCCTTATAGACAAACTGATGAAGTACTGACTAGATAAATGGACAGTGAGGGTGAATGAATATTGGCTAAATTGTCCTCTGCTCAGCAGTGGGAAGGCACATCTGGAGTGCTGGCACCAGTGCTGGGCATCCCAGCTCAAAAAAGACATGGACACAACTGAGAGCAACCAACAAGATGGGCCATTAAGACAATTAAGGGCTTGGGGCATCTGACATATGATAAGAGGTAGAGAGACCTAGGACTGTCTGACAAGGGAAAAGCAAGTTTGGAGAAGATCTTATTCCAGTGCATAAACATTTAATGGGGGCGAGCAAAGACAACAGAGGAAGACTCTTCTCAGCAGGGCCCAGAGACAGGGTAGGAGGTAAAAATTTAATTATGGCAAGTCCCACTTAAACATTGTAATAAATAATATGAATTTAAAAAGTGATTGGGTTTGTTTGCTTGCTGTTTTGTTTGAGTTCGTTGGGTTTTTTTAACTGTTGGGGTGGTCAAATGCTGAAGTAGGTTTCCCAGAGAGACTGTAGAGCCTCTATCCATGAAGAGCTCCAAAATTTGGACTTGATGATGTCCAGCGATACCTTTAGACCTCAACCACTCTCTGAAAGGTGCCAATAAGTGCCCTGTGTAAGCAGACATGATCTAATACACTGGTACAGATAATAAGGCTCATATCCCAAAACACATTGGTACAGGGAAAGAAGGAAAAACGCTCCTAGTTCTATATTGGCACTCATCTTCCAGGGCACTGGCTCCAGAATATGCTTGAAAGTATTAGTCAAAGCAGCTACCTGGAGTCAGAAGTGGACTTCAATGCTTAGCTATCCATTTATGATGGATATTTTATTTCACTTGATTAAAAAAAACCCAAACAAAACCACCTACACTATGCATTTGCCTTCTCCAGCTTGTGGGTATGTGTGTATTGCTTCAAACGGAGGGTGCAGATCAAGGGAAAGATCCTGCTTTTCAGCAGATGGTGGGAAGCACAAGCAGGTGGGAGATGAGCTGCAGCACACAGGGTGATTTTAGCAGGTGGTGGGCAAGCTGAGCAAGCAGGGCTCCCTCACACCCCTCAGGAGAAATCTAGAGAGTGCCTAGATAAAACAGCATGCAATATTTTAAGCGGGGGAGTTCACCGAGGAAAAGGTGGGGAGAGGAACCACACACATTGACTGGAAGCATCTCATGATGGGATGGATGGGTCTGTTTTGTCTTGAGAAGGGATGAGCTTCTCTAGGGTGCATTAGTCCAGAGAACAAGCAGTTGAGGAAGAGTGCTGGGAGACTGCAGTTAAAGTCCAAGCTTTGATTAAACTGGCTTAAGTGTAAGATGCTGCAGGACAGAAGCAGGGGAATATCCAAAACCCAGACAGACCAGACAGACCTGCAACTGGTGTTTCATCCATTTAATCCTCTAGAGGAGAACATGATCACCCCATCGCTACTAATTCACAGCCATATTAAGGTATCTGACCACATTTTCTAGAATCCAAAGCACCTTTGTAGCACAGCCTCCTCTGTCTTTCTCCTGACACTGCAAGTTCACCTTGAATGAAAAGGATATTTCTAAGTTCTCTAGAAGAAAAGCACAGCCACTACTAGCCAACTCTCCTTGTAGGAATATACAGAGATCGAGCATCCGTTATTGTCTTTATCCTCATTATAGACCTACAACAGGAACAGCACACATGTCCATGAAGTCCCAAATCAGTAGTAATGTAACAGCATGATGCATCCTTTTACACTCTCCTAGTAACCATCCCACCTCTCCTTGCCAGATCCAGCTGGGATGGCTGAGGACAGACCTAGATAATAGCTTCTGTGCTCTCCCTTGCAGACTTTGGCTATGACCTTTTAGGTACATTCGATGCTCTGTAAAAAGGGTTTGAAAAGTCATCATTAGTCTAAGGCTAGCAAGTTCACTAGTATAGTGCTAATAGCATAAGAAGAAGAAATGCAAGATATTAGAATTATATGGAGAGCTGTTTACTAAGAAATCATTCATTCCTTTCATTTTAACTACCTGATATTTATTAAAATACACAATTGTTAATTATATTAATTCCCAAATTATCCATTGTTAATAGTATTAAAACAGAGGGTGCTTTACTTTTGTATTAATGGCTTTATGTTTCATATTCTTAAGAACCACTCGTAGTGAGTGTTTGATTTGGCCACATTTCCTTCTTATTCATTGCTTGCATTCAAAATAAATAGCTGGTTTTTCGCTTAAGCATCCCAAGAGCCACTAAACAGTAGGTACTCGTAAAGATGTTAGTACTGTTTCCAGTTTCTCTCAGCCAAGATCATAACCCAGTTATCTGTAGTCATCACTCACAACTGAAGCCAACTTGGCAGTTCTTCAGGGTTTCTATTTAAAAAGGACTCTAAAATAAATGAAATTGAATGGTGGGAAAAAAAACCCCAACACCCTGCAATTTTAAAGAGAGATAAAAACAACTTATTTACTTTTCACTGTTGAAGTGCAGCTGTAACTTTATCTTAGCAGCAGTTAAAGTTATCTTATTTTTAGAGAAGTAAAGAAAGAGCTGGACTTCTCATTATTTTGTTACTCCGTATATTGTACAAATCTGAAATTCACCGAGTCTCTGGAAAGACCAAAATAGGAATTACTTTGCAGAAGGAAGATCACAAGAAGGGACAAACTCTGGATTCTTCTCAAGAGATTATTTCTGCAGGAGTATCCACAATTTTCAAACTCTTTCAGCTTTTGATTTAATAGAGGGAGGTAGAACTTGCCTTTATTATGGCAATAGCTTTTAATATTGGGAATAATCAAGAGGTGACTATCATATTAACAAAACCTGCCTGATAAATCGAGGCATACATTTGTTATCCAAACATTTCATAGTAACTGCCAGAAGCTGAGCTGGGGCAGAAACTAGCGTCTTGACTTTTAGATATTGTTTTAGCATCAGCACTGTTTGACAGTGCACATTACAAACTTGAATATAAGAAGCTCCACCTAAACATGAGGTTTACTCATAACTTCTTTACTTCGAGGGTGGCAGAGCCCTGGAACAGGCTGCCCAGGGAGGTGGTGGAGTCTCCTTCTCTGGAGACATTCAAAACCTGCCTGGACACCTTCCTGTTCAACCTGCTCTGGGTGGACCTGCTTTGGCAGGGGGTTGGACTAGATGATCCCTAGAGGTCCCTTCCAACCCCATGTGACTCTGTGAAAGGTAGAGAGAGTTTTGCTTAAGTGTTACAGGCTTCCTGAAACATCCTGCAATTTCACTTGTGCTCAATGTCATGCTGACCTTGAGAACACATTCAGGGAAGTGCACTATTTGTATGTTTATTATGTAAGAATATTCTCCCTTTACTCTTTTGTTTCGTTGCAGTGTTTCTCGGTGCTGTTATGCCTGTTTAACCCCAGTGACTGCTAATTGACAGTAGCAATAGACAGAAATTAAATTCTAGCAGGTTTTTTTTTTTCCTGAAGACATTACAAATCATGTTTTACAGTGCAGCAGTGGGGCACATTCTGAATCTTCTCAAGTACTCCATCACTTTTTCCATTTCCTCTCACTTTGGTTTCCTATCACTAACCCATTACACAACTCTTTACTTCCAGAACTTGCCTTCTAATTCATTTCTTTCACCCATTTCTCCACTGATTCTCTCGTCAAATGCTCCTAGAAACTGCGCAGAACTGCTGATGGAAGGGAAAAAACCAAAACAAATGTAACAATACAAAACCACCACACACACATATGAAGAAAACACACCCCCAAACCAACAAGCACCCTGAAAGCAGAGACCCAGAACCCTCCATTTCAGGGCTGGATGCTCCACCACTGGCTAGCAGTCTTAAGGTTTCAGCAACCATATCTCTAAGGCATTTGAGCAAATGTGAATCACCCAATTTAAAAAAATAAATAAACAAACAACTCATATAGAAGCTCACAGAAGAATGAAACCCCTGAGCTGATCCCTCACAGCTCCTCTCGCCAGCACCAAGTCTCCCTACAAACCAGAGTAACTCAAGAACCCTGCAGAGCTTCCAGCCACATGGAAGCATGCTTATTCCAGCTTTGTTTCTAGCCTGTTATTTAGAAATAAAAGAGTAAAAAGGGTAGGGGAAATCCTATCTGGCATAGCAGCTTGAACTGAAACAGTTGCTGTTTGGTTGCAAAACAGCAACTGCAATACCCTTGTGTTGAAAAGCATTAGGCAGTTCCACCACTGAACACTACTGCTGTCATTTATATCTGGGTTGCTTATTTCAAGGGCTGATGGCCAGAGCAGCCCATTTAATGGGGAGATAACTGAACTAGGAGAAGTCTTAAAAGGAAATCCTTAAGTACATTGATTAATGAGCTCTACTTAAAAAAATAAATAAATAATACAATGAGGAAGGGACAAGGGTAAAGAAGTGTACCCTAGAACAGGAGCTAGCACACCTCAGGCTCATGCCTCCCTACTTTGTAGATCTCTTGATGGAGGCTTCTCTGAAGTAAGGGAAGAGGATTTTGCCAGAGCAGCAGCTTTGCAGGGTTTGAGAGTTTCCCCCCTCCTATACAGCAAACAAGGTTTGCATCTCCCTGAAGATCTCTGGAAGGGAAAACCGAGTGGCACCACATCTCAGCAGCTACATTATCAGCAGTTCACTTGGAGACTTCCTCAGGTGAAAAAAAATGAAAACCAACCATACTGAAAGATTGCATCTTTTCTGGAACCCAAGTATATAATCCTTAAGATTGCTTCCATAAATCAGATACATTTAGCCATTTTGCTCCGTATGTCCATGTTCTGAAGGAACAGATTTATAGAAGTTCACTGGTTCTAAACGCTGTAAATTAATAAAAAAGCTTACATATAAAATGCTACCATGCTTTCTGTTGGCTGCATTAATTACATAAGAAAGATTATGTGACTTAAAGCCAAAATGTAGAAAATACATTTTTCAAGTTTAGCCATATAACAACAGGGATGAATTATTTTGGTCACAGCGTTCATTTTAAAGTAGAAATTAAGATTTTAGTATAAAAAGAATAAACCATAGTTCACCAAAAAGCTTATTTTCTACTGTTACTGGCAGTTCAAGTTAAAATTAAGCTACTCACTTGAGCATTCTCACTCAAAAAAATCATTTCTGTGCTGAATAAACTCATATGACCTGA
The DNA here is from genome assembly GCF_001431845.1 of Calidris pugnax. Classification (NCBI taxonomy): domain Eukaryota; kingdom Metazoa; phylum Chordata; class Aves; order Charadriiformes; family Scolopacidae; genus Calidris; species Calidris pugnax. Next base: position 9,332,067 of record NW_015090920.1, read on the forward strand.
ATATGTTGCATCTGCCAGTAGGCAGTAAGTGCTAAAAGGCAATAGACTGGAATTTCTGAAGAAGCTGCAGAAAACCGTTATAAATGAGAAAATATCTTGAATGACATTTGAGACAAGTCTAACATGTAAAACATGCAGAAAATACCTATCAACGAAGAACAGGAAAAAATGATAATGAATGTTATGTCCATTTATATTCAAGATACAGCCCTTGGGACGTACTTGGAACCTCTTGAAAAAAGGACTTTTTTTTTTTTACTTCTCCTCTCAAGAAACACACATAACGTCTCTCCCTCACTTGAAATCATAGATCAAGATGAATTTGCAATGTTGCTTTTCATGATTGGGACATTTTTATCAGGAAAGGAAAAGGCTTCTTTAATTAACTTTAAGTGTATACATGCATTTATGTATTATAAATGAGTTTTTTCCACCATTTCAGGATGACAGTTCTTGCTTTCTGACTCCTCACCAGTTTAAAGACACCTCTTTCCAAGTGTCATCTTGCCAAAAATAACCCATTAGGGCTAGAACTCATGATGCTCTGGGGAAGTGAAAAGCTGATCTTTCAACAGCTTCTAAAAGCTTTGAAGTTGAGGCTAAAATTGAGAGTCTTTGTGCCTTAAGAGTTGACTATCTAATCTTCCTTAGTCTTTAATTTTCCTTTTATGTTTACCCCAAACTAAACTTGGTTTTGAAACCAATGTACCGAAACCAGGCACAGATACGCAGACAAGAGGAAACCCTTGCTCTTCTGCCACAACCAGCCCAGAGCTGTTACTCATCTGCCTGTCGTGCAATATGGGACACTCATTTTGGCAGGAACTGAGAGTATGCTGTTGGCTCGGCTGAAAATTAATGCAACACCCGATGTGGGGACCATTAACTCTCAACAAGACTGTGTGAAATCCATTCAGCTTGAAGGAGATCCAGGCCTTGAGTGAAAGTGGGAGCCTAGTGAAGGAAGAAAAAAAAAAAAAGGGGGTATTGCTCCCAAAGGGCTCCCAGGATCTGCTGTAGGTTGAGACTTGGAACTTGTTACCCAAAGATGAGATGGGGAGGATAATTTTTTGCAGGGTGTGGAGTGCAATCTCAGCAAGTTTGACAACGACACCAAGCTGTGTAGCACAATTGACACACTGATGGGAAGCGAGGCCATCCAGAGGGACCTGGACAGGCTCAAGAGGTGGGCCTGTGTGAACCTAATGAAATTCAACCAGACCAAGTTCAGGGTCCTGCATGTGGGCCATGGAAATCCCCAGTACAAATACAGGCTGGCTGGAGAATGGATTGAGAACAGCCCTGAGAAGGTCTTGGGGTGGTTGATGGATAAGAAGCTCAACGTGAGCTGGCAATGTGCGCTGGCAGCCCAGAAAGCCAACCGCACAAAAGAAGCACGGTCAGCAGGTTGAGGGAGGTGATTCTGCCCCTCTGTTGCACTCTGGTGAGACCCCACCTGCATCCAGCTCTCAGGCCCCCAAGATAAGGACACAGATCTACTGGCATGAGTCCAGAGGAGGGCCATCAAGATGACCAGATGGCTGGAGCACCTCTCCTCTGAGGACAGGCTGAGAGAGTTGGGGTTGTTCAGCCTGGAGAAGAGAAGGCTCCCGGGAGACCTTATAGCCCCTTCCAGTACTTAAAGGGGGCCTACAGGAAAGATGGAGAGGGACTCTTTACCAGCAAGTGGAGCAATAGGACAACAGGGAACAGTTTTAAACTGAAAGAGGGGAGATTTAAATTAGATATTAGGAAGAAATTCTTTACTGTGAGAGTGGCAAGACACTGGAACAGGTTGCCCAGCGAAGCTGTGGATGCCCCATCCCTGGAGGTGTTCAGACTGCACAAGGCTTTGAGCAACCTGGTCTAGTGGGAGGTGTCCCTGCCCATGGCAGGGGGGGTGGAACTCAGCGATCTTTAAGGTCCCTTCCAATCCAAGCCACTATTGCTGGGCTCTGATTTGGTACATCATAAAGTTACTGAGCCAGAATGTAGTTGCTCAGTGAAGGCTTATAGTCTATTAGCAACCAAATCTGTGAAAGACCATGTCTTATCATATCCACACGTATGATTAGGAATTACTGTTTCTTATTATAGTGATTTTAAAACTTCAGCAGGACTCACAAAACTGTTAAGAGCACATTTCTCTTCTTTCACCACAACAGGAATATTAATGAGGTCATCATCATTTAGAGCACAGTGTACTGCATCACTTGGCATGTTAAAAAAAAACCGAATTTCTGTTATCACAATGCTTATTAGTGGGATCATTTAGAGTATGCCAGGGAAATAGCTACTTCCACAGTATCGATTTAAGTGCTTCCTAGGAGAAGAGCAGAGAGATTTAGAAAAAGAGACAAAGATATTTTAGTTTGTAGGCAAGTTGCAGAGTTGGGGTGAAGCTGCCTTTTTCTGTGTCTTTTTTTTTTTTATAAGGTTATTATTAAAAATAAGTACTTTGTAATTGCACAGTAGGCTGCAGCCAGAGAAAGATAAGGAAGGAAAGAGGTGGGCGTAGGAAAATTTAATCCAGGTTCCTGAGAGAAAGGAGGTAGCTTGGGGACTAGAGACAAGATAAACTATTTGGCACAGTCATGCAAAAGGCTGATAGATGCTAATGGAAGTAAAGCTGTTCCTCATCAGTCCAGCTAATCAGCAGAGAGCAGAAACCACACAGTCAGCACCAAGGGCTGACATCCCAGGTGAGGGAACCAAGAGCAACTACGGAAATGCCCCTGCCATTACACAGGATGGACTGAGTAGGGGACACTGCTGATGAGAAGTACAGTTAGCTTATTTCAAACCAGCAGCTTCCCCCCCCACTACAAGCAGGCTTGGCAGTGAGCTGGACCATAACAATTTGGACTGCAGATTACAAAGTCCTGTGATTTGTCTTTTGAGAGGCAGGAGACAGGGAAAGAGTAACTCACTGAAACTTGCATTGTTTTCATTTGCAGGGGTGGGAAGGGTGGAGGAGGCACTCAAGTTACTGCCATAATAGCAACACCTGATGCAAGGCCAAGCAGGTCACAACAAATCTCAGTTATAATTTTTATTAGCGTTTCCACTAGGACACTTATTTACTCTGAGACACGTGAGAAATAGATGACATCTTACAGGCCTTCTCTGAAGTGGATTTTGACCTTCAGGTGGTCCAGCCAGCAATCACTTCACACCTCTCCCCTTTTTGCTCCATTCTCAATGTAAACAGATATTCATTTAGTTTTGATACTTTCTAAATCACTTTCAGCATACAGGATATCATTCTAAGTTTACAACTTTGATTTAAAAATAAGCACACTCTTTAGGAAGTATTATATATTTAGCATCATTTTCATCATCAGTATAACCCTCTTCCTGTTCCTTACTCAAGCAATAGCAGCTAATGTTTACCAGATCTTGGAAAAATCAAATCAACGAAAAAAATCATGCAGAAAACACACAGACTGTCAATACATAGCTGTATGGACACATGCCTAGGAAATTCCACTTCTTATGGAGGTCCATCTATAAACAAAGCTTTTTTAAACACCTGTGACAGGTTCTCAAAGCAAGAAATAAACCACCCAACCTCCTTGTAGTGTAAATAATCCTGTTCTGTCTCAGTAATGTAAATATCAATAGATAAGTTCTACGTACTGAGCCAAGTTCAGAGGTACATCCATTTGTGGGAAGTTGATATCTAATGGTTTTACTAAAAACACACACATGAAGATACACCTCAGGTAGCAAGGATGAATACAAACATAGAAATGAAATTCAAGTTTTGTTTTAAAAAGTTTATCTTAGGTTTTCTTCACCCTGTAACAATGCACCCATGTACACTTGCATGCTACAGTCAGCTTGACTACCTTTAGGTTACCTACAGCAAACACAGCCCGTTAACCTCTGCATTACAACAGAAAACTTCAGTGACCCCAGAGGTGACTTTCTTTGCTGACGTGCTCCCTCCCAGGCTCTGTTCCCAACATGTTCAAACACCAAGGCTAAAGCAACACTTGAAGGAAGGACCACAGAGCACATGGGTATCCACAAGGCAGCCTCAGGAGCCCACCAGGTGCAGGACTCCGTGCTCTTCTTTCACAGAAAAAAGCAATTTGAACAGGTCGGTTCCCTGGAGAAAGGTGGGTAAGTTACCACCCACAGCTCTAGTATATAGATTGTAACATGGCCAGCTTTCCAAGCTCTCTTTTTATGGTTTCACAGAGCCAGAAATACATTTCATCTCTAGAGATTCAAGTCAGAATTTATTTTTAGACAAATACAGAAAGCTATTACTACTATTGACACCTAAATGAAAGAGTAGAAGTAACCCGCACTGCCTGGCGTACAACTAAGCTCCATTATGTTCACAGATGCTGTAATTTCAGTTGAAGCAATGTCCTGGAATTTCTCTTTTCATTTCTGGGTTCAGTAGTGATTGACCATGTATTTTTAATCCCAGGCTCACTTTTTGATTTCTGACTAGGGATTTTTCACAGTGAGATAATATTGACTTAGAGGCTTTTTTTTTTTTTCATGTTTACTTTCAGTGAAATATATTTTACTAGAAATGCACAACTGTCCTTCGGGGGTTTTTTTAGTCTTACTGGATTTAGCCTTAAGTGACAGAGCTCAAAACAACACATCTACTGCTTTCCCCAGGGATGAGAGGATTCCATAGAAAACAGAGTTTAAAAACATGAGCAGGTTTGGCTTTGCGTGCTTGTTTTTGTAACTGAAACTTGCTTGTCTGTATCCAAGATGTCCATTCATAGCTGCCCTCTTTCAAAACCCGAATCAAGTCTGATGCCTGAAAAGAATGATTTTTGAGAGGAAACGTCTGCTGCTTTTCAGAAATCTGACGTTTACTTCCAATTTCTAAATCTCAACCCTTAATGAGTGATAATGAGTGTTGGAGAAGGCACAAGGAGAATTTTTGATGCAAGATCAGAGGCAACTCAGAAACTCAAGGACACTTGATAAGTCAGAATTTACCTAATAAACGAGCTGCATTTTTGATGTATTTTGATTATGTTATACTTTGGACTTTCATGACAGCTGAAAGCAAAGTTATCTTTATCACAGAAACATTTAAAATGAAATTGGTTTGAAAAACAACTATGTATGATATTAAATTGTAAATCATTCTAAAGTTTCCCAAGAACAAAAGGTCAGATGCATAGCTTATGTAAATTAGTGTTGCCCTTTTGATGTTAATGGAGTTGTACTAGTTTCAAGTGAGGATTTGGTCTGCAGTGCCCTAAACTTCACATTTAAAAAACACTTTCTTGTAAGATTTGCCTTTCTCTAAACCAGATCTGTCACATAAATTTAGTGGAGAAACCACAGATATCAAAGCAAGAGCAAAGAAAGCAGAGCTGTGTCAAACTTAAGTCCCAAAAGAAAATGTCTCCTTTAAACCTCTTTCTGCATCCTCCCTCATTTGCTCTTCCTTAATGTTCACCATTTCTAGCAATCCCCTTTCTCCATACCTTCTCCAAACATGAATGTAAGACTCAACTGTCAACTTTACAGTTTCTCCATCACAGTTTACAGGATTTTTTTTTTTAAAGAAAGTTACACCTGGAATCCAGCCACACTGTGATTTGTGCTAAAGCTGTCTGGAAACTTGACATTAGATGGGATATACACATTAGGTAATTTATTAGATATGAAGTGCCACAGATATACAGACCACTTGCTTTAAAAGAATTTCTGTGATCAAGAGAGTTGCTGAATGAAGAGCAGCTACAGACAGGTTATGATTTGTTTCATATCTGATCAGCACAGGACATCTGGGGGACAACTGGGGGATAAAGCTGTTCAAAGACTTGCTGAGAAGCTGCATATCTAGAAGGTGTACATACACACACAGTATGACCTAGTACACTTAAACAAGCTTACATGTTTATGTCACTGTATAAAGCATGCAAATATTCAACAGTAGCCAGTTTCCAGTGGTGTTGTCTCTGAGAGAATCAATGCCAATAGCTAAATGAAGACTCAAAATTGTATGTCATTAGATTATAGGAAACAGAGACAAAGGGAATAAAAGCTCATAATGGAGGAAAAAAAACCCAAAACTAAAAACCACACACATCTAAGCCAATGCCTGGGTTTTCTTAAACATTTTGAACAAATGTGGTCAATAATCTTTCAAATCAGTGCTTTGCTATACTTTTTATAAAAGACTTCCGGAAGCCTAGCTCATACACACTACCCCTGCTCCCAAGCACAAACATCTTCAAAAGGAGAAGAGAGTATTTCTGATGACTTTGTGCCATGCAAGTCTTGCTTTTTCTAGACTTAGCAGACCTGTAAACTCTGCATACTAGTAGATATGCAGAGAGAGGGGAAAAGGTGAAAGGAAGAAAAAGCAAATAGTTAATTGGTTTAAACAGACTGATTTAAGCTCAAGTGTGCTGCCCAACCCCAAACATACTGTTCTGTACAAGGGCTTGCCAGTGCTGAACAGAGAAGGAGGACTGGCGGTGAGACGGATGGCATCCTGTTCACTGGTTCCAGTCAGAGGTTTACATTTTACTAAGACATTTATCAAGACAACTCTTACGCTCAGCCTGTGGCCCACTGTTCTTTCCTGCAGATCTTCTCCCTCACTGCTTATTCATTCTTGCATTTGTGCAGTAGAAACTCAGCTGGAACCACCTTATACTTAAATTGTTGTCAGTTCACATAATATTCCTTCTGGGACACTTCTGCACTTCAGCTATTCCTGCCTGCACCTGCCATTCTTCCTGCAACAGCAGTGTCCAGTAATTTGGTAAGCTTAGTGATTTTTCTATTCTAGAAGTTATCAATGAAAGATATTGAACAGAACTGAACTTTGGAAAGAGCATGAAAATCGCACCCTATGTATCTTTGGTTTTAACAGATAAATACTCTCAGATTGCTTTTCCTAATTAGTTTGAACTCACCTAGACATAGTTTCCCTAATTTGCTGATGAGAGTATCAGGCAAGTACCGTAAACTTTACAGCTTCTCTTTGGTCTGCAGGGCTCATTACCCAAGCATAGAAGGAAATTAGATTGATTTGGCATAATTTAATCTCAGCAACTCCACATTCACTTTTTAGTGCTTAAACTCTTTCAATATTTCTCCAGAAATTGAAGGTGACTGGACTGCAGTCACCTCTGCTCAAATACAAAGTACTCACTCTAAAGGAGAAAAACCCAGAAAGCACACAAGCCAGCATGAAAAACTCTTTACTACATCTTTCCCTTCTATTCTACTTGCTAAAAATGTGGGAGTTTTGGGGGTTTTTTTGGTAGCTAATCACTGTGGGGTTATTTCATCACCACAGAAGGATCCTCATTTTAACTATTTACATGAAAAACACACCCACACAAGCACTCAACACTACTGTTTCAGGACTGTTGATCAAGCCCTTCAACAACTCTTTAGAGATCCTAAAAATGGACCAACCCACAACCCCACAGGACCACTACACAACTGGATCACATTCTTTATCAAGATTACAATACCGCTGCAAATAACATCTTGTACTGCCTGAAAAAGTCATTACTTCCTCCCTCAAGGCAAAAAACATTGCTACTGCCTTAGTCCAAAGAGGATTAGACCTGAAAAAAAAAACCCTAGCATCATGATATTTTCTAAGGTACAATGCACTGGATGTTAAATGCCAGTCTTCAGGATGAAAACTCAGGGTTCTGGCACAAGCTGGCATGTGTTAGTTCCCCACTTCCACCAAGTCTCTAATGTGAGTTTACTCAAACTTGCTTAAAAATACTTTTAATTTAGTGATCTATCTATTTGTGCTATACACACAACATGCAGAGTTCCAGCTAAAATAGAACACCGTATGACACTTCTCCTCCTTTAAAATTTTGCAAAAATAAAGCTTTAAGATCTTAAAAATAACACAACATACAAACTGGCTCCAAGTGAATAATTTAAGGCAAAGGGTAAATTAAAGTTTGAATAGCAGAAATAGGCTAGAAAGGGGAGGGGGGAGGAGAAGAAACAAACATTTTAGTTTCTTCATGCCCGGATAAGCAATTTGGCCATGAAACTGAAGTCATCCATCATCTGTATTACCAACACCACCAGTGCTCAGGGCAGCTGTTCTTCAGGTCAATCCTTTGAGAATCTCTAAAAAAGAGGCAGTTTGGGTGAAGAAGTGACCCAAATAATTTTGATGTTAACAGATACTCTGCTTCTAGAAGATGTCAGGGTTGTAGGATTCTGATCTTTTCTTCCCAGGTTTAGTGCTGGGAAGAGCAAAGCAGGCAGTGTACCTGATAATCCACTTCATACAACACCTGTCTTAAGGAACTGCCACTGGTGATACACTGCCATATTCTCTTCTGAAAACTAAATACTAAGGATTGTCCCAGTTCCTACATCATTATCTCATCGCTGTTCACTTACAAGTGACAGAGCATGTCTGTGTATTAAAAGCTATCATTATCACCTATGAATGTAATAACCTTTAATAACTTCAGAGATCTGGGCTTTGAGACTACTAAGTAGCTTGTGAATTTACAGGAAAGTAAAGGTCAGCCATTTGTTATTGCAAGCATGAAACCTATTTGTTTAAAACAATGGACAATTATTAAATACAAGGGATCTGTACATATGGAACTCCTATTGACAGGTTCCTCTCTAAAGAAAAAGAAACCCCAATCATTGTGCTTTCAGAGACTCAAACTACTATTCAATTCAGACTCGACTTTTTTTTTTTCCACAAGCTACAAACCAAAGGTAATACAAGTACATTTTTTTAATGTAGGCAATTGAAAAAGACTGAGCAAATGATGAATTTATATGACTGTGTTTATTAAATAGAGACAAATGAGCACTTACCATTCAGGAAATTCCTCAACAACTATGCAGATGTTTCAGACACATGGACAGCTAAAATTCCAGTTATCTAATTCAAGATAGAAAAAAGTACTGTTTCTTTCTTCATTTGTTTTGTACCTCCTAGCTAATAACTAAATATATTCATTTTTTTCATTATGGTCTTTGAAGATTAAAGACATATCTGACTTTGTACTGGATCTGCCTGGACAGCTGACAGCCCATTAAACTAAACTAGTACAAGCCATACGTTTTAAGGTCCTGATTTCCAAAGCACACCAAAATGACTTACTATATATGTACAAGAGTACTCCTGAGACACTTTGAAATCACACGTTTGCATTTCTTTGAGAACTAGATGGGCTTCTGCTTTTGTAACAAACTGGTTAAGCAGCAATTAAAATATCCTTATGGTCAGGAACCTTACAGAGGAACTGTGAGGTGTGTCCATCATTAACACTCACTATTATTATATAAATTAATATTAAAAGCTTTCAGCTATAGTGTTCCCTTCTTTTAATCCAAGAACACTCAGAAGCATATCCCTAGCATGAGCTAGATACTGATGATGAACTGATTTCTGGTTTAAAGTGATAATTCAAAAAACCCATTAACTTGATGCACGCTGCATCCTGGCTTTCCCTCCTACCATTGTAGCCACTCCAAAGGAGGAAATACAAATACTTTTCTTTTACAGCAATTCTAAAGTTTGCTTAAAGTGACATTATTATTTTTTTTTATGAGCTTCCTGTAGCAATACATACAAAATGATGAGCTCTACATCCTTGGATTCATTTGCAGTATGTTCCCACTTAATTTTTTTGCCGCTCCAATGCAAGTCAAAGAACAAAAAGGAAGGCTTTAAACTTCAAAGAGATCTTTCATAAATACATTTCTGGCAACTTTCTTCTGGAAACACAGCTGAAGCTTTGAGATGGATGTTGGAAGGTCCTTCAAGTTGAAGGCACAGATACAATGTAAAGAACTACAACAGCATGTAATAAACTTTTGGTTGTGGACCTGACAAAACTGGTTTATATAGAAGAATAGATTTTGAATCGCAGAAGGAATCAGTTAAGCAGCTAAGAGAATGCATAGCAGTTACCTCATCCCATTTGTAATGGGGAAAGGACACAGTTCAGTCAAGTTCCCCCAAAATACCCTCAGTCATTAACACAGATCATTCTTAGCTGGACTTCACTCTAGTCTGAAACTCAACTCCCAGTTTCCCTTAGCTTTCAAGGGAAAGCATGGGATCACATTCACACCTTCACCATGATCCCTGTCAACAGGATCGGAGGTTGCAAGAATGACAATACACAATTATCTTACATAAGGGAAGGCTGAGGGAAAGCAAATGGAGCATCCAGCATCTGTATTTGTGTTTTGCCTGCTCTCAAGCAGGTAACAAAACAACCCATACACAGGTTTTTTTGACACTAAAACACCTCCCTTGAGAGTGTCACAAAATGTTTGCTTCTTGAGCGCGCAGAAAAAGTCATACTTTAAAGAGTAGATTTAAACTGAGAAAGCTATTCAAGTATGTTGAGGCAACGTCTGAGACTTCTCAGTAAGGTGTTCTACTCTGAAGGCTTACCCCACTCCTAAAGAGAGGTGAAGGAGAAGGAATAATAGTGCTTTTCAGCATAAACAACAGCAACTAGAAACCACGCTGTGGACTACTGAACACAAGACAAAATGAAGTGCCCAGGTATAGTCCAAACTGCAATGGCTGCTCTCCACTGGTATAGGTACATTGCTGCACTTTCTGGCTATGAACACTGACAACATGCTGGCTAAGTTAAGAAACTCAATGCAGTTCTATTTTGTATTCAATTTATAACAACTCAGTTCTTTGTATTGCCAGAGAAATTTACCTTGAGTTAGCTTTTCTACCTCCCCAAATAGAACTACTGTTTTATTTGTAAATTAATACTGTCAAATCCATGTATTTCTGTGAGAGAATATTACCTATACCTGGCAAGACTACAATAGCAGAAATTCACTGAATCTATGTTACATCTTTTCAGGTAAGTAATACTCCTTAGGATTTAGACGAGTATATTCTAATTAGTTTAAAACTCAATTCTGGGTTACATCCTCCTAAGGGTTCACATTAAGCTGGCTACAACCTGGAATTCAGAGGTCTGAATACCAAGCTGCCTAAGCTGAGTGCAAGTGAGTCTACTAACTTAATAACAACAGAAAGGTATCAGACATTGAACAAGTTTCCATCTTATCTGCTGTTCTTCATAATTAGCATAATAGTGCTACTTCATAAACACACCCAAGATCTAGTCTCATATACTATAGGGATAGATATACCTCAGACACTGTATTCATATTATGTGCGTATGTATACTCTCTTAATTTATAAGTGTTTTACAAAGGAAAAAAAACCACCACACCCAAAAGAACACATAGTTTTAGAGGATACAAAAAAAAAAATCTCAACCCAAACAACCTGAAAAACATGGTAACAGACGGCAAAATAAGTAGTATTGATTCATTATCAATTTACACATCAATTGTCATTTGATTATCCTAAACATTGTCAATGCTGTTACATTTATATTCTAGGTCACAAAGTATCCTTGCAATTCCAGTTTGAGTTCTTCCTTATCTTCCACTGTCTTTAGCTTTTAATCAGCACAACTACATATGGACCTGTTGGAATGGGTCCAGAGGAGGGCCAAGAAGGTGATCAGGGGGCTGAAGCACCTCTCCCATGAGGACAGGCTGAGAGAGCTGGGGTTGTTCAGCCTGGAGAAAAGAAGGCTCCAGGGAGACATTACAGCAGCCCTCCAATATCTAAAGAGGGCCTACAGGAGAGATGGGGAGGGACTCTTTGTCAGGGAGTGCAGTGATAGGGCAAGGGGGAACAGTTTTAAATTGAAAGAGGGAAGATTTAGATTAGATATCAGGAAGAAATTCTTTACTGTGAGGGGGGTGAGACAGTGGAACAGGTTGCCCAGAGAAGGTGTGGATGCTCCATCCCTGGAGATGTTCAAGGCCAGGCTGGATGGGGCTTTGAGCAACCAGGTCTAGTGGGAGGTGTCCCTGCTCATGGCAGGGGGGTTAGAACTTGATGATCTTTAAGGTCCCTTCCAACCTGAACAATTCTATGATTCTATAAACTGACACCCTGTTTTTCTGTTGCGTTCTCACACCCTGATTTTGATACAAAGTCCATGCTTTTACTCCTGCTCCATTTCCCTGGTTTTCAGTAATCAAATACAAACACTGACTTAGAGCATCACATCAGGTACTCAAAAGTTCCACTATTTTTTCCTGGGACTTCCATCAAGATCTTCTTCAATGCACCTTTAATTTAGGCTAGGCAACTCTGTCCCATAAACATACTCTTTCTCTATTCCTACACGTCAAGATTAACATTTGGCAGCATTTACATAGATTCTCAAATAAACTCAGATATTTAAAAGATCCCACCTAACTCGTTTAGATGATAACTGCACTACATCACCTCAGCTTGCTTTGCAAGCACTCACAGCAATTAGTTCACTCCATGAAAATTCTGAATAGCTATCAGGTCAGGAACAGGCCACCATTAAAATACACTGAAAATACCCACAGTCATAAAAGAACATTTCCTCATTGTGACTTCTTGCACAAGAAGCCACATTTGATAAAATTCACTGAGCTGCTACAGCAGGCCCCTCTGCAGCCACACCAAGGATCTCCTTTCCTTCTCTTAGGAGCAAGACAAGCCATCTCACGTAACTCAAATGAAATATTATTTCAAAGCTGAGTCAAAACATGCATCCAAACTTACCTGAAGTCTTCTGCTCAGTCACATCCCCACATGTAGCAACAAAAGCTGCTTTCTCACCAATGCCATCAGCCCCTTGTGTCAGTCCCCTTTTAACGATCCTATCTCCAGAGGATTCCAAATCAGAACAAAATGTCTCAGGGACTCCACCATATCAGCTACATTTAATTTTTCATTTTCTTGTACTTTATTTTAGATAGAAACTGCTAAAAAAGACCAAACAACTCCCCACCATAAAATCCCTTATCTCATTACCTCCTTCCTCTTTAGCAACGTTCTTTCTGCCCCTCTTTCCTCTGGCAGAAAACCCTTCCCAAACTCCCAGGTGTTTCTTATCATCATTATTCAGTGAACCACAACAGAAAACCCCCATCTCCTGCAAACAGGTGTAGGTAAATAGAACTCTAAATTGCAGCTGAAAGTGTTTTATCATAATTAAAATGGCTATGCATAGAATTGGTGGGTTTGTTTGTTTTCCTAAGTAAGATGTTTTGAATAAATTCATGTACCACACTACATTAGTCAATGCAGTTATTTTCAATAAAATTGCGATTTGAAAAAACCCACAGAAACAACAAAACTTCTTTGGCACTACCAATTTCTCATAAAATTAGCTGGATGGACATGAGTTCCACTACCTAATTTCATGCCTTCATACCTTGTAGGCCATCAGCGGCAACTGGATGAGCACCAGTGCCAACTCTCAAAGGCATCCCAGTAATCCTTTTCAGAAACTTTCACAGCATTACAGAATTATAGCGCTCTTAGGTGAAACCTCCCTTTACACTCCTAGTCCACACCTCCATCATTTGGCCCTGAGGAAGGGTGACCATCCAGGTGGGCAATCGCTCTGCAGTCAGGCAGCTCACCTGCACCCCTCCATCACAGCTCCACAAAATGATTCCTCAGCGATCAGGAAGAAACCAATCTCATTAATTTTGCTGTTCATCAGTAATCTCCTTCATTTATGTTCCATCTTCTGGTTTGTACAACTTTTTATTACCACATTCTTGAATTTGTTTAATTAAACAAGATTTACTTTCTAGAATGCAAGTATACATGGCTTGGGGATACCTGATAAGATATTATTATGCATTCAATAGATACATAGAGTATTCTTACACAATCATTAAATATTCTTACACATGACAATACATGATTTACTTTCAGTCTCAGCTTTTTGTTCAGTGTTGCACTCAGCTCTTTAAAATTAATACTTCTACACCACTTAATTCACTAGGTATTACTTGTGATTCGATTAAATATATATGTAGGTTCAGATGCAATAAAAGGACAGGAAAATTTTCATCAAACAGGCGTTGCTCAAATTCATCATAAATATTTTGGTTTCCATAAAACTACCATGGGAAAATGTGTATTTTATTTCTTATTCCTCCTCTGGTTTATTTATGGGAAGAGTCAAGGAGGGTCAATAAAATGAAAAAAACATGCTTCCATAAACATTTTGCCAGAAAGGGATGCTCTCATGTTACATCGCTTTTGGGGAAGAAGTTGGGAAGGAGACGAGGGAGGCAACGAGAGGGCCCTTCAGTGGCTCTTTTAGTTTTCCATTGACTCTAGTTTCTTTTTGCACAAGCTTGAAGGTTTCCCACTTTGAGTGGAACTGCCACCCTTTGCTTAGCTCTGTTCACAAAGGAAGAAAATGGTAATGAAACTCAAATAATTTGAAACAGCATTTTTAAAACAGGGTCACGCAGCTGTATGATGTGCCTGTTAAACAGTACACGATTACATCGCTACTCTTTTACGAACAAACACAAAATGCAACTGAACAAGTTGCAAATGGACATCAGAAAATAAAATCAGGAGTAAAAAGGTGTCTTTTCATCTTACTTAATCTGAACTCTCACTCTTTGCTCTTCTTTGCAAGGGGCCTTTATCAGCATTAGAAAATTCAAGGTAGCTAGGCTATTGATAAAGGAATAAAATAAGCATAATTTCTTAGATAAAAGAATGCAATTATGTAGGTTATGCCACAAAACACGAGTAGCCTATTTAATTACAAAATGCATCTTTTTATAGTATTTTTTTAATTCACTAATTTGGAATGAAGTATTTAAGCTTCAACGGCTGCTGAAGCATTCTTTAGGTAATATTGGACCATACCCTTTTCAAATATTAGGTTCCTTTTCACTGCCATCTTTAAATGCCCCCCATAAGCAGGCCCAGTGATAAGCAGCAGGACAATGATAAATTCATATCACTTTGGCAAGTAAGCAGAGAAGGTATGTTTGGCTGAGGAATTCCTGAATCCCATCTATTGCTCTTCTACTCAGATGCTAAACTGGGGTCATGAAATTCTCAAGTTACTTATTGTCCGGTTCTATACTTTCAATACGTTATTTCTTATCAGACTGAATCCTCATGTTCAAATTTGCTCTGAAGAAGCAGAAATTGCATTTAGAAAACAGGATTTCCTTTCCTTTTTTTCCCCATTCTTCACTATCTTCATTCAACGTGTAACATCATTTTGACACAATGCAGTAGGTAATACTGTAAAATCGAATGTAATAAAAGCAACCCAGCACACACGTATATGAGGAAAAAGTCTCTCATTACAAAAATACTGTTCATTTTTCAATGGCTGCAGTTCAAATTCAAACTATTTGCCCAACTTGAGTAATTCCTCCCAGATCCCAGCTCCAGAAGTGGCTCTGGGTGTGATTCTGAGCATCACTGAGGCACATCATTTTCTTGCTATAGCATGTTCAAATAGCATTTGAGCAAGAACTCTACTACTTTGGCTGAAAAGGAAGGTTTCTATTTTACCAGAAATACTCTCTGCGTCAATGCAGTATACTAGGAAGGCCTCCATGGACAAAATGCCCTGCCAGAGCACAGCATGTCTTCTGACATGGCCACGTCGCTTTACAGAAGGCATCCAGGAAACATTCTTTGGAGAAATGGTTTTATTATTTTAAAAAGTTATATAATCACTGAGGAAAATAGGCAGAAAAGTGTAGGATACTTTCCTATGCCTCAATTCCTCAGAGCCATAAAGAGCTTTTTGGTTTTGTTATTTTATTTTTTAATTTGGACTTCAATGAATGAATGGGTGACGTCTGGATACATTTTCTTTTTATATATAAATATCTGAAAAGACATGATTTATAGGGTCACCTCTACATTGTCAGCTCTGTCCTTTTATATTATTTACCGGAAGTTAACAGTCATTGTACTATAGAATTACTTTAGAAAACCATTGTCATAACATGCAAAAACTCCTTCCCTGTGCTAATGTTCATTTATTTATTGCATTAAGATCAGTGTCTAAAGGTATAAAAAATGGAGAGTATCACTTCAGGCAGAAATAAATACTTTTTTTCCCCCTTTTGTCTGAATTTTGGCAGTTTTACATTCCGGGGGGGAACAGAACAGGTTGATGCATGCAGGGGTTTACATAATTTTCAAAAATTCAGAAATCATATCAGCTGGCTATAACTGTCACAGAATTGTTGGAGTTGGAAGGAACCTCTAGAGATCATCTAGTCCAACTTCCCTGCTAAAGCAGGATTGCCCAGAGCATGTTACTCAGGACTGCATCCAGACGGGTCTTCATCCTTTGATGAACAAAATAGCAAAGTGTAATTCAGCTGAAGAGGTGGGATGTTTTTACTAGTGCAAGGAAAGGGACTGGAAGAGGAGCACAGGAGTGAAACCATAGCATAGTTTCAGGGACAAACAATTAGGAGGTGACAATCTGCAAAGAAAAAGAATCACAGCTTTGTGTGTTGGAAAACCCTGTAATTAAATCAAATAATGTCTCTGATGTTATTTTTGTGCTGCAGAAAGAAGTTTCCGGTGACCAGCCAGAAGAGCAGTAACAAATTTATCATGTAATGAATTTTGTTATGTGGTGAGGAATAGAGGAAAATGAACAGTGATTGAGCACCCACCTAATGCAGTGTATTTGTCACTCTGCGTGAATTAAAAAGCTAGAGGGACACTGTATAGTATTTGCTGTCTGTGTTTTGATTCATGGTGTTGTTGGCTGTCTTAGAACTATTAATGATAATGTCTGGTGAACTTTTTAATTTGGAAGAGGTATGTTCAACTGGGAGCATCTTTAAAGTAAATTTTTGGAAGGTTCAGTATGTTCAGCATAACCTTGGGCCACTAAGACTGAATACTTCGATCAGCATCACATAACAGCAACAATCTTAACATTATTTATGTATACGGCTAGATTTTTATTTTCATAGCTAAAGTCAGTGCCTGCAATGTCACCGGTGATAATGTATTACCATTTTTTATCTATGGAAATGGGAGGAAAATCACAGAGACTTAATAGGAAATATTATGGTAATCCCCATATATCAGTTAAGATAACTGTATTTCAGCAGGGCATAAATTGCCACGGGCTCCTTCTGTATTCAGACAACTCTGAGACTTAAAAGCAAATGCAGATATGTGTTTCCCTCTTCCTGGAGTTCATCAACACAGCATAATTGTTGATTCAACCAGTGAAGGGGAAGGAGACATATGTGGGTCGCAGGGAGTTCAGAATGACTGAAAGACACCACTGCCAAGTATCGTAAGTAATATTGCCCAAACTGTGTGGTAATGGTTGCTGTTAGGTATTACCCCATTGGTCATGCAGAAAAATCTCAGGGGAAAAAGCTAACTGAGGATTATAATCTCACATGGATAAAGATTTGGTGGGGGTAGTTGTCTTTGCTCTTCATCTAATTAAAATAAAAAGTGAAAAATCTATCTACACACCCTGAGGCATGATTTCATATCAATAATAAAATATTTGCTTCTTATACCACCTCAGCAATATACATACATACGAAATATATTGCATGTATATTCACTGCTTCAACCATGATGACAAGAGGGTTGAAAATACTTTATTTTAATGAGCAAGAAATGGCAGAGGAGGAAGGCCATAACTCAAAGTTCCCACAGATGGCTTTCCTGCATAGAAGAGGGGGAGCCTGGCAGGTTAAGGCCATCCTGGGCTGCACACTGTGCTAATTTCTCAACAACAACAACAACAAAAAGTCCGCTTGCTGCCCCAACACATTTATCCACTAAACAGAAGTCAAAGGAAACCACATCAGCCCGGAAAAAGATGGCAAAAGCCCAAGGTGGCAAGGGATGACGTGTTGCCTAAAATGCCCAGGAGCTGCTTTGGAGCCCAGGCAGGGGAAGCCGGGGCAGGAGAGTGGCAGTGGCTGAAGGGTGCCCCTTCCATGGGTGCACGGGTCCCAGCACCATAGTTGAGAAGATCACTGGGTGCAATGGCAGCCGTGCAGCCTTCTCAGGCTGCCTCAAGTTTCTTCCTTCTAATGTGAGGCCTCTCGTGTGTTCTCCACACCTCCATGACAAATCCCCTTATTTTGTACGCGCCCATCTGAAGGAAGGAGCTGATCATCCCCGTGCTGGGACTCAGCTGAGCAGAGCTCATGTGGGATGGGGCAGGAGATGGGGGTTGCCATGGAAACCCATCACTCTGCTTCTAGCCTCTCTCTAAGCTTTGATACCAGATTGAGGCAGCCTGGTCTAACTTTTATCAATTGGCAACAACTGCAAGTGTTCACCCATGGTATTCTCACTCTTTACCCTTTTGAATATTTACTTTGCTTTTCTAAAACCCGTAAAAACTTTCAGTCATAGTAGAAAAACAAAGTAATATAAAAAAATCCTATTTTAAGTCTAAAGCTTTGTAAGATCTGAGCCTGTTATGAAAGCAAATTGTAGGATTATTTGTTCTTGTTTTGGGTTTGGGGCTTTTCTGCGAAGTAGCAAGCTAATATGCAAGAGAGTTAAAAAGACTTCAGGGTATTTTCTTTATCAGCCATTGCTTGCTTCATTTGATAACACAGCTTAACCAGTGTAACACATAAAGAAAGAATCAGAGGTCTCCGAGTTGTTCCACACTAATCTCCTTTTTGTTAATGTTTCAGGATCAGCTTTAGGTCATATGAGGCCCCTGTTGAAAGCCAGCTTAGATTGCTCACAGGAGAAAAACTGATAGAGGAGAGGAGAGGAAGACGGGTCAAAGTCCTTTGTGAAAGCCATCGCAAAATATGCACTTCTCTTTTGGTAAATATCATAACACTGAGATAAGGAATATATCCTTGAAATATGAATGACATGTTACATCTGTACATATTAACATACGTAACCATGTTAGACTAACATGACATATTATATATGAATAAACCTAGAAAAATCATAAACTTATTAAAAAGACAAAATGTTTTTATTACCTGTTTGAAAGTAATCTACAACCAACTAACTTCCTTGAGGTACAGGGTTTTTGCATTTGTTTCTGTGAGTTTACTGCTGAGTATCTTTTGCTCTCCTCTCACTGCCTGGCTTTTGTTCTTCCACCTTGTCTTTTTGCTGGGCTTGAAAAGAGCTGTTTGTTTAGTGTGGTTCATATTTCAAGTACTGTCAAGCATGAGTGAATAATACTTAGCTGATTTCACAGGTTTCAGTTTTGCAGCTGTAATGTTTAAGTCATTTGTTGACTCTGTATTTTTGTGCCCAAATAGCAATCTGAGATGTCTTATACACAGCAGACAACAGATGCTGGACTGCGCAGGAAACAGATGATGGAAATAGTAGCAACTGGATTACACAGAGAGAAAAAACAATAGTTTATTTCAAAATTTTTGCCTTAAGAATTAAGTCAGGCATCCTCAACAAATCGGATGTGGTGTTGAATTAACTTGGTTCTTCTTCCAGGCAGTCACTGTAACACCTGAGACAGTAACGCAGAAAAAAGGAGAACTGGTCTGCCTGCCTTCTTTGCAAAGCAAACTCTATAGATTTACAGGCCCCTGATTATGCTGAAGCTTATGCATCATCAAAGAGGTGACAATGAGATTCAGGTAAGAACATACAATACATTTTAACATCATTCATAAATGTTAAAATAAGAAAAAAAATATTTTATATAGCAGTTTTAATGTACAGGATCTGTGTGAAGCCACCAATAACACATGCTTTAAGGCAGCTCCGTGTATTTTTACATTTCACATCCATTATATCTGTTCTCAAGAAGAACCACTCTCTGAGGCAGAGCCGTATACTCTCTTTTCTGGAAATGCTGCTCCAGATACGGCGTAGACTGACAGCTCCAGCCCGATAACAGCATTTCAAGAGTATTCTGCAAAGGCTGTAGTGACTCTCCACGCACGGGAAACGCTGCCACTTGGCTGCTGGTGGTCCCCACACCCCATTCCAGGAGCTACTGGTAGTCGGCAAAGCACTTGCAGCTGGTAGGAGGAGAGCTGGTGGCACAAGTGGCACCTGCTCTTTGCCTGATTTCCAGCTGAGAGAAGCAGAACAGATGGCTGGGAAGGGAGGCAGGGTGAAGAGCAAACATCCACGGAGTAATGAACAATCTCCTCGGACTAAATGTGCACATTTATCCAGCAGATCGGGATTCCAGCTTCATCTTGGCCTTCTAGATACAACTGCAATAATAAACAGAATTTAAAAATAGACAAAACACCATTCACAACAAATCAGAAAAAAAATAAAATCAACCATTTCCTTTCTACTTCATGTAAGTGATGGTTTTAATTACAAGAGAATTATTCTGTGATTGAAAATGGGTGGGAGAATGCAAGAGACAATGGTTCACATGACTACGAAGAGGAAGAGAAGTATTGCCCTCCTGCAAAGTTCACCACCCCACGCCTTCTACTGTGCAAGTAACACACAACAGATGACTAGAGTACCACTCCACAGGTCTTCCTTTCAAAGAATAATTCTCCTTTGTGAGCTGACCCCCAACTAAATTAGCCTAATTTAGCTGCAGCTATCACTTTATTCTGCATATCACGTTTCTCTAAGCTTTAAGCTGGAGTCTGTGAATTTCCACATTTGTATCCCAAGCCCCAGCTCCCCACTACCTCCACTCAGAAAGTTTGCCCATCAGTGCTAAGTTTTCCAATATTTTCTATTAGGTACAGAGTCCACAAAATATTTACTTTCTCTGTTCCTGTTGTCATAACAAGCTTTCTTCTATGAGGAAAAGAAGTTGCACTGACCTTCACGAGTGGACCCTGGCAGCTCCTGTGTCCCACCGCAGGGCTGCACAGGTCTTGCACCATCATCCTTCGGGCTGTGTGGGAGCTGAAGAGCATCCGTGTCACAGCGTGCAGGTAGTACTTTGGCTTCCAAAGAGGTACAGCTGCACTTAGACAGCACTGCACCTCTGCTAAGCTGTCTTTCACAAAGTAGAAGCACAATATTTTTGCAGGAACTTCAATCCACCACACGCTGTCAGGTCTCGAGTGTATTTGTTGAAGTCGGCGTCGCTGTTACCGCTGACTCTCCTTGGGGTCAGCTGAATGTATATAGTCTTTAATTACTATGTAGGGTAAGGAGTGTCTGTCAGTGAGCCTGTATAAATGTGATCTCAGGGTTCTTTGGATATTTATTATTAGCAGGTCAAAAAGGCATATCACTATACAGAAGGCAGAGAAAATAACACCTTAGTCCCACATTCTGAGTTGGAAAAGTCACTCGTGCAATATTCAGCATCATTTCCTAGAGTATTTTGCAAAACGTGGGTAAGTTCTGCGGATGGGGAACCAAAGGAGAGAGAATGGAAACAATTTGGTCTTCTCTGTGGGAAACATCACCCCAACAATGGTTGCAGCCCTTGGGGTTGGCACTGGGGTCATTCTGGGGTCTCTACCAGCATTCACCCCTCTTTTTAACACCTGCACGCATTAGATGGGGGCAAGATGGAGAATGGTAAACACAGATTTGACCTGGTGTGCCTGTTTCTGGAGAGTTTTTTCTTTGTAAAAAGAATCTGCAGCAGCAGCAGTGCATTTGGGACTGGGCAAGTGGTAGAGCAGCTTAAGCATTGTCCATGTTTACTAAACATAGTTACACAATTCTATTATATCCATACATATCCATACAAATCCTCAGCCTTTTATCTAATGTTAGGATAAACATGACTTTTCAAGCTTATTAGATACATCAGACTGCACCCAAATCTAAAAAGTTTCATATTTTCTATTTTTTTTCCTTCCTTAGGGTAAGCTTTAAAAAAAAGCAGCACACAAACCTGAGATTTTAATCTCCAAGTGGTTATCCTGATAACTAATAAATCTAACCTTTCCAAGCAGACGTATGAAGTTAAGGGGACTAATTGATCATGTTGGCACAAAGGTGTTGTTCATTCTGCAAAGGCCAAGTTAATCCACATTGATGTGATTCAAATTAACCTTAATCAGCTACTAGGCTGACTGTGATTTCATTACTGGATATGCTACAATTAGACATCTCCTGTCTTTAAATGCCCCTCAGCTTTATTGCAGTGATTTTTTTTTTTTAATAATAAACACCCATTTACACATCAGATGCTATTAGCGTAATTGGCTTTAAGATTGACTTTTTTTGTGTAGTCACTTTTTGGTTCTGTTTATTCTGAAAAGGTCAAGTAATACAGATTGATGTGATCTAAATTAACCTCAAACAGTTACTTCTCTTCTCAGAATGATATGCTGTCATGGTGGGGAAGGATCAGACAGTTGCCTTCTCTTTCCTTTTTTTTTTCCCCCCTCCAGATGCATAAATCATATGTAGTTCATTCCTGGAGGCAGGTGCAAAACACTTACAACCCTATAAATTATCTTCATAATAGAATTCAAAACCAGTTGACTATTCATCAGAAAACTTTATATTTTCCCCACTGAAGCAATGCTGGTTATGCCGTGCACTGTACAAAAGGTACACTTTTCAAAAACGAGTTTTACTTTGCAACTAATTCCTGATGAAAAAGCCCAATTTCACAAAGCTTTCTTCCCTTGCATTTCATACCTCAAGTAGACAGTGAGAACACAATTTTCAACTGCAAATTCATGGGCGGTGTGCTTGACTGTGGCAGTGAACAAGTGAAACAGGTTCCCTCATTTTATTAGGTTTCTTAAGGAAAACAAGTGTGATTTCCTTACCTCTCTTCTCCTTCAATTATCTCAAGCTAAGGAGTAATGCCTCTTAACACTGCCCCGATGAAATGGAAAGGTAGGACGAGTGAAACACTCGAGGAGGGCCGTAAGAAACACGAGACTAAAATTACAACTTTTCTTCTGAGGGAGGGAATTAGATGGGGACAGTGAGGGCAGCAACAACTTAAAACCAGCTCGTTCCCCTGTCCACCACGTACACTCTCTACAGAAATCTAGCTTCCCCAGAGGCAGAGGTGATGAGGAGACACATCAAAACCCCCTGTCCGTGCCACGGGAAGGATGCTCTCCACTCACAGATGTGCAGCTCTGGGAACCTCAGTCCTGCCAGCTCCCCTGGGCTCCCTCCAAGCCCAGCGGTGGGGAACTGCCCCAGGAAGGGCTCGGGGTGAAGGCCTGATGAAGACAAGGAGGGACAGCCAGGCAGGCAAACTGTCCTCCTGTCCCAGGTACCAGTGTGTCTCCCCACTGCTCTGCACTCAGGCAACGTCATCTGGAGACAGGTACACAGAGATACAACTTGGGGTAGGGAATGGCCACAACTGCCACATCATTTATTGATCAGAATAAATGTTTAATTTTGCATTTAGTTGAAGGCTGCGCTGTAATCAATAATTTGCCAGTTGTGGTTATTTTACATGTCCAATCACCTTTCTACATGCAAAATAACCAGAACGAGCATATTATTTATTGATTCAACCCTGGACCTGAAGAACAGAGCATAGTGTGCTTATCTTTGGCAGTGTTTGCATGACTTCAGAGTTATTTTCACCTCTGACGATACCTCCTTATGTATCAGACCTCCTCTTGTTTTATTCCGTTCTGTTGAGATCTTCAAATTTGAAACTCAGCTCTGAACAGTGGGCAAGGAGAGCGCTCGGTGCCAGAAACAAATGAAAGGAGTATTTTTTCATCCTGATGAAAACACACTAGAATGACGGCAAAGAGAAACAGCTACACAGGCAGAAGAGCAAGTGGTTCTGATTGTAAAGACATCTTCTTAAAAAGTAAAAAATGCTCATTGGATCTCCACTGCTGTGGAAGATCTCGTTCTCTGAATAATGCAACAGCTTAAATAAAGAATGGAAAGGAGCTGCAGTTACTCTGGGAGATTTCCCTAAATCTTCCAGCTTTGGAGGCTGGAACAGGAAAGCAGAGGCAGCTCTATCTTTGTAATGTTCACCCAGCACTAGGGTTGCTCCCTTAATAAGCCCTGAAGGAAAAAAGTATGGCAAAGCACCTAATAATTCTTTGGAAAATTTCAGGGTAACTAGTGCTGAACATTATTTAGGATGCATTCGATCCTTAAATTTTGATACACAGTGAGGCTCTCCCTTTTCTGCCTCCTATTTGTGGCTGTATTTCTTCAAGTGTGTAAAATCTGTAGGGTTATATTGATTTTTTTCTCCCTGTTGCTCAGTATGAAATAGAAAGGGGGTGAGACAGGTAATTGGTGAACCCATCCACTCCACACCTAGGGACAAACCTATTTTTCTTGGGACATCAGTTATTTTGAGGCTCACCACATAAGCAATATTAGAGACATAATAAAGCTGCCTACCCACAAAGAAGCTGATTGCTTTAGCAACCAAATACATATGATAAACTTTACTTAAAATTGACATAATACTTGTAACATAAACACTGAGACTAATCACGAAAACAATCATAGTCAAAGCCAATTATACTGTGGGTTAGTAAGTATAATCACAACTGCTATTTATGGTGACAGAAATAATATCATGGTATATAGGGAAGACTATATACAGATGGTGAAAAGGATTATGCTTGGCATAACTCAGAGAGACAAATTAAAATGAATGGATATAAACAAACCAGAGGAAGTAATATTACATTACTAAAAATGAGACTGACCTGCTCTTTCACTTAAGGCCAAATTACATCTGACATGACTAGGAAAAAATGGAAGTAGCTTTAGTTATAGATATGTAAGTGGATGTGGATGTCTGGATGTAACTGTAACACAACTGCCACTTTTTCAGTTTGGATGAAAATAGTATAAAATACTGTTGGGCTTTTGGCATATATGGCTTTGGGCCTTCTGGAAAATATGAAATATTAGCACTCATACAGAATAAATTGCTGCAAAGTGGTTTTAATAAAGTTTAGTATGTGTTTGGCAAAAACGGAACCTTCTTCTTTGCTACACGCAAATGACCAGAAATATGCAGACTCACACCAAATAGATATATGGCCTCATATTCATTAGGGTATTATCTACTCTGATTTCTGCATTTAGGCATTTTATTATGCCTACTTATGTTCTTGTCCCCCATTATGAACTGAGATTAATTTAACACCATCCATTTATAAGCAACAAGATGTGTAGAGTCAGTTATCATGCTAATGCTCACTTCTTCTGTCTGTCATCCTTGATTGTCATTTACAGACGTTTACTTTTACAAGAGCATATAATGATCCCAAAGTAGTTTGTTACTGCAAAGCAATACAATATTCCGTGGCGCTCATTTCTCTGGTTCCCTAAATAAGTCACAGTAAAACTTAAATGAGCATGTTAACGATTGCTGTCAGTGTTTTGCAGTTGTTATTTTTTGTTTTATGACCATGCATCTCCATTTATCAAAACCAGCCCTAAAGAGTCTACAGTATTTTCCTAGCTGTCCTCTGACAGCTTTCTCACCCTACCATCCTGCCCAGCGGCGTTTCAGATAAGCCCAGTACAAGGAAGGTTTTAGTTTCACTTTACAATATCCAATTTAGTGTGTTAAGTCAAAGCAAACCTTGAAGGCAGCCAAGCTACCTTGAGAACACAACAGCTATATTGGAGATGAAACCTGGTGCTTCTCTTTGAAGACAAGCTACCCGCTAAGCGCTCTTGACCACGGGTGTTCAAAACTCAGCAGAAAGCATGGTTTATCTCCCCTCCTGGTCGTTTTTACTCAACAAGCTCCTGGGATGCTTTTGAATAACGTTTCATATTTAAACCTAAATTAGAGACAGGGATCAGCCTTTGTAAAGACTCTGAACTAGATTTTCAAAACAACAACTTGACAAAAATTCATCTTCCGTTCAAGTATCAAAATCACCAGCAGATTTCACAAGAGCCTCTTCTAAAAACCTGTCCTATGAGACTTAGCCCATTATTCTGAGGTGCACAGGAGAAAAGAAAGGTGATTTACCCTTACTTTTGGCTAAAAGAAATCTATTTCTCCTCTGTATTCCTGCCATCCCTCTTTAGATGTTCAGGATGGAAGGAGTTTTAGATTTTTGTACTGTCACAAGCATTTAAATCAGATGAGCCAAATGACTGCTTCTTGTGTCCTCCTGTAACTAAAGGGACACCAGACCATTTACAACTAGTTGCTATTAAATGACCGTAAGAACTGTCATCAACAAGGAGGAAGGCTGTGACTGGTTAGGAAACTATTAAATTCTTTATTAGAATTTAGTTTAGAAGTGCATATGACATTTGGTAGAACACTTCTTATCATGTGAACTACTGTAACACGGCTATTTCTCACGATTCCTGGATCAGTGCAGAAAGAACACTTTCAGGACTACCCTGAAAAAGTTAATAAAGCATTCAGTAAAGATTTGTTTTCAGAAAAAAGGCCTTCATGTAAAAACATTACCTGTTATGTGACTAAGAAGCTAGAACTACTTCTAAAGCTCTAACGTTGGAAAATTGGATTCACAAATATGGCAAGTGAATGACAATGTGCAAATGGCATATACTCAGCATAATAAAAATGCTGCTATCTGCTATAAGAGTAGATAAGAGTCACTACCATGAAAAATAAGTATTTTTGAACCACCAGTGACAGAGAAAGTGATAGGCAAATGTCATGAAGAAAATGGCAAAAGATTTATTTGATTTCTTCATCTTAATACCTAACAATCCTCAGAAAACTTGGGACATGCCAGAGGTTGAGAAAGTTACCAACCTTTGAATATTTTAAAAGAATTGAAAAAATGACTGGGAATTGCTAGATTGCTCAGTCTAGTCTTCGTTCACAGGTAAAAATCATTATGGATTAGAGATTACAAGTGTAAGTACTGCCCATCAGCTGGGGTTCAAAGCAGGTAGATAGTGTCGTTCTTTTGTCTTTAGTGGGATTACGGATCTGAGCAGTAACCTGTTACAGTATACTGGGATTTTTCCAAGGCATTTGATTTAGAGTTTACAAAATGGTTCCCAGGAAAGGTTAGCCCCATATGCAATTGATAATAATCAAGGATTTAACTGGAAATTCATTAAGTGGATTAAAAGGACCACTGATATCATTACCAACATAGCTACGAATACCTGAGGTCACCTCTAGCGAAGTCACTACTGAATCAGACAATATTTTTTTCTGTCGTGATATTTAGGATATAAAATCCTTCTTACTAAAGCCCAAGAAAAACCTTGACAGGGTATGAGCCTTGCAGAAGGATGGCTTAAGAGAACCAGTGGTTCCTTATGATCCTAACTTTTATGAAGTTTAGAAACAGCTAGTTTATTCGAGTAAGGTTTCTGAATTTGACATTTGGAAATACTTTTTTTTCCCCAAAAAACATTAGACATCTGCCACTGCTTCCCTGGTATTAGAAAGGTCATTATACCATAGGCAGCAGAAACTGATAGAGAACTCCAGAAATCTTTGGCACTCGCTAATTGGAATCTGAAAAAATATCTAAGGACTTGCCAAACACAGTCTTTTTAGAATAACAGGCTGGAAATATGAGAAAACCATAGCCTCTAAAGGGGACCATCTGAAATAGGCAGGTTTGTTTATTGGTCTTTTAGCAAAGAAATTCCAAACTTCCATAACCCACGATCATAACTTCATGAAGGTGCTGACTGCTCTTGTTCAGTAAATCGTCAGTCATTAGTAATGGCATGAAGGTTTATTATCCATTTTGTTCACCCCTAAGACAAGCTAAATCCAACAATGTCACTTTTAACCTTAGGAAAGGAAATGAAACGGCTTAACGCCTCACACCTTATAAGTCATACTAGATATAAACTCTCAGAAGGATCTTGATGACATTTGTCTTCCCTATCTCATGTCCTTCGGCACAATGTCCAGTTGTAAATATAAGCCTATTGCAAAAGAAGCTTTCAAGATTTTTAAAATATATAGAATAAATATATACATATATTTTAATATAAAATATATAAAATAAATACATGTTATGCTTTTTATATCTGTGTATATATGTTTGCATATATGTATACATAAAGCAAAATATACGAGAGTCCTAACAGAAAAGCCACAGCCAGCTTGTCCCCACTGTGGCCACTCTTGATTTCCTCTAATCAAAGTATTGTTGCATAGCCAGATTCTGCTTTTTAAGTAGAATGAGCAAGTAAAGAAAATACAAACTATTTGATAATAAATTTGATTAAATTTATGTGCAGATTCTCAGTTTTGAACAATTTCCAGAAGAGATCTCTATGTGTCTAGAAATGGCTGCAAAAATGTTGTTTGAACATTTCAGTAAAAAATGCCTAAAGATGCAGCTCAAACTGACCACTATTAACTTATCCATTTCCTTAATAAGAAACCCTCATATACTTAGAAAACCAGTGTCACTAGGTGCAGATGAGATGTATATCAAATACGCAGTAATTCTCTGGCTAAATCTCGATAAATCTTCCTTTCTAATGGAGGGCTCCCTTTCTCTCTTCACTTCCTCACAATTTTGGATGCACATGCTTAAATCCCATCTACTCCCATCTAAATTTATTTAAGTAGCCAAAGCCTTTATTAACTCTGGTACTTAATCCTTACCAATTTCAGAACATATTGTCTCTTCTCTGGCTATCGCAACTATTTTATGTGCCAAAGAGATTGAAATTAAATATACATTCTGCCAAGACATAAATATTCTTCTTTACTTATAGATAAATCAATATGTTAAATAATTCATAAATATTCTAACCAATATTTTGATCTAATTATATAAGCACTGTTTATATTTTATTAGTTGATACTAAGTTTGACTAGGCATTGTCTTATTTTAAAACTACCCCTTGTAGAGATGATTCATTAAATCTGTTCCTGTATTATTATTTCTATATGTCTGCAATTTTTTTACTATCGGTAGATCTAAATAAGCCCAGTAGGATAGGGACTGGGGAAAGAGGAATGAGTGGGAGTGGGCAAAGTAGTATCTCTTTTCTTAAAATTTTCTATGCACTCTTACTTTTTTTCTTAAAACATTACTTAATAAAAAAAAAAAAAAAAAACAAACAAAAAAACGAACTCAAAACTTTAGGCTTAATTTTTTTAGTGTTAGAATGAAAAAGCTAAGTGTTTTCACTTCATTCAATAGATGTTTACATTGAATACTTGACACAAATAAAAGCCATATAATATTGCCTTAAATGATTTAGCGATGAATATGGTTATGAGCAGAGATGAAGTAAGTATGAGTTGCAGTGATTCTGCAGAAAAGACAGTCTTTCTGCTTATTCCCTTTTATTTTAGGTGATAGTCCAAAAAAGCTAACAGGTTCCCCATGTATCAACACACTTTTATGGATTCTTCCTCTCCCATTTTCTACAGACTGTCACATGCTTTTTCGCAATAATACACGTAGGTGTCTCACTAATGAGAAACCTTCATCTGATGGGAAGAAGCGTCCCCTGACAGATGCCATTTCTTTTTGGTCTCTTTCTGCATCAAATAATGGCATCTCTATAATTGTTTGGCAGTTTTATAAAGGGGGCTGAAAACTGTAGTAAAGAATCATCCTGCTTTCACCTCCTCCTATAACTCAGCTCCTGGATGCTGTTAGATCTCGGGTACGGGGATAGATGCTCCCTGAGCCCACCTGGGACGGTGCGTTTGTTTTCCTGGTCTTAGTGCTTTGGTGCAGAATAGAAGCCTCAACAAATGCAAGTCACAAATAGCCCTGTGTAAAAATCCTCTCTTTTGCTCAAAATGAGAGCATAAACCCAAAAGACAAGTGAGCCCCGACTACAGAATCTCTTCATGAGGCAAATTCCCAAACAAGAATGAAAATTAATCAAAGTTCCGCTGGCACTTAATAACACTGCAGTCATTGAGAATGATTTTTATTGTCCCTAATGAGCATTTTATAGATACTCATATTTGAGCAGTGCCTGAATCTTTTGAAATAAGAACCAGTGTTTTCCCTGGAGAAGAAGCATGTTGCTGAATGCAATCTGTCAGCACGTCGGGGCTTCTCAGACTCCTACACTGTAGTAACAGATGATCAAATCCTCTTCCATGTTTCATGAATTGAAGGTGTAAATCAGTTTAGCCATTAAATAAGTCAACATTCCTCTTATCTATCAGCTACTTTGATTTTATAGATAAAGGTATAACTTCTATTGCACGTAATTAAAAAGGAATAATTTATTTCACAATGTAGTTTCTATCACAGTCTGCTTCAAGCCTAAAATGAGGGCAACGACTAACTGTAATTTTTGCTTTTCTAACCTATTCTCTCAAAAGAGGATTGTGATTTCACTTTGATTTTTCATTTCCATAACAAGCATTGTGAAGTATTTCATATCTTTAAATATAGCTAGTCCTGAAAAAATAACAGTCTAGGAACCCAGCCCTCTCCCTCTACCATGGAAATTCCAAATTGCAGATAGCCTTCTCCCTTGACTGTTTTAATGCTGAAGAATCAAAAGATGCTCACTTGGAGTTCCCTCAACATGCTATTCGTTTTATTAAAAAGGACGGTTCCACTGGATGACAAAGATTAAAAAGAGAATTGAATGCACTTCATCGTAGCAACACTAATACTAATCTCCTAATCGTCACCTTTTTCTCACTTTACATCTATTTTCCTTTCTATAAACCGTTTATTGTCTGATCATTGTTCTTGTCTTTGAGCAGCATTTTAAATTACACAAATATAGCACGCTATTTATCCATAACATTCCTGTGAGTTTCTTTTGCTAGTCAGTCATCAAAGAGGAGTTTAGGGCAGAGCTTTGTTTTCACTGGTACAGTCTCGCTCAGTGTTCCCAGGCGATTCTAGATAAGAATCACACAGACATATATTTTAAGATACTCAGATGTGAGCATGCGTTTCATTTACGCCCTGTAATAATTCTTGCAGCCTTCAAAAAAAGTTTAACGGGAAAAAAATACTATATACCTGTACGATGAAACATCATTATATCTGTGTAAGGTAGCATATTTCAAAGCACCTGGTTTTGTACCTGCGTTTATTGAATCTTCTGTTTATGATTCCGGGCAGGCACTGCAGAGAGCCATGCAATTCCTGCTGCCCTTTGCCGTGGAATTAAGCTCCTGAGCTTTGTACTTCTCTCTGGCTGGCCTAATCACCGCTTTACCCATCCTGTAGCACATCACCATTTTACCCTCTTTTAAAAATGTCCCGACAAACACGTTGACACCTAATTTACTACATGTTATTATTTGAATTGAGGAAGTGTATAGGAGAGACAGTTCATCCCGTAAGTGTTAAGGCAGTTGTCAGGAGGCTGGAAGGATGTGTGAGCACCTGCCGAGCCGAGCCAGCGTGGAGAGAGGAACAGCAGCTTCCAGCAGCGTCCAGCGCTGCGTACGGGCAGCTTCCACACAATCAATTAGATACCCACCGAGAGGAAGAGTTCAACTGATAAACCAGCAGCTTTTTCTCCTCTTTACATTTTTAATCTCCGCCACGCAAACTCAATTTCTTAACAACAGTGTGTGACAGGGGGGGTTTATCCATATACATCACCCAAGCAAGGCTCGTGATGCTGCAGTTCTCAGCCAAGAGAATACAAACCAAAGGGACACAAAAAGGGAAGACCCCCAGTACTTGACAGTATAACTTTGAGTGAAAACACCCTTTTGCATTTTTAGAAGCCTCAAAGTAAAAATATAACTAGCCTCCACTTGAAAGTGTAAATGTGGAAAAGCAGGCTAGAACTTTCTCAGATCTCACAGCATGCATCCCTCCTGAGAAAGGAGGATATTCTAGGATTTGGGAACTTTTTATAGTGTGGAGAACTAGCCTTTCTAAATGTTGGGGTATTTTCATTTTGTGAGGAAAGTGTTCCAGAAAAAGTATTAGATCTTGAAAGCAGATGATTAATACATGCTTTTCCTCCTGCCAGAAAATTTGGAATAAAGCATATACTGAGGAACAGTCCCTCTTAATGAAAACAAGTTTGCTGGCATTACTCTGGGCCTCCAGCTTCCTGGTTAAATCCTGAAGATTCTTCTGTGTTCTCTGCAGAAGGGATTTGTTTCCAGAAGAGAAACACCTGTGTCACACACCTAAAAATTATACGCAATTTTTCACCTCACTGCGCCTGCACTTTCCAACGCTCACTAATTGGTACTTAGGAGAATGCTATTGTGCTTTTTGCCTGCCTTCTACGCACAGGCAGTTGGAGTTTAAAATAAATCCTGTTAAGTTCCAGGAGTGGATGATTACTTTCTCATTTTGGGTTCTAAATACGCTGGTTGTCGCTCAATTTATTCTGTCCTTTATCCTTTCTGTTTTTGATGTCTTTCCACTTATTTTCCTCCCACCTCCTAGTGGGAATTTCCACTCGCTGGCTGGAATTCAGCAGAAATAATAAACCCGAGTAAAGATCTCCAGCAGAAGATCTCAGCCTAAGTGCATGACTGCGGATGCTGGAGCCGTGCCCAGACAAAACCCTGCCCGTGTGGATCCGTCCCTCCCCGTTAGAAGGGAGCAATTAGTCATGTCGGCGGCAGCGCTCGGCCCCCCCAGACACCTCCCCAGAGGGACTCTGCAGCTCCCAAGAGAAGCCAAGGTTCAAGAGCAGGGCCAGAGAGCGGTGGCTTGTCCTTTCCTCTACCCAGCAGTGATTCCATGGCAGAGCAGCCACGACAAAGGCCTGCCCCCCGTGCTGCGCTTGCCTGTCTCCATTCAAACTGCCCGAGTCAGGCGTCAGCCAAGGCAGGGGGTGCGGGAAGGGTTAAAGATCCTGTAGCCATTCTGCTCAGGTGCTGATGCACAGAAACGTGTCTGGAGACAAACGTGATTTATTGGCCTGTGCTAATATGATGTACCATCCATCTGATGCCATAAACACCAACAAATCTGCTGTTGTCCTTAGGCACGAGAGGGGACGGTCAGCTCCTAACGACGCCGCTCTCAATCTACGTGAGTTCCAAACATGGTGCTTTCTCTAGCCCTGCCTAAATTACTACACAGGCATATATATACAACACGGGACCTTTTAAATGTGTGCTTTAACCTTTAAGACTTAACTCTGACAGTAGCTATGTCAGTTTCACCCAAGATTCTATCTGATAGAACCAGGGGAATGACCTCTTTTAGATGATAAAACTAAAGTTCAAATGTTTTCACAAGGAGCATGATAGGGCTCCCTGAGGGATGTGGTGGATGCAGATCTCTGGAATGCAGGTGAGAGGCAATCAGGAGGGAGAAGAGAGGCACAGCACAGTATAAACCACCCACTGAATGCAACGCAGATCCTTGAGGGAGGGAAGACAAGATTCAGAACAAAGCAGAACGCAACTGAGTAACACACCATAACTCATCCTCATTCCTTGTACCTTCCTAAAAGTAGCAGACTTGAAGAAGTCTCTTTTAACCTGCAAAGACTCACTTATATATAAGGGACTAAGAATAAATCAACCGATTAAATGCACTTTAAATGCACTACAACTATAGGTGGTGTAAATTAAAACTGCCTGTGCTAAGGGCAGCAGTAGTTTAGAGGTGTAGAACTTGAAAACCATGCATCACAGACCTTATACCAATGTAGCTGGGAGGCTGCTTTCTGGAAAAGTGCTGGTATCATTCCATATTTCTTCTTCCCAAGCACCTCATCCCTGGTGTTATCCGGCCAAAGTAGTCTGTACAGGGAAGGAAGCACAACAAATGCAGCTGTGAGTATTCACTGTCCTGGGAAGGCAGAAAGAATAAGGCTGCTTCTCCTCCCTATCTCAGCTACCATTGGCATATACGAGCTTGAGTGTCTGGGCTACTGGCAGTAAAACAGAACAAAAGAAAGCACTATTTGGGAATATGAGGAATCAAAATTCATAGAGTATCTGAGATTAATTTCAATCACAGGGTTAGGTTTGCAGATGTTCTAGTTTGAGGTGGATTATTTTAGCTCCAGCAAAATAGGCTTGCACTTAGTACTATCTTTCTTTTATATTGCAAAGGCCACCATTTGAAGGGCAGAAGGAAAGAAGAGCCGTTAGAAGCTATTTACATAGTGAAAAAGAGAACAGATAAAACGTAAGAAGGAATGTGCACCACACTAGGCCCTCAAAAAGTATTCTTTGAAATTGCAGCTCTGTGCGGTTATATCATCTTGGCAGCTGAAGTAATACTCTCTGCAATTATCCATATTAGGAAAACTGTAAAAATTAGAAATGGCTCTGTTTATAGCTTCATTTTTCTACGCTGAGTGGTCTGCAGCCACAGCTCGACTGGCTGCTGCATTTCAAGGATCACTCCAGATGTTCTGATCATGAAGATTCCAAAAAGCTTTATCAGCCCTCAGCTGTTGGGAGTTGCCACGTTTAAATCCAAACATGATTATCAGCTCTCTGGACAACCTTTTATGGGCATTAAGACTGTGTTTGTAAAAAAACCTCAGTAGCAGGTTTTTTTTACCACATTATGATTTCATAGACTGGAGAGCGGATATGAAAGGAATGAGCTGCTGTCAGTATCAGTAAAACATCTTTTAAGGGAAATAATTTCGTTTGAACACTGTGTTTTAAATTTTAAGTTGTATGTAAACCTTCCTACCTTGAAATATATTGTATCTCTTTCATGCCTTCTGGTTCTGTTAAGTCACAAGAGAAAAAGTAGAACGAAACTCTTCATACAGTGAATATATTCACTGTTATGCATCTATACTGATGTGATTCATATAAGCACAGATTTATACATGTTTATGTTGTTTGATTACTAGGTTAGATGCATCAGGTAATTGTGGTGCAAGAAGCAGGAGGTGGAAGAAATGAGGATAAGCAGCACTACCAACCTGTTTTGCTCATTGAAAACACAGAACAACATAAAGCAGCTCTAGCATATGATTATGTAGAGCAAGGTTGGAAGGTAACATGTCTGTAACATGAGCTGAATGCAAAATTGTGACAAAGATTTGAAGTCATCTTTACGACTATGGCTCTTTAGGTAATTCACTGATCTTCCCTCTGCAGAGTAGCTTTGTGAGCCAGTAAGTGACATCCATCCCTCCATCCCACATCCATCCATCCCAAAGCCTGAGTTTAGGGCTAAAATAAGTGATAACAATGATTACTGTTTATGTACGTTCTACTGACACATCCCCTACACAGATAAACATAGACCATGATCAATCTGCTACCTATTGCATGTTAAGAGAGAACACATTCCTCAAAAGTCCCTTCCTCTTGCATGGTGTCCTTCCTAAGAGCTCTTCTACCAGTTGGGGGGTTGGGGACACGACAGGACAGGCAGTATGTGTTCAAAAGTTATTATCTGTTGGTGGGGGTTTTTTACCACTGAGGATATACTGAGAAATCATCACCCATCCTAGGATTTGTGGAAATGCATATCCCCCATTATCACAGCATGGAATTGATGCAATTCCCAGAACAACCAGCCACGAACTGGGAGAGGACCACTTTGTTTTGGTAGAGGCAGTCAGAGGATAGGAAATCTTTTGGATGTTTTTAAAAATCCTCCTGAAGTCCTTCTCCAGATGCTTTCCATGAATATGAACATAGAGCAATACAAAGCAAAACTCAGAAAGGTACACATGCCTTAGAAGACGACTTAGGCCTGTATTTCATACAATACAATTATTTAAAATTCCCTGCTTCTTAAGGGAGCCTGATAACCTACCATAAACTTGCTGGATGAAGAAGAGTAGCTAAATTCACCCTCAAACCAATCCACTAGTCAGTTCCAAATGGATTCACTGAAATCTGAACGAAACATTGAAGTTTCCTCAAAGGGAATTTATTTACCTTGATGCTGTTTCTCCGTGTCTGCATTGTTTAGGGACCTTTCAGAGCCAGAATGCCCGGCAGGGATCTGCTTCATTATCTTAAGTCACTAGCTTTGCAGTCCACAGTAGCTTAAACTGGCTCAGGCCAGAGGTTCTTAAAGATACAATTTGCCCCAGTTCCACTCCCCTCTAAGCCCCACAACAAGAAATAATTAACATTAACATGACAGTTAATTTAAAAACCTTATAACCAGCTTCTTATCTAACGTAAGTACAAAAGATGGGTTATTCTCTGAGGTGGTGTGCACACTTTGCATGGCTGCAAATTTCCCCTCAACGATCACTGCTGTAAAAGGACTGTCTTGGTTCGTCCCCCCATTGCCCCATGTTCCAGAAAGATTCAGCAAAAGCAAGTGCTGCTATTCTCTGTCACAGCCGCCTTCTGAGTCATCTGGAAGAAGTATTTTCTATTTCTCCAGAGAAAATGCCTCAGTGTCTCAAAAACTATTCATTTTGTCTTTTGCTTCCTTCAAAAGCAAATAAAAACCTCTGAGATAAAATGATTTGCAAATGTAATTGTAACAAATACATCAAAATAAATAAATAGCAGAGTTTTTCCATTTACGTTTTAAAAGGAACAACTTTACTAGGGCTCCATGACCTAGTAAAAGCATGTAAAAAAAATAAAGCCCACAGCAGTCTATTTAAAAAAAAAGAAAAAAAAAGAAAAGCATTTGGTAGCATCTGAAAAAAGAACAGTTTACTCAGATCAGCCTCAACTGACAAAAAATGCTGTTGCCTTTTTTATTGCTTCTAGAGCATTTTAAGACCCCTATTTACAGTGAAGCCTGTAAAAGCCCATTTCCTTTATACTTTTGTAAAGGAAAAGGAGGGGGCTGAAAGCACAATTTTAAAGAACATATGGTTAGGCAATACTGTTGTCAAATATCAGGGGGAAAGAATAGTTTCTGAGAGGCCATAAAATCACTAGAATGACAGTGAGATTTTACGTGAGCACACGGTAAGAGTACAGAAGTCATCCTGATGGTCAACAGAGCGGATGGTTCTGGATACCGTTTCAGTGGGAGGAGAAATGTAAATTAAAAACCTGCCACACACAAAAAAGACAACCTAAAGTCATTATTCAGAAGAAAAGTTTCAGAGTAGGCCTCACAAAGGTGACACTGAAAAGCTTTAGTGTGTAAATCCTTTCCTCTCACTGTTTGAGAAGTCGGTGGTTTCCTCAGCATGATTATTTGTATAATTGCTTCGTGTTCCTAGTACTAATTTACCTTCATAGCATATTGACCTTGTATCACTTTAAACTTTGCACAGCTATTAACAGATTACACCACCACTTTGTAAACTGGTTTTCTGCTACATTTTTCACTTCCAAGCAGGCTTTTGTTTTTCAATATTTGCCCCTCAAGGTATTATTTCTCTCTATTCATCCCTCTGTTCAAATACACCAAGGGCCTGTCAGTCTGGCTTTTGTTTTTACTGCCTAAAAACAGGTGTAGAAGGAGAGCAAATCCAACCCAACAGCAACATTCATGACCAATTTTCATTCAAAGCAGAATGTATTTTCCAATTGCTGAACATCAGTTTGAAGGCTGCAGAAGTATGTTAAAATCTGAACACTCTGGAGACAAATGTCAGTGCCAGAACTTCTCTCCTCAGCAACAGTAAACCTGCACTTTTCAAATCTTCTCCAAAGTTTTGACTTCTCACTTTCTTCTTATTTTCTCACACTGCTTTTCCTCTCCAGGAAAAAAAAGCCTTCAGAATTAAATGCATTATTTTTTTTATTGTTCTAGCAACATCTTGCATTTATTTTAGGGTGCAGTATGAAAAAAAAAAAAGAATAAATCAGCAGCAGTTTTGGCTTAAACAGCCTTTCTTCTTGCCTCACCTCCTTACTGGTATTTCCAGCTCCCACACTGCCACGCTAACACAACCATCTGCAGGTCCTAGCAACAGTGAAGAAATCCCTTTTTTCAGCTGGGTTTTAACCTGGATCAGTTCTTCACTCTGTTTTTTTTTAGTTAGATCCGTAAACATTATGGAACTGAAGAGGAAATGTGGGAGTTGAAAAACACGGCTGGTGAAGGCTCTTTCCTGTGCCCATGTTCCCACTAAAAGAAATGTTCATTAAAACACAGATTCTGCTTTTTTTTTTTTTTTCAATCTAATCTAATATATAAAAACCTGTTATTATATACAATTATATGTTTGATTGACATGACATTTTGGCTCGGGTGCTTCAGAGAACACAAATCAGAAAAGCAGCAAAATAATCTCAGTGCAAGTTGATTTAAGGTGAGTATATGCTTTTTAAGTTCACATAGATCAACTTTAGCTTTTGCTACTTACTACCATACCACCTCAAAAGCAAGTAAAAGTCCAATATTATAAAACTGTACTATTAAAAAATGTTTTTAAGATACCTTTTTTTCTCATATCCCAAAAGAATGAAGAAACATTGAGATGTTTGCGAAAGAACTGTTTCATGTTGCAATAGCAGAATGTTAGAAACAGGATACGATTTGGATAATTTAACAGTTGCCAAATAAGATGATTAAAAATATATTCAGCTGAAGACAGTTCTAGTTCAAGTTACTAAATGTATTTATCCTTGCTTTTAGCTTCTCACGTATGACATCTCTTTGGGCCAAGATGAGGGGATTTCAGTGAAAATGAGAGTTCGTCCTAAATGGTGTGAAATATGAGATGGAGATATCTTGTAATAGTAGGTAATGCTCACTGTAAAAATATGAGCTGTAAAATTTAATCTTAAATTACTTTATACTGCTAATGTTTAAGCCAATTCATTACAGCTGCACAGTTCTGGCACAGAGCACCTTGTTACACAGAGCCATTAACTCCTCGCTATCTTTGTCATACACCCAGAAGTGATATGGATCAACCAGCCTCAGAAAGGAGAGGTGGCTAAAAAAAGTGCAGAACTCCATTTGTTCTCATCAAAGAGAACACTTCTACTAAGTCCTACTTAATCGAATTGGAGAAGAAACTCTCTGACTTGTATCTCTGCAAGGATTATTCACTTTCTGTATAATCTGCAAGAGAAGGACTACGCATCTTATTGAAGTAAAAGATGTTGCTAATGGTACAATTACGTTAATACCTGGTGATAGGGATTAAGTAGACAAACCTAAAATTCAAAAAATTACAGGTATTCTTCTGTCAACAATGGTCTTGTGATCAAGGCATGGGATTTGCAACTAGGAGACCTACTCCCTTCTCCTGCTGCTGCTGAGATCTTTGTAAGAAATCAACTGTTCAAGAGGAAAAGGAGATCCCACCCACTCCCCATGTCCTACGCTCACATCTTTCTTCTGCAGGGAAAAAGAGAGGGTGAAATTTCACCCATTTTATGTAAAAGTGACATGGAAAAAAAGCCCAAACGTCTCAATGAGAATTCATGGCAAAGTCAGATTTCTTTTCTCCTTTGTTTAGAGTGTAGAAAATCTTGAATTGCTGTTTTGAAAGCATGAATAACTAAAGACATGGAAACCCAGGATAGTTTGTAATGCACTGTCCAGTACAAGGGATCAGAAACTTTTTTAAACAAACGGAATGTCGTAAGGTAAACTATTTAATTTCAGTAAAATGTTTAATATAACAAGAACATGTTCTATAAATTGGAAAAGATGGGGATTAGTAGAGGAAATATCAAATGCCAAAGGACCTCACCAGAGAGCATATGATGACAGGTCATCCTGAACAAACAGCTGTACTGGAATGAGATCAATAGCTGAGATCTCCAAAATTTCTTTTAGGATCATTTTTATTTAATAATTTTGCAGCTACCCTTGGCACACAAAAATGTTGGATACTAATTGCATTTCTTCATAATGCAATGTTGAACTGAATCAGTAACAGTGAGGCATATATAGGGGGGAGGGGAAAAGGGACGGCACTGAGGATGGAGCACAGGTATAAGATAAAATTACATATTACAGGCTACGAACAATAATTATTTTCTATTCTTTTTTCTAATGACATAGAAAAATACAACTGTAATAGCCTGTCACAGATAGGGAAAAATTGAGATACCTTGTATAACACTAATTTTTAGATACTGTGTAACGTGGTCAGGTAAAAGACCAACGTAATTCAAGGATCTATCACACAAGATATTTCCAGCAGAAATGGCAATGCAGCTATTCAACTCACTGGTAAGACCTCAACTTTTAATTTTGCTCCATCTTTACAATAAAAAAAAAAAAACATGTTGGATCATTTCTGTTGGGTTTAATGAAGGGAGGGACTACTGGAATGTTCAAAGGAATGCAGAGCACATCTTAAAATAAGAATCTTTCTGGCCGTGGCAAAATAGCAAAGAGGGGGGTAAACTGACTTACAAATATCCCAAGAGAAAGGATAGAAGGAAGGAAGGAAGGAGCATTTATTTGTACTAAAGGAAAATAACAGGGTCTAAATAGATGAGTACAAATTCACTATGACCAAATTTAATATGAAAATCAGAAGACATGTTTCAGTTTTTAAGAATGGGAGCAATGATGGTTCAATGGCTGCACCTCCCAAACTCCCAGTTCTGTGTGTGATGAGCAGGGGGATCTGGCTGACATCTTTTCTCCTTCCATAGGAAGAGAATTTGGAAATAGTTGTACAGATTTTATTACTTTTTTTAAATAAAAGGACATGGTAAAAATCCTAAAAACTGCAATGACACAAAGGAGTTGATCAGATATTCAGACCAGGGCTATTATTCAGTGGTGTACATGTTGTAACAAGGTAATTCTAGCAGTGATACTGTCCAGATTAAATATCAATAAATCTCAGTCAGCATGTGGTGGTGACCTATCACACAGAAGAATGAGGATCAACTCTGGAACTTTCTTCTAATACCTCAAAAAACATATTTTAATAATAAACTGGTTTAGCTGGAGCATGTTCTGATGTTACTGTTTGTGATTATCTCCTAGTTCTATAAAACAAACCCCTTTTTTTTTTATGATGAACAAATTTCAGATCTCTTAGAAGTTCTTTTCTTACTCTCATTTTCCCCTCCTCATGCTATGTATGAGCAGTAAAAATACTCTGAAGAGTTGGCTCCCTGTCATCATTTAATTCACAGCAAATATAGTCACCCACAGCCAGAAAGGCTGCACCGCTCCCAGTAAATGACAATGGAAGAACAAATGGAGCCCATCCATTTACCCTGGTTTCAGTTCATGATTTCAGAGTGAGATAGATCAGAATGTCACAAACACAGATGAGCATTCTGCTCCTCAGTTTTGACTTTAACCCACAAGCTCTGAAGAACTGGGTGGGATTCAGGGATAAACTCTCTAGTGAAAAACTGGCTACAGCTCAAACAAATAGAAAAGTAACTAGCTTTAATTTACAGCACGTATGAAATGTGTTAGTAATCGTCAGTTAGCAGAGGAAGCAGATAAATATAAACATGGAAGGAATATACACCAGAAAACGTATTTTAATATCTTACAACGTTTAGCAGATTATTCCAGTCATTCCAAAGATACCTTAGTTTTTCATCTTTAGATCCTTCCAAGGAGTCACAGATTGTCTACAGGTTTCTAATGGTCCTACCTATTGTCTAATAATGACCAGCCCACTGAAATGTTAAGAAACCCAGCCTGAATCTTCAAACAGCCTTTGTAACTCACCCCCATCAGCTACAGTATCCTTGATCGTGTGCCTATTATTCTGCCCTTTCATTATAGTATTACTAGTCATTGAAGCTTTTTTTTTAATGAACTGAGGTATGTAGTCTGCAGGAGCGCTGTGCTACGGTTCATAATTGAGATGCTCTCCCATACTTTATATTTTGATCATGCTTAGCTACACAAGGGCAATAGTCAAGTTAGCTTAATAATAGCCAGAAGAAATGCCTCTAATCCAATTGGTCACAGGGCACGTATCACCAAAACCAATTTCTTTATAATTAAAAGGTGCTCGCGGGCACAGTGAAAGCTTGGAAGTTGCCCAGGGATTTTGGGGGAAGTGCGGGGATTTTTTTCCCATAGACAGCAACCACACTGAAGCAATTTCTGAAACACACTGATAAGCTTTGCCTTTGAATTTACATTAAAGAGCTCAATAGTTGCTACCTGTGAGAACAGCTCATGCCTCTAAACTGACTTGTGTCCTGTAGAGATTAAGGACACAAGGTCTCCAGGAGATTAGCCCGTCACTTGGTTTAAGTGACATCCAATCCATTTTATTGACACGGCCCCTATCCTGCAAAACAAGCACTTTTTAAGTGAAACATAATGAAAATTTTGTGTGGCTTTATGGGCCAGCGTACAGTAGCTTTTCATAGGCGATTGCTGGCCGCTATTGGCAGGGCTGTAAACAAATCCAGCAGCACTGGCTATAGATGCCTTGTCAGGACATGGCACCGCATCCGCACACAGCAGAGCACGCCCAAAGGAACCTTACGTTGTTTTTTAATTTAACTGGAGCATTGCCACGGACTAAGGACTTTGAACCTCATTCAGTGCATCAGGCAGATTATTACACTGAATTGTTACACTTTTTACTTCAGAGTGGGACCGAATCACGAGGCCACACAAGTCCTCACTTCCTAATTGTTTATCTTCAGCAACACAAACTTGAGCCTTTACTGCGAGAAAGACAATTGGTGTGTAGGTGAAGAGTTCTCTCACCTTTGTTCGTGCCATTCTAATCACGGGGTGCAGTTTGGATGCGCCACTTGCTGCTGAGTAGCTGCATTGTGAGAATGAGAATAATTATTGAATTGAAACCGTGCACCAGCTCGGGAGATC
Organism: Calidris pugnax; assembly: GCF_001431845.1. Lineage (NCBI taxonomy): Eukaryota > Metazoa > Chordata > Aves > Charadriiformes > Scolopacidae > Calidris > Calidris pugnax. Next base: position 9,374,364 of record NW_015090920.1, read on the forward strand.
TGACGTTTGGAAAATCTGCCTGCCAGCTACCTGGACTCCATTATTCTGGGGAAATGAGCTTTTCACTAACACTTTGGAAAATAAATTTTCCATTCTCTTCTCCTCCTTTTGATCTGTAGCATAAAGAGACCACATGTACTGAGGCTGATACAATGCACGAAACTACGCTATGCTGATGAGAAAAGAAAACAGCACTGAAGTGCACACGTACTCACGCAGACGTATTAGCATTAGGGAGTTCTACAGCAAAACCACAAACTACAGCTAACTAAAATGCAGTGACACATGTTAATCCAAAATGAAAGGAAGAAAGGAATGCAATACATTTTTATGCTGATTCATTTTAGCAGAAGTACAGAATTATTAAATACGAAGAGGGAAATTGAATTGTAGGCGGCCCCCTTCAAAATGCCTGTCTTAAATCAGGTTCTTTATTTCTTGCTATTAAGGAAAATGGAACTCTTCATTTTGGCTTCCTAACTCATGACCAAGTATTAAAATTAGGGGATCTCCAAGTGGATTTCTCCCAGTTCTGGCAATAACCTCAGCACCAGAGTGCCCCAGGCAGACCCTTACAGAGCCACTGCCCGTGCTCTACTGGTGTCGGAGCCGCGGCCACCACCATCTGCCTGGATGCAGGTGTTCAGGAGGAGCGGGTGGAGAATTTGCATCTGGACAAAATAGGAACTAATCCAACTACTCCCTCACAAGCAAAAGAAACCTAGTAAGAGATGAAATTGTTTTAACTAATATCCATTTGATTTTAGAGCTCCTCTGATTTCCTGCATTTTGCAGTAATATTGGAAGCATGCACAGTATTTCCGCCTGGGATCAAAAAGAGTATATTTTTAATGAATTCTCTGGAAGACTCCCAGTCTGGTTTTACTAATCAAAATATCTCTAAGTAACCAAGAATGAGAAAAACTTCTGGCTGGCCTTTCTCCTGATTTTGTGAAACAGCAATTTCAACGGAGCACCAAACCTGAGAAGGCCTTTTCACAAGTACTGGGTGAAAAATAAGGCAATGTAACTTCAAGCTGATGTTTCTAGCATTTGCTTTGGTTTTCCTTAGTCCTTCTTGAAACTGCAACTCTTTTGTCTATGATTGTGTAAGATATTGCCAGTAATTCCAGAATGGATCTTAAAAAATAAGATATGCTGCAAAAAGCTGAGTTTGTAACTGACCTGCAGACAGCACTCTTCCAAGGCCGTACTGCTGCCAAATTTCTAATGCTGGCCAGAAGTTCCGAACACAGCTGATCAAAATATTTACCATGAATGTAAAGTTCTGAGAGTCCCCGGATGCTTTGCTGGGGTTTTTTTTGACAAATTGTCCATTTTTGAGACATTGAAATAGCTGCAAAGCCAGAAAATTCAGTAAAATATTGGCATAACATATATTGAAAAATACCTCCAGGAGTTTTTCTACAGAAAAGAAGAACTTATAATTCATGCTGCAGGGTTGGAGGAAGTGGAAGCAGAGCAGGAGCATGAGGAAACTAGTCATTCCAAGTCAATCCAAAAGCCTAAAAGTGACCAAAGAATGCAGGTTATCCTGACTTTTCTTATTCTCTATTTTCTTGGTTTCTGAGGAAGAATTATCCAACTCCTTTTCATTTTTAAAATTACACAGGAAATGAACTAGTTCAAAGAGTGACAAGCTTGCATAACAAGCTGCGTTAAGATAATACCTTATTTAATTGGGGATTTGAATAGCCAAATCACAGAATTCATTCTGCTTTTGGGAGTGACTCTGCCAGCCTTCCTGAAGACAGATTAATGAAAACCCCAGCTTTCTTAGAGGGTACAAAAGGTATGATTAATGTGGCACATGGGGGTTAATTGGAGCCTAAGGCACCTCTAAGGTGCTTGGTGTTCCCGTGCTGCAGATCAAGGCAAAATGTCTTTCCCTGGCCAGGCCAACTGGCTCTCACCACATCTGTAGCAGCTGCATTCATGTTTGCTTCACTGCTCCTCTTCTTATTTGAAAGAGTAGAACATATCTCTTCAGGGACTGAACAATGAAAAACTTGCATTATAGAGAGGTCAGAGATAAAAATTTAAGTAAATATGAACCAACAGGAAAATATGTTCTTTTTCTTATCTCATTCCTTTTCTATTTAATTTCCTTACCACACTGCATGCTTTGTGGTATTTATGATTCTTTGTCATAGTTATTAAATAACAGAATTCTTGTCTTTCTTGGTCAGCTAGTATGAACATTTTTATCTATAAAACCATTGTTACAGCATTTGTCCCATATAAAAATATCTATTACCTGAGCACTAGTGCCTCTGACTTAGAATGAACTCCTGTTTGAATAGCACATCAGAGCATCCTTCTCATGCATTACTCAAAAGATAGCATCACAGAATCATTTACAGGCTGTGGATTTAAAAAAAAAAAAATCAGTTTTAATGTCAAGACACAATATGTTTAAGGTGGTAATACTTTCAAGCACAGAGCTGACAGAATCCTGTGTGCTTTTGGAAGATTGCACATTCAAAGGAAAGCCTCCCTGATGATGTTTGACATTTTCCAAAGGAGAGAAGGAGAAAGGAAAAGAAGGAAGGAAGTAAAAAGGAATAAAGAAAAAGGGGAAATGAAGAAAGGGAACAAGAGAGGAAGGGAGGATGGGAGGAAGAAGAAGTAGGAATCTAGAATGGGAGTCTCCCCAGGGACAATACTGGAAAGATTCTCAATAAAGCACAGCAAAGCAGTGGGAAAAACCTCTCTTTGGAGTTTGTCTCTTCCAGACCCACGACTTCCCAAGATCAGGCACTTGCCTTAAAAGGGTGACTAAATCCTGCACGTGTCTACAGGCTCATGACAGCCGTTTTTCTGAGAGGCATCTGAACAATTTTATACCATTTCAGAATGAGTGCATGGGATGCCTGCCTTCTCTGCTGAACGTGGCAAAGTTGTGTAATAAACTTGGGTATTGCTGCTTGAGATCACCAGGCTTCTCTGATGACCAGCTAAGGAAGAGTAACAGGGAGCTAGCATTGCCTTGTGAGTTTTGCTTTCTCCACTGCCCTGCTTTCATTCCGTCACAGCTACACACACAACACTACACACACAGCTACACACACCTGCACAGACACACACATATATAAATATATGTATATCTGTCCAATGCAAAAGTAGACATAATTGTCCTTGCTGTCTGAATGGTATAAAGTCATGCTCTCCTGCATCATACTGACTATACTTTTCAGAAACACATAACCTATATTATCCTTAGATAAATCAAAAAACTAATGGAGACCAGCTAAAAGTTACAGAAGAGTAAGCATTAAAATGCATCCTAATTCAAATATTGCTATTTAATGTTTCTAAAGGATCTTCAAAAGTATCAAGAACTTTACAAAATATTTTAAATTTGCAGAAGATTTATATAGAGACTTAGAAAATAACTACAGTAAGTCCATGTCTGCCCTTGCTGTATCCCATTCTGACAAGACTGACAGCTTAGAAAACTATCTCTTTTCTCATCACGCTTCCTAGAGTGCACAGACTGCGCTGGTCAAGAGGAAATATAGATATAATATACTTTGCAAATCACAGAAATAAATAAGCATGAAATGCAATGAAATAAGAATCATTCATGATTCTGAGAAAGAACAGAAGTTCTGTACTGGTGACACGACAAAAATACCACAAGTTCAACTTTAAAATATGTCTCGCAAGTTCAACCCAGAACTGCCACATTATCTAGTAACGTTGCAGAACTGTACTCAATAGAATAGTGAATATCGTATTTTTGAGAGTTATGTTTCTTCATAAAAAATGTGTTCACTCTGTTGTGAAACTGCAAGGAATGATAGGGGGTACTTATTTAAATCTCTCAATGCCATTCTATGTTCTTTTGGCATGTATATGAAACTTTGTAGTATTTTACATGTATTTTCAGAATTAGTTTCCAAGGATTCCTGATGGCCTGGGACAAGGGCAACAATTCTGCCTTGTGAGTGCTTGTACTGACTGAAATTAAAAAGCACACATACATACACAAACAAATAAAGAAATAACAAAATAAAGGACAAACCCTAGCTTTTTATTGGCGCCCAAATAAAGAGATTTGGTAAAAGAAATATTACCTTAATGTCTCCATTTACCACAGTTACTCCAAATACATGCACTGCCTCTATAAATAAGAAGTTTAAGAGCAATGAATATTACAAAGCAATAATAAACTTCGAAAGCTAATGCTGGGGAAATTTACATGACAATTTGAAATCTGTCTCCATAGTTATTATGTCATCTTGTAATATTCAAAAAGCAGGATTTGAGTAAAAATTTTTGAACCCTTCATGTTAAGATTGAAGCAATAATGGCCACGGAAGGCTCAGAAAATCTCAGCTTTCAAAGCATTAATAGAGGGGCAGAAACCTGCCAGTGTTATGCTGCATTCTTTTCCACTGTAATTATTAGGAGCTTTGTTCCCATAGTCCCTCTCTCCCTCTTTCAAAGACCAAATACACACTTTGCATTACATGGGAATTACAGAGTGGTGGACGTTATTTATGAAACTATTACACAGATGTATTTGGCAACTATCTACTTATTTAATCAATACCATAAATGTAAATGTTGCTCTGAAATAACCTCCTTAGGAAAGAAGGAGAGCTTTTTTACAAGACCACAAGACCCCATCAGCAAAAAATCATACCTATCTAGTGTTACCTACATTGTAAATTACTCTTTTTCTAAATCATTGCCAGGGGAACCTCAAAAGAGCTTATGAATTAATTGCAGTGCATTTTGGTTCTCTAGCTCCCCAACCTTTGCTATAAAATAGTAAATCATTCATGTGACAACGACGAAACTGTTCTATTAAGGGTTCAATTTCTGCACACCAAAATCCTCCTTGACTTCATGCAAGGAATACAGAACACAGTGGATGGTGTCAAAGAGGTTGATACAATCCATTTTGGAACTGGTGTCTCCGAGAGCCAGTTTCACCTTTTTGGCAATACAGGTCTGTGGAAGCCACTGCACGAGGGCACTACTTCACCGTGGGCAGCTTTTCCAGATGTCCGGGCTGGGACAGCTGGAAGGAAGGTAATGAAGTGGAGGGAAGGATGGAGAAAAGCAGAGCAAAGTCAATGGTCATCAAGGTGATGAATAAATAGGAGTTAGGTTTTGTTTACAAAATCAGGTCTTACAGCTATGATCCACAAGCAAACCTAATTCAACACCTTAATGACGTGAACAACAGGAATTCGTCTCAGGATTAAAAGGGGGCTGACTAACAGACGTTCCTGCAGTTACCTGGAAAGCCTAGAAAATTACTCTGCTTGGACTGAAATTGTCTTTTGAAATTGTTGTGCTCACGTTTTGAAATTAAGCAAGACTCCTATCCTCATTAAACTCATGCTTGGGAACTAGCTAGATATTTATTTTAAAATCTATTATATAGAAAAAAAGGAAAAGAAGGATTCACCAGTAAATTAGTCTAGTACAGGCACAGTTATTCAGAAATACTGAGATTTTTCCTCTTTATTAATTTGTTACTCTTCAATGGAGTCAACAGAGCAGGTTACAAGGAAGAGAAACAGGAGCAATGCTTTCACTTTTTTTCAACAATTATGTACCAACAGCTTAGTGGTATTTGCAGTTAAAAGGCAAACATCCTCATCCTACACAAGGCTACCCATCAGATTTCTCATCAGAAATGAAATCTACGTATCCAGTAACCACAATTCCTTAAAAAGTGAGCAAGAAGGAAACAAATGAGATAAGGTATATGCCATGGAACTGAAAACATTGCAAATAGCTTCATCATGACAAGCACAATAAAACAAAAACTAGAAATTGGTCTGTATAATTATTATTTTTTAAATGTTAGTCTTCGTTAAAGGCTCAAAATAGTTTGAGTCTCCTTTCTGAGCAAGCTCCTCCCCAAGAGCCAGGGGTTCCAAAAGCAAGAATATTCTTGCAATATTTGCAGTGTGTCAAAAATAGTGAGAATCTAATATGCAGCTGACTACAGCCACACGGCCCAGAAGCCTCTCCCAAAGGGGTAAAACCAAGCCAGTCCAGCGTGGCAGCAGCAGAGGCACAGGGAGAACGGCAGGAGTGTCGCCACAAGACAAAGTATTTGCAGGAGAATTCTTACACTTCAGTTATCCGTAGCTGAGGAATTCAGCAAGAGAAAAATTATATTCGCCGTGCACTTATGCCAAGGTGAGAGCTGGACAAAAGTGCTAAGAAGGACATTGAGTGAGAAAGCTAAGGCGGCAGCTTTTTCTTCTATTTCTTTCACCAAAAAAGTCTACAAAAAATTATTGATTTCTAGCAAGTCCTTCAGAACTTTCTTACGCCATTTGTCAAGAAATAAAAAGATGAGAATTTAGCTTCATTGGGATTTCCAGACAATATTCAACATGATTCAAAAGAAAGTTTGGACCCATTTTAATTCAATTCAATATCCAAGTGATATGTGAGAACTTGTCACTAGCAGAGTGAGGAAATGGATGTATTAGAAAAGAAAGGAGAAACAGAGAGAAAGGAGATGAAATAGGAGAAGAAAGTGCTGATTTAGATATTCTAACGTAAGTTGAATCATCTCTAGTGAGAAGTTTCAGGTAACTTAAACTGGAGTGAATTAAAGAAGCTATATCGCTTTTACTTCTTGGTGTCAGTCAACTCAGCCAACACCCTGAACTGTAAGAAAATAATCCAACAATGGAGATTCCTGCTGCAGATTTTAATAGACATGAACGCAAGAAACAACTAAAAGCCAGGAATTTCATACACATCTATAATGATTCTACAATACACTTAAAAGTAATAATTATATATAATTTGAGTATTTGTGTATTGCACTCTGTGACTGCATTAAAAAGCATAAAGTTACCAGTTTCTAGTAAATTCTTTAGAACATTCTCAGAAGGTTTATTATTAAACTCTAAAGTAACAGCCAAAGCAAAGTTATTCACAAAACTTCAAGTTGATTTTTACTGCAGAATTTTATAAGGGAAGTCTATTTTTAACTGGAATTGTGCCCAACTCAAACTCATAAAATACTAGACTCCTAAAATAAAGCAGATCATATTCCAACTCCTTTTATGTTACCAAATACTGTGAAAAGAGAACGAGTGCAGGATCCCGTGCTGCGAGAGAAAATATGACTTAGATTATTGCTATCATGACTCGGTGTGTTTACAAATAGTTGGAGCACTTTTCAAGGCAGACGCAAAGCGAGGAGAGATAGCAGAAAACAACTGAAAGCTGAGAAGGAAAAACCAAGATGTAAGCGATGGCTCACGAAACCAGCTTCACTTTCTGACTACAGGTGAGATCTGCCAAGTTAGGTCACTTTTTCAGAGACAGAGCTGTACCCTGGTGGTAGCAAAGTTGTAGGAGATAACGCTACAAAGGTGGAGGTTGGGAAGTTGTGAGGGGAAATAATAATGAGATTCAGTATGGGCAAAACACTGGAATGATTAAAACTTGAGATCAGATCCTGCTTGTTTTCACTTCCGTACAATTAAAAGGTATCAAAATTTAGAGGCAAGCAGGAAATAAAAAACTTATTATTCAGAGCATTCATCAAAAGCCATGTCCCTTACAGCTACTCAGGGGGATGCTAGTGAAGCCCATAAGCTCCTGGCAGTTCCCTGCCTTCCCTTGCATTGCTCTTTGCTCTTACAGAGGGGAGAGAGACACAGAATTTACTCCATCCCTAAAAAAATACTCATGCCAGTAAATTCGGCTCATGGATCTGCAGCCCAGGATCTGCCAGTTTTGGTGTTTTCTGTGGAAATTACTGTGTGATTAAAGATTAATCTCATTAGGTACACTTTTGATTTGGAGTTTTAAGAAAAGGGAAAATAAAACGAAGTAATACAGACACTGTAACCTCATATATATATACTTTCAGTTGCCACACTTCAATTCCTCGAAGTATTTTGTGATCATTATAATGGGCTACGATATTTACAAAGAAATCCAAAACTGAGACCTGCTCCTCTGGTATTTCTAAAATCTCAAGCTCAAAAGCTCCCTCCCTGTTTGAGGCAGCAGTAAACATGCAGCAGACTACTCTCAGCATATAGAAGTGCAGTCAGGACAGAAATGGCTTTTTGCCGTATTTCTTTTCTAATTGATTCAAAATTTTACAATAGGTTTAAGATTTTGCTGAGGTCCAAGTCTCCAGTCCAAGCTCTCAAGAGAGTAACAGTTTTCACTTACGCTCCTGACATTTGCTGCTGCTAAATCTTTCTTAGCATAAAGGTACAAGAAGGAGAAAAAAAAGACTGTGTTGGATTATATCACCTGGAAATTCATTTATTTCAGCTGAGGAAGAATCCTCAGCTGAATCTTTAGGGCAAGTTTCTTCTTGATTCATAAACATTTCAGAATGACCAGAAAAGACGATTTTGTGTGAGAATTGTCAGAAATCCAGCAACTAAGGTGACAAACAAGTGCACGAACGTATGCTTTATTTTTTCATTATAGATGCTGGGAAAGTGTAAATGAAGTTCAATGCTGAATAAAGGAAATTCAGTCTCTAATTTGACTATAAAATCAAATGCTAACATAATTACAGGCTCATTATACAAATGGGCAGTTTATAAGCTTCCCTTTCATTTCTGATTTTGATAAACAAAGGTCTTAGCCAACTCCAGTTAAAAAAAAAAAAAAGAGAAAACAAATGAAACAAGAGAACTTGGTTGAGAACCTTAATGACTTCTTTCCCTGCAGCACCCATGGCAAAATTTAATAGCAGAGGTGCAATTGCTAAATGAGGGATTCATAAGTTTAAACCTGCGCGTTAGAAATAAATGAGAACAGCTATTAATCTGGGAAAAGTCTTTCTGAGAAGTCAAACTTGCACCGTTCAACACACAGAAAACAACAGGCATTAGGCAGTAGGTAATTGCACAGGGTAATGGGGCAGTAGAAAATTAACCCCCTGCATCACAGCATATTGAGGAGCACCACACAGTAGCTTTGGTATTTCCAGAAGGAGTTTGGGTTCAGCCAGGCTTACTGGACTGAACACAGAGCTGGTCTGTTGGAGCTGGCGGGTGGCACTGGACCCAATGAGCTCTTGCAACTGGTTCCCAGCAAACTGTGCCCTAAGAGGGTTTATTACCTATGGGGAAACGCAGCCCAAATTCATAAAATTATTTTGGGCCAGGGACAGTTAGCTTGTTCAGAGCCCAGTGAGTTGAAACATGCACAGGAGAGTTCTCCAGGTAGCTCTCTGCAAGGATCATCTCATCTCTAACATGGCACATTAGCCCTGACTCATCTCCAGCCATTACAGACTCAGGCTGCTGAAAAGCCTCCTGTCCATGCTTGTTTAGGCAAGAGATTAGATTAGACATGACATGATCTGGACCAGAGTTGGATACATAGGCTCAGGTAACACTGTGCTTCAGTTAATTAGGCCTCCTACAGCCACTGTCTGAAGGCAGATACCTTCTTGTTGGGAACAATATGGTCTATGCATACAGTCTTCAGTAATAATTTTAGTGGCTGTAAGGGTTGTGAGGTTTTTCTGCCTCGCTGGCGTTATTAATTCACAGCTTGGATCACTGAGAGTTCATTCTATCCATCCTTCTAGTATTTCCCAAAGCCCTTCTATTTCTTACCACAACGGACCTCGACAGCTAGAGAATGGAAACAGGTGGTCATTTAGAATAATGTTGGCCACAACACACAGGCTCCTAGTTCTAACCCAGTTACCGCACACATCCCACCACGTTCTCAACTTCTCCACTCTCCAAACATTTAAATACAAATGTTGTGAACACAGCAAAAGTAAGCCCCTCCCAGCAATAAGAAAAAGCCTGAAGTGCATTACTCTGAACAGGGTCTTCCTCCAGAGCTGTGTATAGTTATGCACACACTGCTAATAAATGACAGATAGTAGTATGACAACTTGAAAAATGGATAATTCTACAAGTTTTAAAATATCACAGGGAGCTTAATTCAGACAATTAATTTTCTAACATATATCTAAGCAAAGTTCCTTAAATTATTTGAATGTATATCTTAAAAAAGCATGTGTATCATTAAAATGCAGAATATATAGGTGAATACATGAAACACAGAGACATGCTCCATATTTGTTTAAAGATCTTTTTCTCTCTCAGCAGACGTTGTGCAGAGACTTTAAAAGGCCTAAAGCCTTCCATTCACTTTGTGGGAATATTGCAACATCAATTTTTTAAGGCCACTGTAGCCTCTCACATTCACAATCTGACTGACAGATTCTCAGATTACGGAGAAGTATTAAAATGCTCTTGAGTCTTGTAAAGTACTTTTATTTCTCAATGGCAGTGATTTTTGTGTATGTGTGTATATGTGTCTTTATATATATGGGATCTTAGTAAGTGCAGTATACAGAAAGAATCATGAATTTAAAGAATTTCTTATTAGACCCGTGTTAGGTTTTGCTGCTGGTCATGCCTTATCTTGGAGTGCACAGAATGCTGTTAGCTGAACTGAAGCCCCATTGAGTGAAACAATTGGATTCATCCGAGAAGAGAAGAAAAATGATCCTCTTAGTGGCATTCCTTAGCACAGGAGAAAAGTGCTTACCTTGTGATGGTTATTGGCAGTTTGTACAAATGATAGTGCACAGGGTTTTAGGTTAACCTGTTTAGTTTTACATGACCTGAGATATTAAAAATATCCTTACTCTGAAGGGCTGCCAGGCGGTAACTCAGCATCACATCAATTCTGAAGGCAATACCACTGAAACGGCATACGCTGTTATTGAATTTTTAGTATTCAGTGAATATTGGTCATGATTTATAATAATTTTGAAAAATCAGCATTTGTAATGGGATTCTCTTATCTCTGAAAAGCATATCTGACATGCAGTAGTGCATCACAGATTTGGATTTTTTTCCTAGTACATATGCCAGCTGCATAACAATATACTGAGATTTTGACACGCTGCCAGTCCTTGCTCCTTAAAGAACAGGGAACTGTTTTTAACAATAATGATTGGAAAACTAGCAAATAAACAAACAAACAGAAAAATCAATCTTTTCTGATCAAAGCAATACACTCATATGAAGGGAGCTCAGATTCTTCAGCCAAGACAGTGCAGCTGCAGGTTTTGCATTGTTATATTTGTTCAGAAATCACCTACTTAAATTTCAGTACACTCACGCCAAGGACCTTGTGACAACACTTCAATATTTACGAGCTCATCCCCGAACACTTTACCTCAAGCCTCTATATGTCCAAAGCTTCCAAACCTTCCTGGGTCATTTTAACATTTTGATTGGTAGGGCGGCTGTTTCCTCATCTGTTTTTTCATATTTTAAGTCCACTAGATCTTCAGTCTGCTGGGAGTTATACTCGTCCCACGCTATCCTGTATCAGATGAAGATCTCAAGAATCTAATCTTACTTTTCTGCACTCATCCTGAAGAATAAATGGCATAGAAGACTCTTATGGCACTCTGCTCTTTGCTATGAAATGTTCACGCGAGCCAAATTGAGAATAAAGTTCTAAGGAGATGAGGAAGTTTGTTGCAGAGTTTTGCATCCACTTTAAAATTCCTTTATAAAGATATATATTACTGTACAAAGTTAATATTGTGATTACATACATTCTATCTTTTACATAACGCAAAATGTTACTACTATAGAAAAACTCCAAGGCTTAAGGTTTTACTGGTCACACAGAAGAAGGATTCTTTGAAACTTCCCCATATGCAACCTCCTTCATACTTTGTAATATCCCAAATCTTCCAGTAAAGGAGAATGGCCTTGTAACTTACGGAACTCTCAAAATGTATTATTTTAAACGTCTTTTCAACACCTATTAAGAATGAAGAGGAGCTTCTTCTAAATAATTTGTAGGCAGCTTGAATGGGAACAAAGAGAAAAATACAGCTCAATTTAAACATAGCCTTCATTGAACACTATGCTCTGGAAAACTATATACATTAGATATCTTCTTGGATGTTCCTATGTGAGGGAATCATACAAGATACTCAGCAACATGTCTAGTTAGGCCTTTATTGCTTTCTTTTAGAAAGCTGTCTACCTCCACAAACAACAGGTAAAATGACAAATGTTCTGGGAAACGGATTATGTACTGCTAAACCATAGCATTGAATCTTTACCACCCTCCTGGTTTTTGGCTTCTCCCCCATTAGCTAGAAGCACCTGGCCTCAGACGTCATCTGAACAAAGGTATGGCTGAACTTAGCAGGCAAGATCTTTCTCCTTACCTTGTACTTGTCCACCTTGGTTCAGACTGAAAGCAGCGATAATGTACTGATTTGTGCCACTAGATTAATTTTCGAACTCAGGAATTTTGAATATTTTAAGTAATTGATTTATAGATAGCAAGTAAAGACCACTGGGAAGGTTGCGAATAAGTGACAAGGCTCCTTTTTCTTTAATTAACTCTTACATTAGATTTAAATGAGAGAGATTTAATTTTTAAGCTGCTTACTTTTTATCTGCCAATTACACTAAGTAAAATTTGTACTTTGTAGGTACTATTGTTTTGAGTGGGTTTTGTCCGACACGTTCATTATCCATAAGCCAAATTAGCTAAATACAATCAACCAAGCTGCTTGGATTTCTTGCTGGTTACTTCTGCAATACTACTGCAATATCTTCATATGAGGGGTTTAGGGGTTGTTTGTATCTGTTCTGAGATTGTGCCATTAAAGCAAGTCTCTGTGAAGTGTTTTGCTTTTCCATCTGTATTTAAGAAGAGGAGAACAACTAGTTCTTTCTGATTCAGGCAGAATGCTAGGTGCTGCTCTATATGCAAACAAAATTAATGCATAGGATGAAAAGTTCCTTCCTGAGATCACTGGAACCTTAACCTAAGCCAGGCAGCAACTCCCCGCTTCCCAAATCCATAGTTGCACTTTTAAGAATGTTAAACCGAACTCTGGGTTGCTCTGTAAACACTCTAAGTGTTGAAGTGGAATTTGGGGCATTGGTTTTAATTTTTAAAGTATCCTATAAATTTTGATATCTGTTTGCCTGACAAACTTCATATTTCCTTGCACAGAACTCAGGAGAGATCTAAGAGCAGAAACTCTGCTAATTTACATGAAAGGGAAGTGTTAGTAGGATAATTTTTTTTCTCAAAAGGCTTTTTTTTTTAAATGCTGTCTTCAACCAAAATGTTGTCATTGACTTCAAATGAGGTCCAGATTTCACACTTAGGATCTAAAACATGCCTTTTTCTTAATTTCACTTCTGAGAGCACTCCAGACCATGTAATTCTTCCTAAGAAATGAAATGTAATGTGCATGGAGGGATACAGGGCTAGACAGAAGGTCTGTGATCATCACTCAGGAAGCAATTACCTTAGCAATGAAAAGTCTATTTGATTACGAGGCTGATAGTGCTTTATATCCATTGTATGTATTATGTACTCAAACAAATGAAGAGAGGAAAAAAATGAACTAGGTATATATGAAGAGAGATGTAGGAATTAGAATGCTTTATGCATTACTCTGTAAGACTGAGAGAAATGAACCTGTCTGCACAGATCCCACAGAATCCCTATATAACAAAAATCCGTGCTTTTACATGGGAAAACAGGAGATCAGCCTCATTGACAGCAAACTATGCCAAATCCCTGGCAACACACAATGAATATACAGATTGCTGTAAAAAAGATCAAGGTATTTACTTAATGATTTCTCAAAACCATTGAATAGAAGAGATAAAAATGGAGCTTTTTAGTGCTGTAACATACTAAACATTCAAATTCATCTTGTCTCGTTCTAACTTACCTTTTAATACAATAGTTTCCATTCTACCACTGAAGAACTGGAATTATTTGTACTGCTTAAAAATGAAACTTTACTAAACCTATTCAGGAAGGAAAGCAAAGTTTTTATGCTCAAACTCTGATTTTCACTATGTGATACACCACTGTATCTTGCAGTCTACCTATTAGAGTACTGGTATATAACTGAGAAAGTCCATGTCAATAATAAATCATGTTTCTTGAACTTGGTGACTTTTCTATATTACTTTGTTGACTTTAGAATTAACAACTTTTCTCTTTTCCTTTTGCATATGGAAAAAAACCACATAAAGCCAAAATGTATAGGTGAAAATTTTCTGTGGTATCTTTTTAACTGTGTCTCTCTTTGCAAGCCTGCTTGAAAATCACCTCTGTGAGAATTCAGGGGACGTGGAAAGAAAAAATATTATTCATATACACTGTTTATTAAATCATTCCTTAATCACACCTTTCATCAGCATTAAATACAAGGCTGTGCAAAATGTCAGGTCTGGAAGTGGCTGAATCCTGCTAGTAAATAAAGTAATTAGTACGTGAAAAACATTAAAACTTTATCATCCCATTAATTAAAAGAAGCAGCTAGTAATGGTTCATACAAGGATATGTAGTGGAGTACATAGAAGAAAACTTTGAAGCTGCTATGAAAGGCAAAGAAGATCCCTAAAAAATCAAAATAAAATCCAATCAGCAGCAAACTCCATGCAGAAATTGATTTGCAAAATATACAGGCATCTGTCATTTAGATCAATGGCAAATCTCCCATCAGCTTCAACCTGAATGTCATCAATCCCACGGGAAAGTCAGATTACCAGAGAAACCATAGCTCATCTTGGAGTGCATACACTTTTCAACCCTGATTTATGCCACATCTAAGTGAATAAAAGTGTAAGCACGCTACAACTAGGTGAGTAAAGGTGACAAAGTTCTTTGCTTCTGCAAAGCTGGGTGTTTCATTAGCAGACTTCTATATTAGTAAATTGCATAAGGAAAACACTTGAATTCTGATAATATAATCAATCCTTTTCTTCTTGAAATTCAGCCTGCCATTAGTTTCTCACAACTGCAAGGAATGTCTTTATTTTTCTTTCTAGTCGAATCAGTTAAACTATTTTGAAGGGTATATCGCTTTCTATTTGATCAGTTTAATTTAAAGCTACAAGATGCCCTCAGAGAGTTCATCAAAGAACGCAGGCATTTCAGTACATTAATATTTTTTTTCAGTGACAGCAGCTCTAAAAGGTAGTAAATATTATTTGCTTAAAAAAATGTTTTCCCTTATGGAATGATTGCTGGAAGAATCATCAGTCACAACAAAAGTTCAATGAGTCAGTAAAATATATGTCTTATTTTATAATTTATACGTCTTTTAACAGTGTAGGATCCCTTGGGTCAAGTTTATGAGATGCAAAAAGGACAGAGAAAACTAAATAACATTCAATATATAATGAACATGTAAATTAACTAGAAAATTGCTTGCTCTTAATTACCAATTTTTACATAATGACCCAATATCTCTTTGGTCTCTCCTAATACACGACGAGGTAGCACATTCTGCATGTTTCTTAAGTGCCAATTACAGCTCAGACTTAGTAGACACAGTTTATTGAAAATATGCCAGGGTAATTTAGAGCATTCTTCAACCTAGGTTACAGTCCTGCACTGACTTTATTTTTCTTAATTTATAAACTCATGTTGTCATTTACAAGCTGAATCATACCACATCTGCCCTACGGAAACTTTAGGAAAAACACTGCTGTAATATCCAGGCACGCCAAGCTCCGGATATTCTGTCTAAACACAGGGTGAAGAGCTTTTCATTGTATGAGAAATTGAGAGTATTAATTTCCTAAACCACCAATGCAAGAAACATTCAGATTATTATATTCATCATTAAAAGAATCCTCCAAGCAATCCTGAATATAAATATTATTTACACTTATGTTATCTTATCACGATGGCTACAATTATCTGAATATGAATCAAACACAGATTCAAATGGAAAAGGCTGAGTTGCATCAGGATGTGAGCAAACTGAAAAGCCTGTAATACTATTTGAAAAGAGCTAGCTATTTAACTGAACTTATTAGATACTCTTTTAAAACTAATTTCCTAATTTCATTTTTTCTTTCCTATAATTTGTTTCATTTAATATTCATTGGCCTTATTGTTATCATCTTTCATCTAGTCTACCATTTGAGGTTCACTGACCATGACGTTCCTTCCTATTATTTGATCTATTCACGGGAATACATGATTTTTGTACTTAAATTTCTGACACGTCGCCAGTTTTTAAATGTTATGTTAAAATTTAATGAAATGTGGTCATAACGAAGTCATGCCTTGTGCTATTTAGACCTTGAGCTACTTAGCTCAAAGATCTTGATCCCTACATTGTGTGGTCCAGATGACATCTGGTTGCTTTGGAATATATATCAGATCGATACATCAGCCATATCATACCTATATTCTCCTAAAATCTCACCACCTCCAAGTTCAGAAAAGTTTCGCTTACATGCCTTCCTAACTTCTCTACTAATATTTATCTATTCCCCATTACCTTTTGTTGTTTTCTTTGTCAATGTCACAAACTCATAAATTCTAATACTTTCTAAATAGATTTTCCTCATAAAAGTGTTTTCTTACATACCTTTTAGTTATCTGATTAATGTAATCCAGCTGTATGTACACATACCTACACGCACCATATGAAATAGCAAACTTTGTGTCTTTTTCGATCGTTAATGTCATGTCTATGGGTCAGTACTCTTGACAGATGTCCTGAACAAGCTGTGGTCACTTGCCATACCATTGAACTATTATCAGATAAATTAAGCAAAAGACACGAGTTTCATCTGCCTGAGCTCTTTGACCTCATTAATACGACATCATAAAATATCTATTAAAAAAACATCAGAGAAATCAGTGTATGAGTTGTGGTAGAATTGCTAAGCGGACTTTTATTTTCTAGTCGGTTGCATGATGCTATTTCTAAGGAAGGTGTGGCAAGTCTCCAGCATTTTTTCTCTGATTTAATTTCTTCAAGAGTCCTTTTTTTGAGGCAGAATTATTCCCGCCTAGTCAGATATTTGTGCTGCAATGGTATTTGAGATGAGATTGCTGAGAGATGGAAGTGCATTTGTAATTTAATTACTGCTTAAAGGTATATTAAAAAGCTGTACTAAAGGTATATTCTGGGAATAAGCTCCTTTTTCTTTTAAAAAATCTTCATTCAAGAAAACCAATACTTTCATGGGAATAGATAATTTCCAGTTTCAGGGAATAGAACTACACAAAAAAGACTTCAAAAACTGAAACAAAGCTTTCTAGCTTTCAGGTCTGTTTGATTTAACTGCTTGTTTTTTGCTTTGATTAAAATTTTACATTGTTGAACTGGGGCTCTCTTCTCAGACAGGAATCTTTTGTTCCAGCCCAGGATAGAACAAATGTAGCGATGCTTGAACACATTCCTGTGTTGAGGTAGGGATAGCTATACCTGTATCTGCAGGTAAGTTCACCAACCAGTCCTTCTAACGGACTTCATGAGATCATTCCAAATGCTCTCCTGTAGATATGGAAAGCAGGTTCTAGTATCACGATTAGGTGGGCTGACAAAGTTCACTATGTATTTAAAACAATACAGGGTAATGAAGACATGTTTGCATGCTTCTCGTAATGTGTACATTTGCCACCCAGAATGAAGCACACTGGAAATCTAAGAGTGTCTTTTATTTTGCCTGAGAGAAAGAGAGAGAAGTGGAACATCCCCTCACCCCTCCAAGTACACAGGAATGGGATGTGACTGCTACAAGGCTTCTGCAGGCACATTTCCTTTTCTATAAGAAGTCTTTGCGGAAGATTCAAGGTCATGTGTCCCAGGTAATAAAGGCAACTGTTTAACCACTGCTTTGTCCTCTAACTCTTCCTTTGCCAAATTCAAGACTATGATGACTGAAATAAGGCATATTAAGAATTGAAAGCATAAGGTTCGTCTTGAAATAAAAATGGGATGGAGACTTGAGAAAAAAAAAAACATTTCTAGGTTCTGTTGGCAAACGCCAGTGAGCACAATGGAACTGGTTGTATTTTTTTTTATATGCTTCTTATGCTTATGTATAAACAAGTTGAGAAATTAATATAAACAATGGTGTAATATACATTACCTGCATGTGTGCATGTGTATGTATGTATGCTGAGACATCAAGAGGTGATATATATCTTGCTAAATACTAAAATCCCAATAGTAAGAATTTAGTAAAGACTATATGCTCAAAAATTAAGATAGTATTTTTATTTGAACACACTGGGGTTAAGTGTTTGCAATTTTTAATAAGCAGCTTAAAAAGCAGCCAGTGCTTCACAAAGTAGCACACACGTTTGTGACTGACCAGTAAATCCCTGCAATGGAAGAAGAATCAGAGGAGATGGGCAAGGGCATGAGCCTCTGAAGCTCTGGAAATAGGCAGGGTGCGACTGACCACCCCTCTTACAAAGGAAGCTGACTTGATCTCAATACCAAGGGGACCAGAGAGTGGGCTTTTTTTTAAGTATACAGCTATCAAGGGTTGAGTGGGTCTCCTGGTAGTGTAAATGTTTCTTGCATTCACTAAGATTGTGAATGCCTCCCTGAGTTAGGCAGAGATCTGTGTACATATGGCTCAGCCCAGGAGTATAAAAAAAAAATCAAAACAATGAAAAAAGAAAAAAATAAAACCACCACAAAGTGAACAATGGGTTTGAGTTGCTTCAGCCCATGTCATCCTTCCCAGCAACTGGGGTCACCCAGAGTGATGCCTGTGGGCATATGGTAGAGACTGGTAACTGGGATCGCTTTGGTATTGCAATGGAACTGTGTATTGCAACTCCTGTATTTTGCTAAGTATAACTTACATTTGTATAGCATTTTCAGTATATTTTTTATCAGTTTGCTAAACCAAAATGTTTCAAGTAAACAAGTATGATATTAAACATTACAGTCTCCATGTGTGGGATATCTAGAAAAACTTGGTCGGAGAGTATTGGACTTACCCAACGCTGCTTGCAAAAATGACAATGGGCAGTAAACAGGCAACCAACCCAAGTGAGTACAGAAGTATCTTAACTAATTAGCACTAAGAGTAGTTCTTTCTCACTGAGCTTGTCATAAGCTCAAGAAACTGACCTTCAGCCATATCTTAACGATACAGTACAGGTTTAATGAACAAATTGACAGTCAGTTCAGTCCTGGGTTGCTCCACTAAGGCACATTTGTCATCAAATGTAATCAGTTAGATTCCCTCTTCTGCTTCCATTTTTATACACTTGTGTAGTTTCTTACTTGTAGGAGTTGTTGTAAGTCAGCTCAAGTGGAAAGATGTGCTTTCTAACTCTTGACTGACCTTGTGATAATTTTACTCTCCTTTTCCACATCTAAAACATTTAATCTACAGCTTCCCTTCTTATTATTGGCTTTAATCTTCCCTAAAATGAAGATTTCAAAGGTTTTTCCTCCTACTTAAAACATTAAAAAGGCATATTAATGCTGCATAGGCATGCAATAGAAACTATTTTATACTCACTAGCACCTCTAACATTTGTATTGATTGTACTAAATGTCATTTTTTTAAAGAAACTGGCATGTAAAACCCTTAATCAGTACTTATGAAAGTGCTTTAATTAGGAGCAAAACCAGGTACATCCAAATGCAAAAGGATAAATCATAATGTCATGCCTATGTCAAAATGAAAGTGTTTCACCTTTCCCAACTATTGGTTCAGAATGGAGATGAACACTTGAGGACAAACCTGCAAAAATACCAGCCAGAAAGGAAGAAAAAGCGTACATTTCTACTGTTAAGATGCTAGAAAATCTAAGCTCAAGTCTAAACTTCTTCCAAATCGGGTGAAGAGAAGGCTTGAAGTCTACCGTGTCCCCAGGAAGCAACCTATTCAATGAGTCAGCAGCTGTTCTGAAACATGGCACCATCAGTCCATTCACCTGGATGTTACATTGCCTTCAAAATGCTGAAATAGTTCCTTCAGCCTTTACTGTGGGGCCTCTCGAGAAAAGCCTCACTTATGAGAATTGTGGCCCTGATGCCAAGACAGTTCTACTTCCATAGGCAAAGCCTTCCAGACTATTCCTCCAGCTGTCATTTAAGCTGATTACCAGGAATGTCACAGAGGTAGAAGGTAGAAGACATAGTTGAACATTTCTGCTCATCTACTCTGGCCACAATCATCATCATTCTTTCCATTAATATCATTGCAAAGGAAAGGGATGTGACTAAACTCAAAAGTCTTTCTAGTTGGGTTCTAAAGGCCATTTATGCCCCGCACATGTCCTGAGGTTTGCTATATGTGTTTCAGAAGTATTGGTCTCAAGACTAAAAGTACGCTCTCAGTAGAGAAATCTAAAAATGCAGTTCTATTCCTTGACCTATCATCAATACTAATTTTTACCTTCCTAGTTTGCACTAAAAAAAAAAAAAAAAAAAAAAAGATCGATAGTATACACTTAAGTTTAATAACTCATGGGACATCTTTGTATACATACTGCTTATTAGGCTAGTTCTTAAGCACTACAGAAGCATAGCTATACTGTGTACTCATGACATGAAGATGATTGATCTGGGCTTCATAGTAAACATGATTAATTTTAGAAGGCCCCGGTTACTCAGACAGAGAGGGCGTAAACACTTAGTAAGAATATGCTTCTCTCAATAATTATTTGTAATGGTCTCACACTTAAGTCTATGGCAGTAATTATTCCTTTCATTACTTGAAACAGTTGATTCTGAAGATTCATTCTAACCCTAACCTTCCTCACTGATGGCACCTGAGATTTGTTTTTTTTCCTGAATTGATAGCAGGAGTATGCATTATTTAGGATAAGTTTAAAAGCAATTTCTGCATTAAAACATTCACAGCATATTGAGTGAGGGAGAAAGGAGGAAATGGCAGTACTTGGTGAACCTCAGAACACAGCAACTGTCAAATCTGGGAATTTCTAAAATGTTGTTTATCCCTCTAAGCAGAGACATACAGAAACAGAAGTCATATAGACTCTAGGGTCTAATTTATTTCATTTCTTTTATTAAAATTATTTCTAAAATTGAGCTATGCATCTCACGTTGAGATAAATTAGATATCACCATTTACAACTGTGTTTTATTTTCATATGTATGTATTTAGCATTCCTCTCTTGTGTGTATGAACATTGCTGGTTTTGTACTCCCCTCTTTTAACTCCTGAAACAAACTGTTGGCACTTTGGCTTGCGAAATCAGTGCAACAGATGTTCGTGCCATCAGACAGGACTTCTGCTACAAGGATTTTTATTTATTTTTAGATACTATCGCAGCCAGAATTTCTGACCTTGTCACCTTTTGTATCTCTGTAAGAAGCAGGGGGAAGGTACAACAATACTTCTGGTCATAGTCTTCAAATATATCTATTAAGGGTGAGAAATTGCTTCAGAGAAGAAGAGAGGATCCAACACCCTTTTCCAGTATGCCCATAACTATTTAAAAAATAACAAAACTTTTTGAAAGGAAGTTAGTTTAAAAAAAAATCACCTTTTAGCCACAATAATTTTAATGGCAGAGTGCAAACTAGGTTCAGCCACAGTTTGAAGTAGTTTCCTTTCTAGATTCATTCTACCACAATTGTGGCTGTGCTTCTGGACAGGATGTCTATATATTGCTGCACTGTACAATCACAGACCGTACCATGAATTTTTGTTTCCTTTTCCTTAAAGTAACAACTCCAGTAGATTAGGCAGGTAGATGAGTATCTGCCTAGCACTCAAAAACACAGACAGCGTAAGATGAAACAAGCCAACAGCTGTGTTAATATACAGCTCCAATAACTGCTGGAGATAGCATCTACACTGCACAGATCACTCTTCTTTCTAATTAAATCAGAACTTGAAAGAGCAAGAAATGCTTTATTAAAGCTATAATTTCTATAAATCAAGGAGTCTGCAACCATTCTTGTTTCCATGGCAATACATCTGTCATAAGGGCATTCATTAGATGGGGCCGTTATCATTCAGGGTACATGGACCACGTAGTGCAAAACATCTGTTGGCAAGTATAGTCCAGTTTGGATCCCAAAGCTATTAATGGGATCCATACTGTGAAATACTGAAGCTCAGCACCTGATATTTGTTGTTTCACCCACTAATGCAGTGATCTGTTGGCTCTCAGCCCAACGCATGGGACTTTTACCTTCAGAGGTACACCTTTTGTAGCCCTTTTTCAGCATCCTGAAATGGTACCCTTGTACTACAGCTGTTCTACTCCTGCTTACTTACTTAGTAGTACTGAGCCAGTACAGAACCCACTGCAGAACCAATAGGTTTTGCAGAGCTACGTGTTAGCTCGCAGAATAGGCAAAGACAAGAAAACGTACGGCCACGTACATTTGGCTACATTGTCATTGGCTCTGACTTTGGCTATGAAAAATGAGGCGGTGTTTACCTCTTACTTGCAATGTAGAAAACCTCATGTTTGAAATATAGGCCTAACAAAAAATCACCTAGAAAAATCAGGTATGTTTTCCTCATCTATACAGATTCATCTAATGGGACTGAGTGTTTCACCAATACTTTCAGAACCACGTCAGTCCTGCTATCTTTCAGGTATCACACATCACCATCACTTTGGCAAAAAATCCAAATAAATCACATCAAATATTATCATTAAAACCAATAAGTACCATTCCACAATTCCACTTAGCATTTTATTCCTTGTATGAGTTACATAAGCCTCCTATTTTAAAATGTTAATACCATCTCTTCCAGTTTTCCACTCTATAGTATATCAGAGATTTCACTGATCTCTACAGTACAATTTAGACACGGCTTTCTGTGAGCATCTGATACGTCTGATGGGCTCTGATATCTCCAAGTAGTGAGATGTGTTCACTATATCTGCCATACTTTCAGATTTATCAACTGTTTAAAATTGCTCGGCATTTCCACAAAATTTCAGGTGATACCCTGAAATTTTATAACATGTCTACCAAGACTATCAGTTTTAATTGCTTTATTTAAACCTGATTTATTACACGTTCTGGCTTTTTTGTTTATAGTTATACAGCACAGGATGCAATGACCTCTGCAATGAGAGACAAGACAATCCAAGTGAGTACTTTACGATACTGTCCTCTGCAAAGCAGGTGTGCTATATTGCTACACAAACAGGTTGTAATGGAAACCATCGCTCACCTTCATAAACAGAAACACAAGCTAGTAAATAAATTCAATTATTGTTAGGCTGCAACCCCAGTCTTTAATTTACTACACAAGTGACTTGCCAGTGAGCTACAGAAACACTTCCATCAAATCAATCCATGTTAATCAGAAGCAATGGGCTCCTTTGGAGAAGCATCTTTTTAAATCTTCTCAAGTTTTATCAAGGAACCCTTCCTGGTATCACATGGGCCCATGAAATATAGTCCTCAGGAGACATACTCTATGAAGTTATGCAATTTGAAACATAGTGAAAATGTTGAAGTCAAATCAAAGAATGCCATGATATTACCACACTGCACACCGAGAAGCAGAATAGAAATACAACAACCCCCTTCCCTTTCTGCTGGAAACCAGTTTCACAGGAGATCAGGCAAAAACGGGACTAAGTGTATTATTGAAATACACTAAATTCCTGTTCTGTGAGTGGAAATTTAGCCTCAAGGCTAAATACTGCCTGCAGGAGCGCAACAGAGAGCAAGGCCACTTACACCTCCCTGATCCTTTCCCCAGCCTCGGCCCTGCTAATGGGCTGCGGTAATTAACCAAAATCCCCAAGAGTAGGCTGTGTCCTTCAGCCACTCCTCCGCTTTGGCACGGCACCACCCTCTCTCCTGGTCTAACTGTCAGGAACTGGACATCACTGCTTCTCTTTGGAGTGCTACGAAGCCATAAAGAGAATTTCTCTACAGAAACGGAGAACAAAAATTTTCTCCAAAGTCATCCTCTCAGAAACATACGATTATGGTAAAAAAAAAAATATATATTCCTGGAGAAATTCTGATGCAGAAAGGTAGAAAAGCTCAGAAATTTGTTCAGAAAAGAAATAATGAATACATATACATTTGTGCTGAAAAACTGAATGCTATTACTGCTCCCTTTCTCTATTTATTACAAAATTGCCTCAGAACAATAACAGTAAACAAAATACTACATCAATAAGCTTTTTACAAAGTAACATGCAAATAAGATTTTTAAATAAAGTTAATTTAATATTTGATTACATTATTTATTCATCATCTACGACCCACCCTTGTAGGGAAACATTACCTCCTTGTTAATCAAAAATGACTTCCTCTTTGAATGCAAACCACATTAGCACTCCAAAGGGACATTTTTTCTTTTGCTTTTCAGTATTTTCCCCTTTAACTTAGTTTTTGTTATGCTTAATTTTTGAAACATTACTGAGCTTTTATTTACTTTTTTAAAGGAGTGAGTGAAGAGTAAGAATTCTGGCACTGTTGACTGAAAGAGAGAAAGGACTATGTATGGAATAAGAGTACACCTTGCTTCCTTACAGCTCTTAGGGCATGAAGACCAAGTAACGTAAGACCTTCCGAACACACAGACTTTTTGTTTTAAATTGAAGAATTTTCTTATTGATAAGTAACACCTCTTTCCCTAAGCTAGCTAATGTGTCTCTGCTACTCCACAAAAGAACCATAGAATATTTTAGGTTGGAAGGGGCCTATAAAGGAAATCCAGTCCAACCCCCCAGCAATGAGTGGGACATCTTCAACTAGACCAGGTTGCTCAGAACCCCATCATATCTGATGTTGAAGGTTTCCATGGATGGGGCATCTACCACCTCTCTGGGCAACCTGTTCCAGTGTTTCACCACCCTCATTGTAAAAAATTTATTCCTTCTATCCAGTCTGAATCTACCTTCTTTTACTTTAAAGCCATTACTCCTTGTCCCATTGCAACAGGCCCTGATGAAAAGTCTGTACCCACCTTTCTTATAAGCTCCCTTTAAGTACTGAAAGGCTGCACAAGGTCTCCCTGGAGCCTTCTCTTCTCCAGAACAACCCCAACTCTCTCAGCCTGTCTTCACAGCAGAGGTGTTCCAGCCCTCTGATCGTTTTTGTGGTCCTCCTATTGGAGGACTCGCTCCAACAGGTCCATGTCTTTCCTGTGCTGAGGGCCCCAGAGCTGGGCGCAGTACTGCAGGTGGTGTCTCACCAGAGCGGAATACTGCGAGCAGACATTGTCAGCTCAGATCCAGCTTTTCGTCCATCAGTACTGCCAAGTCCTTCTCCTCGGGGCTGCTCTCAGTCCCTTTATCCCTCAGACTGTATTGATATGGGCGGGTTGCCCTCACACAGGTGCACAACCCTGCACTTGGCCTTGTTGAACCTCACGAGGTTCACACAGGCCCACTTCTCGGGCCTATCCAGGTCCCTATGGATGGCATCCCTTCCCTCAGACATGTCAACCGCACCCCGCACCTTGGTGTCATCCAAAAACTTGCTGAAGGTGCACTTGACCCCACTGCGTATGTCACTGATGAAACTAAAGAAGTACCAATTCCAATATGGACCCCTGAGGGACACCACTCATCACCGATCTCCATGAATGAAACAAAGGAAGACTAAAAGACAAAATAAACAGAGAAGAAAGCCTGGCACTCTGGCCCTGAATGGTAGCCAATGGCACCCCAATTTCCAGCAGTGGCCAGGGAAGAGGATGGTTGCTCTGCCTAGAGAAAGGCAGAAACCCTCAGTTTAGGAAGTGACGTAGGGATGATCAAAAACCTGTCTTTCCCCTCCCCTGTCCTCCCCACAGCTGCCAGGGAGAGAGGCAGGGGAGGAGGGAGGGAGGAAGAATGGTGTTTGCCCATCTGGGGCTGGTGTCCGAGGGTCCCGCTTGCACACAGCAACCCCACCGACCACACGTGTGGGTGAGATGGAGCTCTTTAGCAAGTCAAACTTTAAAGCTTTAAACACAGACATTGAAACGTTGAAGGACACATTTCTTTCTCTCTGCTTAGCATATAAGCATGACAGACTTCTGCTACTTCAGTAGATTAATAAAGGCTAGTAAAAAGATTTTACTGCAAGCTTAAGAATAAGTTAATATAGAAATTTATTCTATCCTTGCTGATAAAATATATATGGTGAGGTCCTAGGCGGACAGGACAGACTATTATTATGGCCAGAATTTATAGACAGGGAAGCAACGAAGTATTCACTCTTTCCCTGAGACATCTAAAGTATTTTGGTTGCCTACAGGTCTGAACAACCAATTCCCTACACTCTAGTAAAATCCCACCCAGTACTGCTTTTGTTTTGCTTCTTTAATATTTATTAGTTGTTTTAATTATTAGTAACAACTGGTGAACCCGTGTAGGAGGCAGCTATGGGTGATGAGATAAAGATCTACTAGGCAAAGCCTTGTTCTTACACAGTTACTTCATTAGCAACGATAGAGGCAAATAATAAGAGGGGATGCCAATTAACACCAAACTGTGGCATTATTTTAGAGTAAATGAATATTGGTTTATAACTCTTTAAAGCCTGAGAAAAGAAAAAAAGACTTGTGAATTACCAAGTAAAACATTTAAGTAGAACACTGAATTCTCCATGTAATTACTCACCACAAAATATTACTGATCACAGCATAAAGGCAGGTACCTTTCCATGCCCTTGACTTACATGCTGTTGGGCAACTTTTCAAATTTTTCATACAGCAGTCGGTAGTTAACAGAGTAATTATTTCTTATTTATTTACTCACTATTGAAATTATGCCCACAATAAGCATTTAAAACCTTGTAGAAAATAGTATTTTTCTTTAGAAACTGTAGAAAACTATTATTACTGAACTGTCTTGAAAGCAAATAGATTTCACATCAAAAAAGTACATTTTAAGGTGTACCAGCAGAAGTATACATAAAATGCTTTTTTATCTGAAATATTTTATTTGCACATTCAGTGTGTTTGGAGTTCGCAGGTTCTCAAATGCAATGCTGTGTGTGAGCCCCACCTGTTCCACCCATCCTTCTGTATACTAAATAAATAGAAACACGTTCTGGCTTCAGTGTTTAGATCACTTTGTACCTAAATGGCAATATTAGATTCACAGTTACACAGCCGGCACTTAACTGTCAGGCACGTTGCCAAGTTGTCTCCCTGTGCCAAGCCATAGACATCCCCTGTACCTAAAGGCAGCTGCAGTATTTTGGAGCTCTATTTGTTAAAATTTCTCCTCCTTGTTATCACAACAAGTATTTACTTATCTTCCCCTGTTCCTGTACCTGCAGTCAAATTGCAAGCACCAAGGAACAGATATCCTCTGGTTTGTTATTATCACTTTTGGGGAGAAAAAACTACAAAAAACCCTACATTTCATCATACGTTTTCTAAAATTCCCAATTCCTAATACTTTTACTAATATTTAACATCTTATTGTTTGAACAACTGACAAAGGAGACACTTGTTACTAGTCTATATAACTAACATACACCAGAGGAATTAGTGGTTGCTGGGCGCAAATAGAGGAGAAAATGTTTGTGTATTTTTTCAAATTATGTGACATTATCTGTGTTTTTTAACAAAACAAATTTTAGAAGTTTACTTCATTCAAAACAGATTTGAGACTAACTCCATACTCTCCTCACACGTTATGTCTCTACCCGCATAAGTATAAAAGCAGGGAAACAGTATTTTAATGAATGTCTTCAGACAAGAGATCATTTTAGTTCTTGAAAGCACGACACAAAATTAAGACATTCTCTGTATGCATACGGGTATTATGGATGCTTTAAATGCTCAACAACTTTCCAACATGTTATCTGGAATAAACTCAAAAGAAAACAATAATAGATTATGGTGGAGGTGTAAATGGTTTCACTATCTGTTCTGCATTCTTTCCCATAGTTCCTAATAAGCAATGCTGAACCCTCTCAGCAAAGTAATTGTACTTTTCTCAACGTGTTTCATACTTACTTTTCAAACATTTTACTTCTTGCTCTTGAAACGTATCACTCAAAAAATTTAAGACATCTCTCCACAAGTTCCCTATTTAAACTACTCTTACCTACTGATACGCTCCAGAACATTTGATCCTGTCATAGAAATTTTAGCCATCAGCTTTGACAATATAGTAGTGACCATAACCAGTAATTTTCTTAACTATAAAATGCCAAATTTCTTAAGAATTATGGTATGCAAGCACCCCTGCAGGGTATTAATCCAAAAATGTGTATGCGCATAAACCTTAAGGAAATTATGTTGTCAAATTTTCAACATGGAATACCTTCCCTATATTCTTATCAACAAACCCACCGGCAAACTACTGCCTCCACTTGATAACTTGGGTAACACAGACAGATGCCTAAATTATCTGTGATGAAGCAACAGGAATTGCACCCTCATCCAGAACATTGCAAGACATTTCTACATATTTTTCTCATTTCCTATTTCCTCTTACTTGCTGCTCATGTCTAATAGACTTCAGTGTTCTTGCATTAGGGCTGAACAGCTGAAACCCTCGAGATTTAGGAATACAGATTGGATTTTTACGATAGGTGATTTCTACATATCTGTTTGTCATTTGCTTTTATTTCCAATTCAGAAATATTATGTCAGAAATGTTTAAGAAAATAATTACCTGAACTGGATAAACACACTACTCAATTGCAGATTATATTCTAGGTCAGCTCCAATATATCACATTTACAGCCTCATGAGGAGCCAGCAAAATAAAGGAAAAGATAAGTCCTGTTAAATTCCAGAAAGGAAGTCTGAACCATACACATTCCAAAATCCCTCCCTTTTTTTTTTTTTTCTTCCCAAAATAATAATAAAAAAGACATCTAAATCCCTCTTTCTTTTTTCTAGACAAACTGTTCTGTTTTTCCCTGTCATCAGTGACTGGCTTGATTAATTCAGAACATGATGGTTTCCTATGCCAGCACATTCAGGGTTTCCTGTGACAAAAGGCTCATAAATCTGTTCACTCACTTTGTCTGCCCAAGCCATTACAGCATGCTACAGACTTCTGCTGGCGAACATCGAGGTCTCGCACATCCTTTTAAGGGAGGAAAGATGTGGCTGATCTTCATTTTCATAACTTAACCTCTGACACTATGGATCCATACTGGCTCCATAAAAACCAGTAAGTCCAGACAAGAGAGTGCTGGAGGACACACATACAACTGAACTGCTAGCAGTGCACCCTGGTTCTGAAAACAAGTGAGGGAGATGTTCTCCAAAAAGAAAAACAAAACAAAACAAAACAAACAAAAAACAAACAACACTCCACCCCCCCAAAACCCAAACCCACACATGATTAGGTTGAGGATGGTTTCATCATTTAACAAGGGAGGAGAGAGCACAAAGGAGAAAAGGGTAAACCAGTGTTTCTGCTACACGAATATTAAAGACATGGGCTGCATGTTAGCATAAGGCTTTAAGGGTTTCAGATTCAAAGTAAACTAGCAACTAGAAGAGATTCCTAGGCTAAAATTTGTAGGATGTACCTCTGCTTTTCATAGAAGATGTGACTCTATATTGCATATAGAGAAGTTTGTCACACAGGTTGCATGATACATTATGTATGAGACATTACATTCTTCAGTCTGACAACTGTTATTTTTTTTTTTTCTTTGCATCTTCTGCCTATCAGGCCAGCTGCCTTTCTGGACTACTTTCATGCTTAACATTTCTAAAATGAGGAACATAAAAATCTCATGAGCTTTCAAAATTTGTTTAATCAAGAAAATACAAAACCCAAACCTAATAATCATTCAACACCAATCTAATCAGTAAAGGATAATGCTATTGAAGGATACAGAAGAGAAGCAACAAGCACGCCACATTTATCCTTGCAGGAACCCCATTAGTACCTAACCCAGTGCAGTACCTAAGCCTTTTGGAGAAGAGAGTTTAAAGCTCTCAGAAAAAACCTAAAGTTTGAAAGGCTACACCTTTGGGTGCAGTAAGATTTCCCTAGAAAGGCACTCTCATCAGTAAAAATAATCTGAGCTTGCAAATAAACATCCCTTTACAGGCTTCTCACCCAAACCACGAGGCAAAAGGCAACACTAAAGAGGGTTTCTACATTGCTGCAGTACAACAGGGCTTCCACTGAGAAAAGGAATTAGGGTATGAATTTACAAAGAAGTTGCTCAGTGCCACTCAGAGTTACATAAATCCCTCATCTCCTTCCTTTCCTGGCTTCAATAAATTATTAACAGAAACCTAATCCAGCACCAGATCACCAAACCAAGAATAGTTACTAGAAAGAAAAACAGCAAAAAGAGAGAGACAAAGGCTGCTAGAGTAAAATAGAGGAGCACAGCCATTATGTACCTACATATATGTATATTAAAAATACACATATGTGCATACACACACCCCCTCCATGGCAAAAAATAAGAAACCCCAACATACGGGGAAGCACAGCTGTGCACTAAGAACAGCTTAGCATCTACATAATGCAGTTTCATAGCAGCACAATTATCTATTTTAAATGATACCAGTCACGTGAATAATTTGGATTTACAGTAAATACCAAAGCACAATAAATGTAAGCAAATACCACGCTTCTGGACCAGTACTGCAAATACACCATGGTTCAGAAAAAAAATTCCCCTGTTGTTTCAATAGATTTGTGCAGTGCAAAGACCTGCAGGAGGCTCAGTGAGCACTGGAACGGGCTCTCGGTGAAGGCTGGGGACTCGGTACATTTGTGACATATGAAATAGCAGCTGTTGCAGGCAGCGGGGATGGCTCTCGGCAATGACTGAGGTGGAAGGAAAACCCAAACAACAACAAAAAATAACCTCAATGGTCTTTTTTTCCCCTTCTGCCAGGTGACAGGAAGAACCTGCAACTAAAGAATCTGAAATCAGTACGTGTCCTCTGTCATAAAGAGAAAAAAAAAATCTCTACGGGTGTAGTGGTTAAGTCAGGAGAAATTGTGTTAGAATATTTAAATGCATTTGAAAACTTTGTTTTATAATATTTAAATGAAATTTGAAAATAGTTATAGTACACTTAGATGAACAAAAGGTACATAAAAACGGGAAGCAACAGAAGCATTTAAAAAATAATCCTATTCTGAAAATTTCAGGCAACCTGAAATCTGAGTACCACTTAATTATTTTTTTAATAGTTTCTTTTCTTATCTTCATCAATTAGCAAAGGTTCTGTGGAAGACAAATTCAGCATATCCACTAAATTGGACAGCATATAATACAAATCAGTTACGTTTCCATGTGATGGCAAAGAATAATATTGGCTCTGTGTGTGTGTACGCACAGAAAACTTGACAAAGGTCAATTTTAACGTGTGAAATAATAAAACTTCAAAATAAAGCACAAATATTTTTACTCAAACTAAGGTGAATCTTAGCATTCCATGAGAAGTTTATAAATGTAATTATAGAATCTACCTTGGGAAAGAAAACACCAGATTTTCCAAGAGAATATGTAAAGATTTAGGGTGGCAAATTTGGTAATAAAGCTGAAGAAAAGCCAATTACTCTCACTAAATTTTCATTTCCTTTAAAAAGTTAAACTTTCACTTGACATGAACTTCATAAATAGGTGGCCTTTGATGCATGGATTATTCCCAGAGGAGATCAACACATGACGGAACCAAGGACTTCAAACTCCAAAAAGAAACTTGGAATCGTCTTGACTTGACTGAAGCCACCCTGGATTTGTCCTTAGTTTTAGCGAAGGTGTGACATTGCTCAGGGTGGGCAGGCAGAGGGATTGATTTACCTCCTCCTCAAAAGGACTGCTTTTCAGAGATGCCTTTCTCTGACAACAGAAAGAGCCAAACAGTAGGTGGCTAGAGTTGGTCATAAGAGAATTAGTCTCAATTGCACTTGAAAACTCTCTAGAGATGAACTGCACTTCTTGTGTCCTTGCATCTGGAGACATTTCTTTTTCAGTAGGAAATGTTCGGCTGCACAGTTTACCCATATTTCTTGCTTCTTTTCAGTACATGCTTGTCAAAAGTAAAGCAGCAGTACTTTCAGGGAGGCTACTTGCTGTTTGTCCTCAGAGTCCTGGAATCTGACCTGAATTCCTGACAGCAGATCCCACCAGATTACAGTTAAATGAACTTTCTGCATGCAAAACCTGTTTTAAAAAGTAAGTTCCCAGTTCAACAATTTTCAGGTTCTGGTCATCAAAAAGTAATGTGAAGGCAGGACAAAGTAGGGAAGGTATCCTCATGACCCTTCTTTAGGGATTTCATCTAAACCCAGGGGATTTGGTTTGAGAACTCGGTCATACGGATCCGGGGGCAGAGAACTTCAAGCCTATTTAACAGCCCGGCCGCTTTTCAGAGGGAAGCTTATTTGCAGCTTTGTGCCAAACAATACTGTTGAGCCTCTACAAAATGTCTTTTGTCCTCTTACAGGATGGTTGAGAACTGAAGGACAACTTTTCTGCTTTTTTCTAACTCACACATCAAAACATTCTTTTTGTATTTAGATAGATCAAGCAAAAGATACTTTTCTGCTATAAACAGGGGTTGAAAAGGTGAGTTGTCAATAATCTTTAACATTTTTAAGCATTTGGACATGTTCCTCTCTTTGTTGTGTATATAAACTGTATCATTCATTGGGCCTTTCCTTTGTTTCAATTTATTCTTAATTGTTTTTACACATATTTCATATTTAATCTTAGAAAAAAATAGTAGTTCTGACATTCTCATTTCTGCTGGAGGACATCTTGAAAAGTATTACATCATATTTATGTTATTCTTAATGAGCCAAGAAATAAAAAGACTGACAGCCTCTAAACACAGATTATTTCATATTAAATATAGCACACTAATTGGCATCAGCTAAATCTTAAAGGCAAAGGCAAATTAAAAATAAGAAGTCCCAATGGTACATGTCAATATTTTTTCAGTAGGCTGGTGCTTAACAGAAAGCAGGTCAGAGCAGGCTGGAAATTCTGGACTTTTTTTCTTTTTTAGCAAAAATCAGTACCAAATTGAATATATAGGTAACTTTGTAAATACACATGCACACACTCTCTCACATAAAAAAAAAATATATATAGGCTGATTTATACCAGTTTTGAGACAGGCGGGCAGCAATCCATATTTCTTCTTCTAATATATCTCATGTTAGCCCATCATTCAAGGATTTAGGTGATGGAGAACAAGATTTATGAACAAAGCAGGTAAGACTCCGGGATTTCAGACTCTCTTGTTGTCAGCTATGAAGCTGTTGGGAGAGTCTTAGCCTTGACAATCTTTCCTTTCACATAAGCAAGTGTAATATTGAAGATCTAGCACGACCTTTCATGCGCCTGGTGAATGCTCTCACTACCAGGTCAGTCTGAACTCCGACTCTGAAACCAGAGTTCTAAAACCTCAATTTTTGGAAGGAAAATAAAAGGGAAAATAATTCCCCAGGAATTATTGTCCTCCCCTATTCTTTGCTAATAAAAGCATTTTTGTTTTACTCCTGAGATACGATCAATACTAGACACTTTTAAAAGTTATTTAGGCACTGTAAAGGGCAGATAATGGTAAAGTGGTTTTGGAAACATCACTGGGTAGGTGAACCTCAAATTTTCAGGTGCTTTAGCACTTGTAATGAGCTGGTCTTGCACAGCCCAGCAAAAACACTGGGGATTAGAACCTGGACTCTTAAAAATTCAGACCAGAGAAGCAGCATTAAATCAAGCTTTCTACTGCTGGGACTGTGATTAGATACAAACTTGACAGCAGTACTGGCAACAGCTGGAACGCTTCTATTTAAAATTATATACTGTGCAGAATGGCATAGTTCTTTGATTGAAGATTCTTTATAATCCCAATGTATGTGTTTGTCATAAGGTAATTATACAGTGTGAACATCTCTTTGCCTGATGACATCGTTCTGCTAACTGTGCTCAAGTACTAAATGTATTATCTATGCATTCCTATGTATCTGGATGAATTCACACACCCTCACACATTAACATTAAATTTGCTCTGCTTGATATTAATTACATTAAAAGTAAATTTAAATGGCAGTAAAAATAATTTAAAATTCTGTGCTTTAAAGCATACTCTTTTATTTATGATACTAAGTTGTTTGTTTGTTTCTTTGTTCTTATAGATGTGTGGGTGATAAATAATCACTTATTATCCATGTACAACATTTCTGTCATCTGTTCCCTGTACTTCTCATCAAGGGACTTATCCTAGCCCCCACAAATCTATTCTACTTCTGACATATCAATTAGAAATTATGACATACACCTTAATCAAGGGTATTAAAATACATTTCTAAAGAAACCAATGAAAATAAATTAATTTTTTAATTTCACTATTGTTGGCTTTCTAATCTAACAAATAATTCTAAACCACTGTATTTTACCCCTGAGTGTCTTTCACACATGTACAATGGACAAGGAAAGTCATGCACACAGAGGTAATAGAAAAAAAATTGCCTTCATCTGCACTGATCAAAGCTACACACCATTTTTATTCATATATTGCCACCACAAAGATAAACATGCTTGATTTTGGTAATCTCTATCAATATACAGCATGCCAGTTAAATATGTTCTATTTATGACGCATCAGATGCACCATAATCAAGAGACCACAAATTAAAAATTACAGTTCCCTCTGGCCAGACCTCCACTGTAGAGCAAATATGGTAGGGACAGAGGAACTCAACTAACAGTAGGTTTAAGTTTCCAAGAGCAAAGCCTTGCCAGGGACACCAGAGCTCACCCTTGGACTAGATGCAGTACAGCATGACACTGGACTTAGCTAACAGATTCTACAGGCTGTCTACACTGTTTCCTTGTACAGCTTTAGATAGAGCCAAAATTATTTATCTGCCTGGAGAGCCTCAGGCTCTATTTAGGGTCAGTTCCACATCTTTCATGTTTTCTTAAAGAAAACCAGTTTGCCTTTTTTTCCTGGTTGTATTCATCTTGCTCTGCTACAGTTCTCAACTTGCTTTCTCACAGCGCATTCCACAGAACTCAGTCAAGATCCGTGCCAGGACTGGAAACTTGAAAGGGGGCATAACCAGAAAAGGAGAGCCTGAGGAGAAGAGTGCGATTCTCAGAAAATCTGTCTGGTCCTAAAAGTGCCTACGGGTTTGCATGTTAAGTTCTGCTGCTTCACATGGCTACCGCTCACCACTCAGCCTCCCGCACCTCCACGGTGTCTCAGCTACGAATGCCAAATGGAAAGAGACGACTTAAAGCCTTGCCTTGGACTTCACAGTCCCAGAGAGTGGTGGCACTACTGACAGACTTCTCATTTGAAGGTCATCATCTCCTGCTCTAGACTCTCAATTAGGTGAGCAGCGTCTGCTCTCTGTAGCAAGGATCTGCCCAAGAACCTGCCCACACCAGCCACCGCTGTCTTGACAGGAATAAGAAAAATGACCCAACGTCTAGGTCTCATGCTGAAATGTAGCAGGAGTTTACTCAGCCCAGGACACTGGAAATGCCGTGTTTAAATCACTTCTTACTTTCCCAAGTTTGCACTGGGACGCCTAGAAGCTAAGATGGAGCCATTACATCCTTTTCGGCAGAAACATACTTTAAAGCTTTTGTTGCACCAAGTAAGCTCATATATATTTAAGAACCCTTTTTCAAATCTCAGGCATAGTTACCTCAGACAACTCAACTCTGGATTGCTCACCTCGCTACCCAGTCCAATGTTATTTATAACCTGAGTGCTACAAAATGGTTGGTGCGTTCCCTATTCAAGAGCAAATCTGGCTTCAAATCCAGCACAGGTTTATTCTATGCTCCAGGCAGTAAACACAGGCAGGCACTGAAACACTCACGATACTGAAAAAACCACTTTTTTCCCTACCTAGCTCCACTCCAAGTATTTGCTTCTTTTCCTTGGTGTAAAAGAGAAGCTGTGGGGTAGAAACGGAGAGTAAATACTGGGACCGTTATGCTTGGGAAGGGCTGCTGGAGAGCTGGGTTTGGAAGCTTTTGTTTGAGATGGCTTACCTCCACCCCTGGCAGAACAAATTTACAAAGAGCAATTCACAAGACTCTCGGAAAACTAGAGTCTGCAGGAATTAAACAGTTCTTCCTCCTCGCCACGATATGATTAGCTGTCTCCGAGGAGTGAGTGACGCCGTCCCTCCCACTCAGCAGCTTCCGACTGACATTTCACTAAATACAACTTGAATCTCAAAGGGTTGATCTGTCAAGCGGTTTCGAACCAGAAAAGATCAGGCAGGTTCAGCTTCTCCCCTCAGATGCATCCTCATTTCTAATTTTCACATTTTATGCTTCATGCAAGTGTTAATTATGGAGATGAAAGCCAGCTTGCCTCGATTCATCCATTCTTAGCACGTACACAAAAGGAAAGTAGAAGTACATATAAAATTTGCCAGAAAGGGAAAAGGCTGACTACAGCTTAAGGAAAGTCAAACAGAGCATTGATTGATGCAACATAGATAATGATAATAATAATCATCATCACATCTTCCTCATCTGATGTAGTAGGATTTTGTTATTCAAATTTCCTCTGACTTTGCCTGACCAGGGCTTACGTAAAATCAGATTTTGAATTCTATTAGGCTTTCTGTTATGACTGGTAAAGTCACTGTGAAAAGCCAATTTACACCACAGTTTATAGTACCATTCAAAGAGCTACGACTTTCATACAAACAAGCGACTGGCTTTGAAGGTTAGTGCCAAAGACTCCAAGACAATTAATTAAGATGATTTTACATTTCTATGGGCCTCCATCAAAAAGAAAACATTTTAATTACATATAAAGTGATTAATGTAATCAACAGATAAATATTTGAAAGTGGTCTGTTTCCTGTAAAAAATACATTTATTTATGTCGTCAAGCACATATACACAAAAGGATGAGTATTCACCAAGTAATTCAAATGACTGATGGTCACTGGGAAATCAAACTCACACGCTTCTGGAACTAGAGCTGCACATTCCCTAATAAATCTATTATTTGCAAGAAAAACAATGTGTTGGTAATTCAGAAGATACTTACAAAATTCCAACACAAATAATTTTACATAAGGGCTGATTATGAAGGAGAGAATGATGTGATACCATCGCCTTTTAACAAATATGCAGTCCAATGGGCACTGTAATTATCCCAAATTTGACAGATGCAGGTTTCATTTCCGCTGCTATCTACTATCTGAGAGAATCCAAACCTAGATGTCATATTTCCCTTGATAATTCCCATAAACCCTGCCATAAGAGGCATTTTGGAGTAAGCCTGTTTGATTATTTTTTTAAAAGGCCCACTCTCTGCTGTTGAAACTGTTCCACATGTTATAAATAATTACACATTCATTAGAGAACTATAACCTAAACATCAGGCCGGAGGGCTTTTCTTTCATTCTTGGACTTTTTTTCTGCCCCTTTTTTTTTGTTGTTTGTTTGTTTTTTTAAAACAGAGTGAAACTGCTCCATCATATTGAGTCAGATAAAACATTTGCCTGCATGGCAGAGTGATGGGGGAATGAGAACATCTGTCTCAACTTTCCCTTAGCGTAATCTTGTTAACATAAATAGGACTGGCAACGAAGACACAGCAGCTTTAGCTTTCACACGCACTTGCAACCATCATGTAAATTCTCCAAAGACATGAAATAGCTACTCTGATGCATACTGAGGTACTATTAAAATGTATCATGCCGCGTCCTCACTAGCTTTATATTCAGGGTGATATCTGGAAGTGTACGTCTATCACATACACCTTCATTGTGGCATATCCAAGAAAAGGCACTTTTTTGCTGAGAAGTCGAATACTTGGGTTGTAGTACTAATACTTTTTTTGTGATGAAAAAGAATTTTAAAAAATAATCTATATATGCACACATTTATCTTAGTGACCACCTAGTCACCTTTGAGTAAATAAAGGCAAGTAGCCTCGTCTAGTTTACCACTAAGGCAACCTGAATTTGGGGCTATTTTTTATCTGAGGAAAACTAAGGGTTTTAGTAAAAATGTTGTTGCATAGAACACAGATAAAAAACGAAGAAAGGCAAAGAAAGACATTTTTTTCTCCATCATTTGTTAATGTGATGTATGGCAGCGGCAGGCTGCCCTGTCACAGTCAGGTATGGAAGAGTTACCCAAATGGAATAAGCAGCATTCCAGAAAGTGCTGTAGTAGCTGGCATACAGTTTGTAAACACCTTAAATTTCTATGAGTCTATTGCCTCCGTGGATTTCTCAAAGTAAAAGTGCCAAATGAGGATCTTTTGGGACTGCACAGCTTTATATGAACCTTTACAATTTGTTGTGCCTGAACTGCACTGACTCTCCAAATATGCAATACACTGGACCAATGCTTCTGGGAATACTGGATAAAGCTGACATTTTTCCACTCCAGAAAAACCTTTTTCCAAAAAAAAAAAAAAAAAAAAAAAATAAAAGAAAACAGTTCTGTTCTCTGTCATGTATCTTGGCTTGCCTTGGACTTGTTTTGTTTTTAATTCAGTAGATCCTGACTACATATCCCCACCTGTAGTTCTAATCAGTGGTTACAAATATTGCAATTAGCTGCTGTGGAAATGATTATGTTGTCACAAACAGAAGATTATAACTTCATGTGAGGAAAAATCATCAAGAGTAGATGAATGTTTCAGAAAAAAAAAAAAAAAGATCTGGGTCTCATGCTAAGATTCTTAATAAAAAAATAAAAAAAAATAAAAAAAAAATCACCTTTTTTAAAGCACCAGCAGTAATAAAAAAAAAGTCTTCCCTTTATGTCGCTACATTTGCATGTCATTAAGCCAGTGCACTAAGATACTTCGGTCTTTGTTTACCTTTTAAAAACACTGTGTTGCACTTTGGTAATATGCTGTTATCAGTGAAGATAGCAGGATATTAGTGCAATGTGAAATGTCTTTGTGCTTGTGGATATTACATGCTGCTAACAATGTTTAGCTTTACTAAAAGGAATGTATCAACAGAGGAATCAGTGCTGACTTCCAGGGTGAAACCTGGGGAACCACTAGAGCTGTGCATGCAGCAATTCTCCCCTGCCCTTAAACAGGTGACCAACATCTCAAGACAATTCTTTTCAACATGATGTACGTTATGCCCATACAAGATACAAGTCATATAAGATGAATGCAATTTTAAAGCAAATACAGTTACACTATATTAAGCTAAAATTATATTTTAATAAAATATAGCATGAAAAATGTTCAGCATTTTTAGAAAGAAGAAGCAAAAACCAACCAACCAAAAACATACCAAACTTTTGGGCAACAATTTGCAATCTATGCAACCTGATCAGAACCAGTAACACCCTCTGAGATTTGGAGAATCTCACAATTTTACTCCAAGAGCAAGTATATATATATATATATGGGAGGACACATATGCCTCTGGCACTCCTAACATTCATCAAGAAACTGGTGTTTCCAAGGTCATGCAGCTTTTTCCATTTCTCCAAAGGTTTCCAAAATAAACACCCCTGAAACGTATCTCATTGTACCCTGAGTTTGCTGTGCTAACACAACTCTAGCCATCAGCTGCTGCTTGACTGACATTTTATAAACACAATCAGTGAGATTTTATATCTTGTGTTAATTCTTAATGGCTACATGTATTGAATTCAGATTACAGCCTTCAAGGTTTGAAAAGAGACCTGCAGTGCATGTAGAGGCTATCTCCTCCAGGATATCCATAAGGGATACTCTGCAGTAATTGATTTTAACTTTACAAGCCACATTACTTCAACTGGAAAAGCTGCTATCAGAACTAATAGGAGCAAAATAATGTCTAAATAATGAAAAAAAAACCTCACAGTCTTGATGAACATCTAAAGTGGCATAAATGTATTTATTTTTACCTGAGAGAACTGCTGCTACTTCATGTAGGAAATTTCTAACTGATTTTGCATAATGAGTAAGTACCATGTGAACAGAGATGCTGTGCAAGGCTTTACAGAGTGCTAAACGCTACGACATAAACCTCTGACATTTACAGAAGCCTTTGCAATCCCTTAGCTAGCTAGATGAAAGAGAAAAAGATGAAGAAAAAAAAAACCTCAACTGAAAAAAACCCCAGAGTTTGAAATTTTGTTGTATTCTTGGTATACTCCTGGTGTGTGGCTTTTACTCGGATTCATTACCAAGGTGTGACAGACTGTGCTATTAATAATGAAGCTCATCCCTTTATATAAAATGTGCACAAGCTGTACGTTTGCCCGGAAAGCCTCGCTGTTCCTTAGATTCCAACTTGCAAAAAATGAAAAGTGCAATTTTTAGTAAATGTTTGAATTACTACTGAGATGGAACAATTCCCAAAACAATATGAAGTGCCACATTTTTGACAAATTTCACTAATGCAAGCCATTAGTAAATGATGCCCTAGGTTTTTTACCCGTCTCTGATACCTCTCACGAAAGCGTTACAAATAAGTGGAGAAGAACATGCCATGGGAGGAAGTTAAGAGTTGTTGAATTGAGGAAAAGCAATCATCTCCTTTGAAGACATGTCCACAGAGAGTACAAGCTGGCATGCTAAAAACCACCCTTGACTATCATATAAAATAGCAAATTTTTAGTAATTTTTTTTGGTGTATAGCTCAGAATTAATATTAGGATCACAGGTCATAGCAGTGACTTAACTGACAACTTCCAGGCTTTTTTTAGTCAACCCAGATGCACTTCACTAGACTTTGAGGGCCATGGCCTAGGAACACCAGATTGTCACCTGTAGATTGATTCCTAGCAGGTACCACCTACCATCAGAAAGTAAATGCAGATCTGCTTTTGAGGTATGCAAAAAAAGGATGCAGGTTTCATCTGCAAGGTGTATTCTGAAGTTCAACAACTAACAGAAATTAACAAAAACAGACTGTTAGAAAGAGCTACTATTTTCATTCTGCAACGAAATATTTATTGTGACTTCTGCCCTTCCAACTTAAGTATTTGTATGCAAATGCAGTATAGCTATCTGAAGTGTATTTTCTCTGCAGACATCCAACTACTGCATTTGTATCCAAATGCAGTATAGCTATCTGAAGTGTATTTTCTCTGCAGACATCCAAAACCAGCAGTTACCTCTCATAATGTCTCCTCTCCTCCACTTTGCTATGAAGATTTCCAGAAGAAATCTGTAGCACTCTCCCTACGGACTGACAGAGACATCCTGGAGGTGACTCTCTCCTTACTCAATTAAAAGTATCAAGTGAGTTCATCAGTTGGCTATTTGCCGGAGATTTGTTAGAACTGGGGCTGTTTATATGCAAGGCATGTTGGAATTAGATTGAAGGAAAGGAGGATATAAAATACGAGAAAGAAAACTGTGTAAAAATAATAGGAAAGGTTTGGAGAAAAAGTGCTGGCTTTATATTTTTGGCTATATAGAGAATGAAATACAACACAACAGACTGTAATAAATGATAATTTCAGCTGGGAAGAATATGGATTTACTTATTTCTCACCTACACTAGTGAAACATAAAAAAACACCCTACCGGCAACTGGAATATGAATTATTATCTATATAAATGATTTAGCTAAGGTGAGATAAATAGGTTGTCAGAAGAAAAAGGGGAAGAATGAGGTTTCTGAGAGGAAAAAACCTCTCAAACTGTGTCACATCCCTTGATAATGAGGGTTTTCATAAAGCTATTGTTTTACACAATAAAAAATGAGGATATCAGGATATCCCATCATGTAGTGCCTTTCAATAAGAAGAAAATTAGTGCGCTGTGGGAGGTGTTAGGGAAACTAGATGGGAATTCAAGGCAGTAGTTTGCACAGAGAGGCTAGAGGGAGCAATGAGTGTGGATGGAGCATTTCACAACAGCTTCCAGGCATGATAGAAGCTCTTCAGGGCTACTGTGCCTGTGTTCAGAGAGAAGGAAATAGATTTTGATTTTTCACCAAAATTTCAAGGCATAAACTTGACAAGAAAAACCAGAATACTGATTTATTGCCTTTGAGTCTACTGCCTGACCGTAACACCAATTCTTCATGATTTTTTTGTTCATTTTCCCTCAGATAGAGAGAGCTGCCATTTCTGCAGAAATACCACAGCTCTACTGTGTAAACGAAGAGGCAAGGTACTGAGAGCTTTAGCAAACAGGAGGTAGCCACTGGACACAACAGAGCGTTAACTCCGCGAAGACAGCCTTGAACACCTTGTTCAGGTTGGCTGGGGAACAAATCAGCAAGCTGATGGAGAAAGAACAACATAAATTTATACTTCATCTCTGAAGTCCACAACAGGAAAGTAGAGCTAAGAGTAGCCAAAGCATTTCTGTACTAGAGTTGTGCTGTTTGAAAAAAAGCAATCATCTGTTTCTATCTGTCTTACTAATGTTTAGTGCCATTGCTTGATTTGCTGATTGATGAAAGGATTAAGCCCTAAAGGTATGAGAAGTTATAAACTACACATTATTAAAGGGAAAAAACCCAGTAATTCTAGCATTTACTAGATATTTTCCCACATGGGGAATACAACCATAGACATCCTACTGAGCTAAGGAGAATTTGTATTACATTTTCTCAAGAGAAATCACTCTATTTTACCTAATGATAATGAATTAGAAAGCTAGTCTGAGATCTTAATTATTATTTTTATTTTGCAGCTGCAACACACCTGGAGAATTCATTGTCATCAGGTCATGTTCCACGAGTGGACTTTAAGAAGGCCGGACAGCTCTGTGATCATAAATAACATATCCTTACAAATTAAAAAATGTTTAAAAGGATCCAATCTCATGCTAAAGCTTATTTTAAGATTTCGCTTTAGAATTTTTTTTTTCTTTAGACAGATCTTGGTTGGAGAGGTATGGATGTGTTGTTATGGCACCTGTTTGCACAACAGGTTAAGCAGAAATTATAACACTTGCAGTGTCCTTGCCTGGAAATGGAAATTCAAATCACACCATAAATTATGGCTTCTGTTTCTACTGAGTGTTCTGAAAGAATATCAGTACTATAAGAAACATCCACACAATGCAGAAAAGAAGGTGCCTACATTTTCAAAAATCTACTTTTGTTACAGAGAAACACCACAACAGAAAACAAATAGCATCACATTCAAGAAACTGACCTACGGGTTGACAGACACTGAAGCAGGGATCCTTCCTGCTGGAGCAGTGCATTCCATCTTAAAAAGTGTTTTTAAAAATTCTTAAAAAGGTGTGATCGATAGGCCCAGTGGATTCAGTATTCTTTGCTTTTGTCATGCTCCTTTATAAGTTACAGTATTATATAAAGTTCTCTGCAGTAGGTATCTGTGGAGGTGACAGTGTAAGACGATGTTTTTCTAAACTGTGGAATAGCTGAAATACAGCTTTCAGAAAACAACCATTAAGTAAATCAGGCACAATCAGCTCAAATATGATCTGTGCAGAGTGACACCACAGAACAACGCAATATGCTTAGACTATGTTCTTCTTCCTCCCTTTTCCCCCCAGTTCATTAATTCTCCACTATACCTTTTTTCTGGTGCTTCCGGCAATGCTGAGCAGTATTTTATCCTGTGCATGTAATTTCAGTTGTCATGATATAATTTTAATCACTGGTGTGACTACAAACATGGATATTTGGGAACTGTACATGCCACAGAAAGGTCCATGTGCCCGGTGAGAATACGTGCTCACCTCCAGCAGCGTACACAGCCTACCTGAGCCTCAGCTCACTGAGGCTACACCGACAGTGAACATGAACACAGAATGTCTGAAGGTCTTTATTGTCTCCACTTTCTATTTTTATACAATTGTTTATCAGATATGTTAAGTATTTGGAGCTGATTTGCATTTCTATTTTCATTTGCCATGCAAAGGCTTCCCACCCCACCCCCCCCCCCCGAAATGAAATCAACAGC
The DNA here is from genome assembly GCF_001431845.1 of Calidris pugnax. Classification (NCBI taxonomy): domain Eukaryota; kingdom Metazoa; phylum Chordata; class Aves; order Charadriiformes; family Scolopacidae; genus Calidris; species Calidris pugnax. The sequence goes on from NW_015090920.1 coordinate 9,417,919, forward strand.
ACTTAATACTCTTTCCTTCTCTCTCACAATACGAGTTGTTTGCCTTTCCTCAGGCACTTGTCACATTCTGGAAAGACAGGCAAGCTACTAAGACACTGCTAGCAAGCTGAAGTTGTGCACTGCTTTGTTGTGTCAAATTATTTGGCTTTTTCTTCTAATCAGGCAGATCCAAGGGCTACAAAGACCACATGTTCTCTGAAGGGGACGAGAAAAAAAACAGCTCTTTCCAGATTTATCAAGTCACACTTTTCTGTTCTTCCACTGCCATTTCTCTCTCATGGAAATCAAACACGCCACCAGATAGGGATGCTCCACGTGTTATTGCAATAGAACAAAGTAAGTAACCTAACCTACCAGCTTCACACCTCTCGCAAAACACCCTGCAGCTAGCAATAGGTAAGCTGCTAGTTACGTAGTACAGTATCTGCAGCAATTCATTTTAAACAGCCAAGGCAAAGGGAAGGATTTTCTCTGCCTAAACTCTTCACGGGCTGTTGTAATCATACGTATTGTTTAAATCCTCTTTGCTGTTCCCTTTTGTCTGTTTGCATTTCTCTTTGCAGCCATTTGCTAGGAAAGCGAGGACAGGTTCAGATAACAGGGTAAAATACAGAACAAACAAAGGTTTTAAGGTTCTAGAGTTCCATAAAGCAGCTGGTTCCTTCTCTATTTATTTTAATATCTGGATTTATGCACTCCCTTCTTTCAGCCAGGTAGGCAGCTGACATACTCTGATTCAAAGTGTTCTTCTCTCCCTGTTTCTAAAATCAGGTGTAAATGAACTGTAGCCGGGGGGAATTCTCTCGGGAGGCTGTGCATTCTACTGCCAGGAGAAGAACAAGAGAAAAAGAAAAATAGGAAAAAAATGGAAAAAAAGAGAAAGGCTAAGGCATAACACCTTATAGGTAGCTTCTTGCCATTAGAAGTACACCGAGGCAGCGCTAGGAAGGAAGCAGATATACTAAAAACTGGGTGTTGCACAGACCCAAAACACAGCAGGAGGTCACTCGGCAGCACTAACACACCGAAACAGCAGTCCGGCTGGTCAGGAGGAATATATGGGCACACTGTTCAAATTACTGAGCCATCTATTTTTAAATTTGTGCTTGAATTTGAAGTTCATACGGCTGACCTTTAGACTGATACCCCTTACATGGTCCAACTCCCGAACTCGCTCAAGATATTAATGTTTGTTTATCTGAACTATGCCTGCTAACTTGTCAGAAAATATCTTACCATGAGTACTTTACACTGGCCACAGGCTGGATATTAAATGGTAACGTTAAACTGTAATACATTTTCAGATGGTTCTCATATTCTCCCCATGAATAGAAACCTTTAATCTGATCATCTGCAGCCCAAGTGGTGACCCAGAAGGCACAACCCTCAACGCTTCACAAGGACCTTGCTCCTCAGTAGCCAGCAGGACACGGTGCTAAGCCTGACATCTTCCTCTGTCCTGTGCAAGCAGCCAAGGAGATGTATGCAGCGCTATTGTGGGGTATTTCCCCTTGTTTTCCAATCAGTTAGTTTTGAACACCAAAAAAAGTACAGGATATAAGGGGTAATCTTGATTAATCTTGATTGAATAGGAATCTCCTGTGATTCCTAAATTCCCCTCATTTTAGCTGATGCACACATCTGATCAAGTGATTCAACATGCTCATCAGTACCAGGGAGATTCTGTTCTGGCAAGTCTCTACATTTCAAAACCTAAAATAGCAGATGAGTACCCTCATTTCCATTAAGAATGGTAACTGATAGTGTTTGGAAGATCCCTTATGCCCTTAGTGCTTCTTATCTCAAGCTAACAACTTCCTAGACTAACTAGCAACCTTGCTGTGGCCACTATTGAATTCTCCCCCTCCTAGTAAAAGATATTGCTCTCTTCTCTCTTTCCCTGCTCCCAGCCCTTGCACAGAGACAGAGTTGTGGGATTCTTAAATACAGCTGACCCAGGTCATGTCTTATCCTCAATTTGACACTTTTATAGCTACAGTATGGAAAAAGAAAAGGGCCTTTGAGAATATCATCAACATGTACCAGAACTGTATTTCAGCAGGACTCGTAAAAAGAATATGAATTTAAGTCTTGCCAAAAATTGCATTTCCTTCTGTGACAGCTGCCCTTCACTCAGACTCTTCCACTTTGAAGATTAGCTGAAGGACCTGAACAAGGACACAAAGAGCTGCTCTTCTCCAATCACACTGTGTCACATCAGACATGGGAGGTTAGCTGATACAATTTGGTCAACTATATTAATTCCAGGCAAAAAATTCCTTCGAAGTAAAATTAAATATTTTTCTTGCGACTTTGGGGCAAGAATTAACCTGTGATTTTATGAGAAAGGGCAGAGACATGTTTTGAGTTCTGTTTGTACACGTCCTTAACACCAGAATCCAATTAACAACGTCCAGAAGAGAAAAGGGCAAATATTTGGCAAGGTGGTGCTTCATATTTGGTTACAGACCTTGCCCAAACAAGTTTGCAATTACCTCAGGGTTGAAAAATCTCTTTCTTATGCTACTACACAACCAGACAAAAAAGAAACTCTAAAGTGTGATTGTCCTTACTATCACACAGAGGTATCATCAGAAGTTACTCGAGAACTGGGGTTCTCTACTGGAGATGAACCTCAGCACATTGTTGCTTATGACCCGGTTATTTTTACATCAATTTCCTCCTTCCCGGCAACCATGTGAAACTGAGACACCCCAAACTACGCGTGTCCTCTACCAAAGCAAGATTAAGCATCAATTGCATCCTTTGGAAACTAAAAGCTAATTAAAAGATTCTTTCTTCAACAAAAGTTACTTCAGGAAAGAAAAAAATAAAAAAGCCTCTAACAAAAAAACCCATGAGAGGTGTTGGCTGACAGAAGCAATGAGGTTATTAGCAACAGAATCAGAAACACTCATGGTAAAAAAGAAAGAAGATAAATTAAACATTCATATTTTATCTCAATTTCTGAAATATATGTTCTTAAGCCTACTTTGAAGTACGTGATTAAATTCTCCAAAACCTTTTTATCTTTCCTTGATTGCTAAAGTTTGCTATCAGTGCAGAGCGTGTAGCTGATATTGTATATCATCAAACTTCTTTCTTTATCTTCAAAAGTAACATCTAAACTTGTTATGAATAAACATAAACAGGGTGCCTGTTCCTCGTTTATTAAATATAAGCTGTAATAGAGAGAGGGAGTGTGCGCACACTCTGTAACGTAGCAGCAATGGAAAATGTGGCGTTCTCAGCTCAAGAAGAAACGTAGGCTAATGAATTTGGGGCATGTAGAGGAATAAATGACCCGAGATGAAGAACAAGGAGGGTTTTGAAAAGGAATGATACGCACGGGTCTCCGGGGAAGTCTTAACAAAATGACACCTAATTTTTGCCTGCATGTTTGGTGGCCTTCAGGATGTAAAGAAGAGCAGATGGTGATGGTGCTGAGGAAAGCTGACTCCCTCTGGCCCGGGGACTCTACAGGAAGTTCTGACTCTGAGGGTGGGGGTAAGTACAAAAAGCAAGAGAAAGGAATAAAAATAAGCAGAGAAGAAAGCCTCCCGAGATCCATAGCAAAATATTCCAATATAACGCGACATAAATGTATCAATAAAGTATAATGAACAATTCTACATTGCTGGCATAGCTATGTAATTTACAGAGTTGCCATAAGATAATAGTTTTGAAGAGCCTGCCAAAAGCCTGGTAATTTGCATATAATTGTCAATAATGCTTTCCCATTTACTAGATGGAGGTTTTGTATTTCACAGGATAGAGTTATTGGAATTCAATTTGCAGTCTCTGTTTTTATGACTTTTCTATACAGTACTGTATTATTTAGGAATAAATGGGGAATTTTAGATGCAGTTTTCTATCTCCTGCCCCAAGGCATAAAATACAGATTACCTTTTCACTATAAATTAATAAATAAAAATACAAAGAAAATTATGAAGGAAAAATACAACAGTTCTTTGGGTTTCAGTTTATCTTACTTGTAAACATTTCTCAAATTATTTAACCACAGTTTCAATGAAATAAACATCCTGATTTACTTTACAGCAAAACCAGTATTCAACTTTTGAGTCACTAAACCCACGGGGTTCAATTTATCATGAATTCGAGATCCCCAAGAATGGTTACTTTACCAATAGCAGATTTCGAGGCCAACTAGAGGGTGTAAAAACATACTTATATTTAACATCATATTTAATACCGGAGAGTGACTTACAGCATCATTAATAATATTATTTCTTTGCAGGAGTATGACTGAGGATTAAATCCTCATCCTGCTGAAGCCATGGCAATCCTCCCAGTGACTATAATACAGCCAGGATTTCAATATAGGAGGTTTGTTTGTATTTACTGGAGAGAGGTTGTATATTTAATGTGATAATATTTGCATGTATAAAATACATAGAAAGTATTCAATTGCCACTTGAAAGTAGAAGAAATATTTTTAACTCCTTAATCACTATTTTGTCAGTTGTCGCTAAGAATCTGCAAAATAAGAAATTTTTGTCCTTTTTCACATAATGTGGCAAAATAATCACAATAAACCAAAATAAATATTTATCAATTGTATACACACACACAGTTACTCTCTACGCTCTTTTCCTTCTGCACTAATAAATCTTGATTCTGTGCATTGGCATTCACTTGCGTAGCCTCTGCAATTAAGTATGTAAATTTGAAAACTTCATCTATAAATGACTGAATAGACATTTCCGTAACACTTTGCGTACACACACCTTCCTGACAGTTTGTGACTAAATGAAACATGAATGCAAAGCTCCCATCTCTGTGTTTAAACACAGGCTTCCAAAGCATCCAAAGCTTGGGCAAAAACATGCTGCCCCCTAGGACAGTAGTTCTCTTTGGAGTCTTCCAGACATCTGACACAGTCTGTTTACTGGGCTCCTCTTAACCAGCTCATCTGCTTTAGCTTTAAAATAAGTTTTCGGATCCATATCTCCTCCTCCAAAAGGAAAAGAGGCAAAGTAGTCAGTGCTTCCCTCAATAAGGCTGTATTTTAGTGTGCCTACTCTAATTAATTTCTCCACGCACAACTCATTTGACATTCAGGGACAGCAACATCACTGACTCCGCAGATGAAATCAGGCTGACAGTGACGTCTTGGACAAATACAGGCTTGAGTGTAGGGAGGAATCAGTACTTTTGGGTGCTCATCCCGACACAGAATGACCGTGCAATACCTCTGCAGTTACCAGCAAAAGTCAGTGGCAACACGCAGCCTCTCAAATAAATCTTGGACCACAGCATAGGATGATCCCCTACGATCTTGCTGGACATGAGCTGCGACAGAGGTCAAGTCTCACACCGCCTTTTTAAGCTGAGCTGAACCAGCTCTGAATAGAAAGATTTAATACCAGTGCCAGCACCTAACCAGATAAAACCCCAGGGAGGATACTGCTTTGGTAATACAATCCTTAGTGCTTTCCTCAAGATTTTTACCTTATTTACTATTGTTCTGCCTCGAAAGAGAGAAGGAAACCAGGCCCTGTTGAAAACTTATGATTGTATATTTCTTTCATAAATAATATCTCTATGCACAGCAGTGCTTTAATATGTCAGCTGTAACTTGGATTGTGTCCTTTAATCTATCATGTTCGGCACGCGTGCTACAAAAGAAACAAATAATTCATGAGCAGAGCTCTATGCGATATGTATGATATATGAATCCTCCTCTGAAGTGGAATATATGCCATACATCATGGTACTGAGATATGATTATTTTTTTTTTATTGCATAAATAATCTATTTAAATTTTATTTATCTTTCGTGACACACTGGGTGCCCATGGGGCATCAAGTATTCAAAGCATTAATAACCTATAGATTTTCTTCCCCAGGAATACTCCATTATCTGTAGGTACCAGTCAATTTTGTGAAAATATTTGTGAACACTGGACAAATTCAGTAATCACTCGAGCAAGAAAAATGGAACTTCTTTCCACAAAAGTCAAAATACTCTGTTTTGAGATTATTAAGAAAAATACTTAAGATTTTTCATGCCAAAATAGACTGAGCTACAATTAAAAAGAGAGGGAGAGAGAAGGCAGTGGATAGTAAGACTACGGGGCTTAAAAATAGGATAACATGATGGCACCCTTCTTGCTCTCCTCCCACAAGTTTTTTTCTTTAATACAGTGACTGAATAAAAGACTCATTGCTCAGAACGCTACTGCCCTTGGCCACCCTGCTTGGATATCAAATTCCTTTCTGCTATTTTTCACAATTCTTAGTTTCATCCCTTCAGATGGGCTTGACATTTGTCCTGCCTTAACAGGCCCTTGTAAGAAGTCCATACTCCTGTCCCTCAATACTCCTCCTCACCCCAGCCAGCGGTGACATGTCCCCTGCAGTTAAAGCAATTCTTTTTCTCATCTGTTCCTGTATTCCCAAGGGGGACTCTGCAACATTTCCCTTCTTTCTCCCCTCCCTCCTGTGAGCACGCTCATTATTTTTAATGTGTCCTTTTCTGAATATATGTAATACAAGAAAAGTCCGTGACAGTAGATGAGATCTAGTGCTTGCAGAAGGAAGCAAGGCTAGACAAAGAGGTTTTCAGGAGTGAGATAAAACAGCAGCAAAAAATAATATAGTCGAAAATCCTAAAGCTAGCTAAACCCAAGAGAGATATAAAACGTGCACTTTTGGTAAACTGTACAAGCTTTACAACTTCTGCCTCGCTCCCACAATGTCTCAGGAACAGACCCGATCATGTGTTGTTTGCGTATCCGACAGCTGTAACTCCATAAAGATGCCCTGGAGAGCCATTAAGCACCGAGAAGAATGTCTTTGTGGGTGTATGGGGTGAGAGGGCTCTGAGACTTCAAGAAAGCAGAAAACACAGTAAGAAACGGGCAGTGTAGCAACTACAGAGAGCGGCCACTTGAGCGTTTCTCATCCAGTTTGTAAATAGCCAAAATTTCCCCACAAACCTGTGGGGCTTTAAGAGCTGTAGTTTCTAAATAAAAGCATTTTCTCTTTCATGTCTTATCTGCATGTTTTTGTTATTAATCAATTTCTATTATAGACTGACACCTGAGAAAGAGCGAGTCATTGTTATATTTTTCTTGCAACATATTAGCTTTTGGTTGCACTTTTGTTAATTACTTTTCTTGACAATAAGGTATTGTTGAGATAACAAAGGGTGGTGTTAGCCTTAGCCTTTTATACAGCCTGTCTGAGAGAGCATCTTTGCGGGTGCCGAAAGCAGCCACTTTGCTGCTATCAGTAACCCTGAGGCTGGACATCCTACTGTCCTACCTGCAGTCCTCCACAGGAGAAGTCATCCGTGGTGCTTATGTACACAGGGGTCTCCTTTTCTCTTCCAGGTAAGACAGGGACACGCTCCCTTTTTTGGGTCACACCAACCCCCTGCAGCGCTACAGGCTGGGGGCAGAGTGGCTGGAGCTGCCGGGCAGAAAAGGACCTGGGGGTGTTGGTCGACAGTCGGCTGAACATGAGCCAGCAGTGTGCCCAGCTGGCCAAGAAGGCCACCAGCATCTTGGCCTGTACCAGGAACAGCGTGGTGAGTAGGACTCAAGAGACTCCTGGCTCCCCAAATTCAGGATATAATCACTGTAGCTCTTCCAGGTGAGCTCAACAGCACTTAACTCTCCAAAAATTCAAGCAAGCAGTAGGTGAATTGCGGTGTCAAAGACATTGCTTCAAACCAAGGCAGCACACATTGCTGCAGGTGAGACTTCTGAAGTTTTAAGGGCAGAACAAAGCTTACATGGGTGACCTTGTTTCAGCACAGCAGGACACCCTCCCTATCACTGAACTGGTACCCAACAGCTTATTTCAAATCCTTTTCATGAGCTTTGCCCACTATGTTTGTCCACTACATCTGCTCACAGGTCTAAAATTGTGGCTTATTCAAATATTCGCAGCTTTTGCTTTACACCAAGGTGGAAAACACAATTTTCCTTTTGCTTTACTTCTAGGTGGAAAATAAAGTCTTCATGCCCTGTTCTGAAACAGGAACTCATTTCCTAAGTTTTAGTGGTTCACACTACGGAGATGAGGAGGTGAAAGCTACTGTGATTTCCTCATACCAATGCAAACATTCACGGATGATATAATGACTAGTGCTATCACGCTTCCCACAGCCAGAGCTCCAGCCTTGTAATAAGTTTGAAAAATGCTTGGATGGCCTGGGTTCCTTCAACAATTTAATTCCTCTGCAAAATGTCATGACTGAGAAAGATGTAATGGATGTACTTGTTAGATAAATCAGAAAACACCCATGAAAAGTGTGGCATTTGGGAATTAATATTATAATTAAAGTAATTAATTCCTTTCTTTACTCTCTCAAAGAACTCTACAAAATTGCTGAGTGAGAAATTATCCTCCTCTTCCACTGGTAGTATTTTTGTCATAAAATGCAAGAATTGTTCTGTTTTGGTTTTGTGGTCTCTTCATTGTTTGGGGTTTTTTTAGTCTTTTAGTATAGGAAGGTACCATATTCTAAAAACATCATACTGAGCCAGTATTTCCAATGTAGGAGATGTTACAGTGCCAATGCTTTTCGATTCTACAACAGGTAATGCCTCTTAAAAACATGAACAGAAAGTAGCAGCTCACGGTACTTGAGTACTCTCTCACACTACTTGTCCATTTATGCCTCCTAATATACTCAGTATCAACTTTTAGTGTAATGTATTGCCTATTTCTCCAAGAACTCACTGATTAAAAAATTCAAATTTTGATTACAATTTCAAACATTGTAGAGGATATTGAGGATAATTAACTTTATCTGTGTACTCCTTTAGAGGTATCGGTTCATTCCCATAATGTCAGCTTAATAAAACCATCTCAAAAGTCTTATTCACTACTGTATGCTTATGGGATGAAGGTTTTGTACCCAGTTGTTTCAGGGCTGAGATATTTTTTATTTTTGTTTGTTTGAAAGATCAACACTAGAAATTCTTATTAATTAGTTAGATATCCAAAGTTTCAGACTTTAATACAGTAGATTACTCTGTAACGATATAAGACAGAGAAATGTTGGAAATATGCACTTACAGGTGAGCTCACCTTTGCCAATGAAGACTGCAGAGTCAAAGCTATTCACAACAGCTACTAATAAGGAAACACCACTAACAGGGGAGTTGACAGTGACAAAGAAGTCACAAACACAAGAGAAGGCTTTGCTTTAATAAGACTTGAGCCTATTTGCAGTACTATACGATAAAACCAGAATAAATTATCTGATGCAGTTATATGATAAAATAAAAATCTAATAACAGAGCAAGCTGACTGCAGGATGATTTGGTGAAGTAACACAGGGCTAAGGGATTTTTTTTTTTAAGTTTCAAAAGGACAAACTTGGGTAACTAGTTAAAAAGATAACGAGATTAAAGGGTTCAAGTCCTCAACTACAGCAGAAAGCAAAGGTTCTTCAAGGAAAAGATTAAAAACTTACTAGGAATTTCCAGCTTGAGAAACAGGACAAAATATGAAGGGAAAGGCATCAACTGCAGAAGGATAAAAAACTATTTTCAAAGGCAGAATCAAAACAGTCATATATTTTGGAAATCTCAAAGTGTACAGATCAACTGAGAATTATCAGAATTGAAGCTGAGCTAACTCTGGAGGGAGATTTAATAATCAGCAAAAGTTTCTTAAGCCATAAAAGGGAAAGATGGAAAATGAAGAAAGAAATCACATTTTCAGTGATGTTCAGACAAAGTCAATTTAGTTGCAGTCCCAAAATGAAATACACTGCTTCTGTGTTCATTAAGGACATTAGTACTTCACAACAGAATAAACTAAGGAGCAAAAAAAGTAGTAAGAATATTATTCACCATGATACAAGGATTAAAAAGTGTAAATGGAAATTGTAACATCTAAAGTGAAGCAAAAATACTCAAGCGCTTCAAGGCTTTGGGTTGGAAAAATCAAATTGCTGTTACGGATATGAAATAAAGAAAAATGGCAAACGGGAAAAGGACTCTAATGAATCTATCGAAGTGAGTTGATATTTATGAATGCAGAATAACCAGTGTCTTACTGTATTTAAAATGAGAGCACATAAAAATCTATTAGTCTGACTGTAGTAGTATTATCAGCTTTAGAAGAAGTTTTAGAAGAACTGTGTGGATGAGAATCAAAACAAGAGGATGAAGACAAGCCTTGAGATCACCTGTTTTGAATGTCTGTTTTCCTCTTGCTAATATTTTTGCATGTTAACGATTTATGCTTTTGTTAAGGACACAAAAGAGAAGACAACATGAATATGACACAGAAAGCAATGCACAGTGTTGCTGGGCTATCAACATGAAGTGAAACTTCATTTCTAGAAAAGTCACCTGTGGCTACGACCAGGATTTTCTGCTAGAGAGAAAGTACACATTATGTGACAAAAAGGTTAATCCTGCACTGGCTGATAAAACAGATGACTATGAGCTGCAGCTTTGGGAGAAAGGCCAGTTGGTTGTTCTCCATGCAACCACTCATGGGTCGCACTAAACATAGGTATCTCACAAGCCAGCCTCCAGCACACACCTCCTAACTCAGGAGCTGAAGCCTGCCGGTGTCCCTAGAAAACTCCAAGTGGTTACAGCGAGCTCAGAACTGTGCTCCTTGAGCCCACGTCTTCTCCTCCTGTCCCCTGCTACTTTTTTCAGTCTTCTGCTCCAAACAGACCCACCTAACCCTGCTCCAGTTTTGCCTGTTCATCACTCCAGACCGTCCTGCATAGGGTTCTCTGGCCACCAGCCACAGCCATGAAGGAGTTTCCTCCCTCGTCATCCCCGAGGACATTTCAAAGCAGTTGTCATGCTGTTAGCATCTAATGTTTCAATGACTTTACATCCATTTACTAGCAGTATTTGTAGTGATGTGTTAGAAATTAACATACAGTGGAATTATTATTCTTCAGAAGTCCAAGAAGAAAGCATTTGCATGTTCTTTACATCTTTATGCACGTCTGCCAAAATAGCCGTAGGGTGCTGTGCCACGAGCTCCTAGTGTGTCCTCTGGTCACTAAAAAACAATATGCCTCGCCCTGAAATTTCTGCTGGCTACAGAAACCTTGCATTAATCAATACATGTCCTGCCACCGGGTATGTGTAATTGCACACAACCTCAAAAGTCCATTCAAAGGAACGAAACGGTTCTTGTTCACAACCCAGCTGTACGGCCTGGATGAGAAGAGAATGAGAGAGGTGGCCACGCACAGCAGGCACGTAAGGAATCAGAACATCTCCACAGCTTCTCAGCTTCTACAAGAGCAGTTTGGTCTATTATCTTATGCAGCTTGTATACAACTAACCTAAATGTATCTTTCTCAGACAAACCCCTTGTTTGCCAGCTGGTGCTTCCCCATTGCTTCTACTCAAGCCTCCTGATGGCACATCCCACCTGACAGCAACCAGCTGCACCACACCCAGTTAGTCCTAGAGGAGAACATGGATCAAGCCAATGAGTTCTAACAAGTTTACAGGTCTTCACCACTAGAAACCTCTGATTTTTTGGCTGACAGTGCAAACAAGGTTACCCTGATGTACCTTCAGTCTATTTACTCATCAGCTGAACTATTTACTTTTCAAGCTGTGACAAAAGCTTAGGTACAAATTAACTTTGTGGCGTACGTGCTCCGACTGTCAATCTGCAGAAGTCCAGTCCCTCATGAATTGCTGGCTGCAGCGGAGTGAATTATATCACCATTTACCCCGTGTAGCAACAAACCTCTTCCTCCAGGTAGCTCCTCATCTTTGCTTGCTCCCCACGCCGGATGCGAGTTGTTCCACAGACTGACTTGTAGCCTGAACTGCAAGTGTGCACCTGACTTGCGAATGCACAGAAATTCCCCCAACCTGTGCCCAGTTTTTAACCATTTTCTTCCTTTCCCTGCTGGATTTACATCTCTCCTCCTGAAGCTGGCTCTCCAGCTCAATGCAAGCATCACACTGATGCTGCCCTCACCATAATTCTAGCATGAGATTAGCCACTATTACTGCATGTCTACTTTCCAATTATAAAAACATCAGAGAAGACAGTTCCTTGTAGATAGGAAACTATTAACGTTGCTGTAGTAATTGTGTGTATTTATGGCTATCATGGTGAGAACATTCTGCAAATAAATTAAAAGTGATATTTCATAAGGGCACCAGAATGGCATCAGTAGAAAATTAAAATACCTATTCACATTACTGCCAACAGGGTAAAGCAATAATGACAGCAGTGTTATCAATCTGTGACTATGTCTTATTAAGTAATTTGAACATTTTTAACATAAAGTGTATATTGAATAAAAAGAACGTGTACTGAGCCAAAAATTAAATGATAAATATCACATAACAAAAGGGTAGATATTTTGCAAAAAATTAACTGAAGATCAAGTTTAAATCAAAATTAAAAGTACACTAAAAGTTGACAAATGATGCCATTAAAAATCAGCAAAATCTAATATACAATATACCAGAGAGGAAAAATCTGTTCAAAAACGTTTTTTACTATATTTACAGCTCCTACAGTTCAGAAAAGAAAAGAGTAGACACAATTTATAAACAGAATTGATATTCTGGGCAAGTCTACAAAAAGAAGTCAAATCATATAAATGTGATTGCACATGGAAAAAAGCAGGCAGTGGCTTTCATATTTGCTGTAATGTAAAATTTAGGTCACTGGACTGAGAAGCAGTAGTCTTATACTGAAACTCGTGCTCTGCCTGACTTGCAGAGACCAGTGACCAGTTGTTTCAGGGATGGTTTTATTTGCAATATATGCAATAGAAAAATAAAAATACCTGAAAATCTGCATACAGAAAAAGCATACAACCTATGAAAAAAAAAATCTAGTTTTTATCTGCAAGGTATCATTTATACAATAAATTATAATGAACATTTTAAAAACTCTAATATGGTGCTGTAGAAGTAGGAAAATAGAAGCAATATTTGAGACATGAAGTACTTACCAGCGAAAAACCTAAACAACAGGATTAAAAAGAATCCTTTTTGACTTCTTTGTTTGTAATAACAGATTAGCGTGCATCCAGTTACGGAGATGATGCAGGCAGAGAAATACAAAGGCAAAATCTGAGAACACCAACAGGAATTATGGATCTGTATGTCATCTGTGTATAAGCGATAACATAAGCCATAGGAACGAAGTGATTGCATGACCAGGCTGGTAAAAAGCAGCAGTCCCAAAATGACAACTACAAACACTGAAACAATAACCGTAACATCCAAGTGTCCCCACCTGAAAGGCAGGTTCAGAAAGAGAGGTGGCACATCAGAAGGGAGCGTGCTGCCCTGGACACGACACACTGCTGGGCAGGGTGCTGTAGAAGCTGTAGGAGCCTTTCCTGTGCCCACTCCCATGTGCTGAACCCCAGGGACACATCAAACAAAGCCAGGTCATGGGACACTCGCTCGCATTAGCTACATGAAGACAATTATAAACTTCTAATAAAGTAAATTCACTTGAGTGCCTTGCTTTGACCCCTGACTGAAATGGGTTGAAACACAGCAGAGAAATACAAAAAGGGATAGTCAGGGCAGCGTGCTCCCAGACTGTCAAGAAAACAAGAGTCACAACCAAACAGGACAGCAAGGAGCACCAGAATTAGGTTTCTTTACTACCAGAGTGCTTTATTGGGTAGCGCAAAGGTTAAACACGTAGTTACTCTGACCAAAACAGCCCAGACTGCCATCAAATGAAACTGAGGGAAATTAATCAAATATTCCCAAGGGCGTAAAAGATGTTCTGTGTTGTATCCTATCTCTCAGGGGACATCCCATCACAAATACTTTTAATTTAAGAAGAAAAATCATGACATTCTGGGATGGATGCATATATTTCAGAATGAAGAATAGTAAAATGTATGTCTTAAGCAATAACAGAAATACTGAAAAGCTAATCATGTACTCATGTAATCATAATTACTTCATCCAAGTAAACTTACAGCACTTACAATTACTTCATCCAAGTAAACTTACAGCACTGCATTCAGTTCAAGCAAGTTTCTACATTTGTGTTAAACCATACAGTCCACGTAGGTGTATTTCCATGCCCCCATTATCCCGTGAAGCCATATGTGAGAACATTTTCATGAGTCAATATCCCACCTGCAAGCTAAATTTGCTTCCCCACATCCTGGAGTATGTATTTGACAATTCTACAGCAGAGGCTGCTTCAGCACAGCTGAGAAGAAATAGCTCCTACAGGAGAAAACAGCAGCGAGGGGCTGTCAAGACACAGAGATAACCTCACCATGGCCACTTCCCGGGGCTGTGCTCTCCTGGCAGTGGCAGTGAGCAGAGTACATAACATTTACATCATCTTTGGAAGATACTACGGTTTCCTTCCCAAAGCTGGATATTCTAACTTCTAGTAGGAAGACTGACTGACCTCTGCATAGCCTCAGACATGAACCCCTTGCATAGAAGTGAGGGGGGAAAAAAAGAAGGAATAGGCAAAACATAGTGATTGTTGAAAAATCAAACCAAAAGCTATCATTTAAAATAACACTCTTTTGAAAAGAAAAGACAAAGTAAGTACATTTGGTATACAGTATGCACAGGTGGTATTGTTTTAAACAAGAGTATTTTCAAACTTTTCCATTTGCCATCAACATCTCTCTAAGTGCTGTTGAACCATGGAGCCATCAAGTAAATGAAAGCAGGATGTCAGACTGAAGTGGAAAGGAAAGACAATCTGAAGGTCATGGTGACAAAGGGGACACAAAGTGACCCTTGTTATGAAATAATTCCGAACACTGAATAGTCAACAAAGCTATCATTTTAATAAAAGCAAAGAACTGCCGCTACAAAATGAATTATGACTCACAAGAGACAAATATTAATGAGAAGTTGCCTATCTGAAAGTCTCTTATGTGACACACCTTTGAAAAGTGTTTTATATATAAACCCTTTTTGAAAAGTTTTTATATAAACATGCATAAGTCATTACAGAATAGGATGCTCCCGAAGTATTAATTTCTAGAAAGTCTTCCTTTTACAAGTTATGGGTATTTGGTGCAGCAACAGAGAGAATTTTAGCTTTCAAGTTATGGTTTAAATAAAGCCCAAGGCATTAAAGAGTTACCAGTAGACAGTATCAGTGAATGTTTCAATTCTGTTCTATTTCTTTGATACACATCTCCTCTGAGTTTTCCTTGCTGCTTGGGTCCAAGAGAGACAACTGAGAATCATCTCTTGTCCTGTTTCCACAGAAGGGAGGACAAAAGGTAGAGAAAACCCTAATAACCTCTTAATTCTATGTACAATGCACAGAGAAAGACGAAAACGTGTGCCTTAACACATAGTTATTTTTTCCCCATCTCTTCTTTTCCCTCTCCACTTACTTTCCTCCCAATCCACTCATCAGGGCACCCAGACTTGGAAATTCACCCATCTTTCAGGCTCTCCTATAGCATGCTGACAGACTAAGAGAATAAGAAGAAAAGAAGTATTTGACAGGAGTTTTCTGAACAAAAGTCCCCCAGCTGGCTAAGCAAAAATTGCCTGTGAATGTGCAGGTGGTAGAGCTGCATAAGGCAGCATCCTCCGGATCTCATTCCCCTCCCTTTCTGTTCATGTTACCATTTATTCCTCAATCCCTGCAGGCAAAGGGAGTTGCAGTTTTCAGGATTGGAGATTTTATTTAGGTTTAACAAGAATGGTGAATTTATTTGTAAAAATCCTTGGCATCCCATAGCTGTTATTTCTAGAGTATGCTGAAACAGTGCATGATCTACCTCTATGTTTAGATGGTGGCTAGCACCCTAACTACACACAAACCTGCACTCGTGGGCTCAGAGGTGTGTGGCAGAAGAGACAACAGGTTTTGGAGAGTTTTGCTTGTTGTCCAAAATCAGAAAAAAAATTCTGCAAGAAACAGCTCCACAGAAGCAACTCACAACACCCCACCAATCTTTTTCTAAATGTTTCTGTTCCCTGATTAAATAAGCAAAAGTCTTAGATGCCTCCATGACTAATAAGCATGTTTGGCATTTCATAATGTTGTACCTGACAATTCTCCAAATTATACTGTAAATTTGGTTGCCTCTATTTCTACAGAATCTATTAATCAGAGTTGTTGCACAGAGCAAGTACAATACTTTTTAAAAACAGCCTTACTGTCTTTGTTACTTTTTTTCCCAGAAATGGACCTCTGTGCATAAAATATGGAGGAGAAAGATTATTCTGATAGTAAAGCTAGTAAAAACATCTGCCCACTAAAGTTACCAAATCATGTTATAGGCAAGCCATACTGTGCTAAAACAGAGCTTCTATCAGGGCTTTTGCACAGATGGTATCGCAGATTTTTAAATTATTATTAGATTATTAGATAATTGTGCTCCTCTCAACCCAAATATAGCCCATCTTAAAACATCTTTTGAGCAGTGCTGCATTATAAATGGGTTCCTGAAATGATCAGAAATATTACTTTGTTTTTAATACGGATGGTACTGAACATTAGAGAAAGATGTGAAGTATGTTAGCATGTGAAAATAATGGAAATAAAAAGAAATGCAGCATATTACTCTTTAAAAAAAGGTTTTCTAACAGTGTATGCCTATGTATATATATGAAATAAAACATACAAATTGTAAATAATAATTTACATATTTTTACTAGTGAATTTCTGAATTACCAAGATACTAAGGAAGGAAAACCCACATGTTTTTCTTTGCATTGTACAGGTAGTAACTTCATTTGAGAACTCTATCCTGTAATTTCTTGCTGTTCAGCATAGTGAACCATTAAAAGTGAAAGAATTTACTGAGCCAAACAAATTAAAAAAAAAACCAAACCACCAAATAAAAACCAACACAAAAAGCCCCTTAAGATAGAAAAAAAAAAAAACATGCCTCAAGCAATAGATTTATACATCTAACTCCCAAATCTCCCATTACATGTGGTTAGACACAAATGGATCCTTATACATTTGCTCCGGTATCATCCCTCTTCTCCACACTTGTATCTGACAGAGTCTTTTACCTTCTTGCTCCTCCAGGTAGTTGTGTACCCGTTGGAAGTTAGTGTTAAGCAGTGTGTTCACAAGTTCATACCAAGGATTTTGTTGCTTCGAAATTATATATTTTAAATGTTCTGGAAAGCACTCATTCAATGAAAATTGTCCCATGTTAGCAAATTTACTAGCAGGTAAACTTGCCTGTGGCAGCTACCTCTATCATCAGGAATGCTAGCCCCCAGTCGGGAAGTGGGAGTAAATGACTTAGAAAGCGATAATAGAGGTCATGCCATTCAGTGGGATGCCACTTCTTGTTCTGCTTATCATGATCTAGTTCCTATCCATCCATTCCTCCCACCTCTTCTCTACAGCAGCTTTGGTGGTCTGCTGCATACTGAGCAGCAGATGTTCTTTTCTTGATATCACATGCAAATTTTTCAAGCAGCTGCACAGAGCTGATATTATCATACGAGAAACGTCATGACTTTGACTTTCCTTGCTGTCACTAATTTGATTTCCTGCTTTTGAATTTACAACTATATATATAATAATAATAGCTTTTATTTCTATTGTTGCTGCTGCTGTTGTTATTTCAATTTATCTGTTTGATGGTAGAGTACATAATTTCTTGCCTTTCTTCCTCATCCCAAGTACTGATTACTGTATTCTCTTTAGACCTTGTTAAGTTTCTTTACAATTCCTTGACTTGGAGACTTTGCCTCGGCTGGGTCAGAACCTAGAGAATATCCGTGAGTGAAGCTCCACTTAAACCAGCTAGCTTGGGAGACAGAATCCTCCTTTGCTGATGAAGCTGCAACACAGAAGATAAGATCACCCAATTCCCTTTAATTTTTTTCTGTTTCTATTCCTTCTCTTTTTAGTATAACAATTTGAGTTGTGGGAAACTTTATTTGATTTATAATTGGCTTATTTTTAAAATATTTGCTTTGATTTACATGGACTTTTCATGAACTCAAACACAGATTTGCTGCAAAAAAATCTTGGTACAAACCAATCCTCAGTCTACTGGGAAATGATGAATTTTGACTTTTGCTTTGAAAACTGGCAGAATCTGCCTATGGGAAGCTGCATACTTGTGCACATTTTCTTACCATAAGTCTGTTTTGAAGCAGTTTACATACTTGTCAATGATGATGTAGGGTTAACTTCAAATGCATACCCATAGTTTTGACCTAACAAAGTATAAATGTTCCTTGTTATAGATGTCAATATTCTGCAGTAAGCATTTTACAGACCAAAAAACCCCAAAACAGTGGAAATAGAGAACTGCAATACATACGGTCTAGCAATTTTCTTTTATATTTCGCCACCACATGGCTTCTCCTTTAGGTGAAAAGAATAAAGCCTTATCTAATTACTTCAACTACTGTGACTCCCTGCTGTTAAGGGAGATGTATTATATAGAGATGGGACATTTCACAGTGATTGCATTTTATCTCTGCCCAAATCTCCTTTGCCTGCTAGTAGAAACAAGACCTTTGTGCTATGCAAACTGTGCTCTGTGTCCCAAAAAACAAGGTCAATATTGTAAAAACAATGCATACTAAGCATAGAAAAAATTCTCCACCAAAAAGGCTTATAATTGGCACTATCCCTATATTAAAATCGCCTCCCCTCTCTGCATACAAAAATGTTCAGCTGAACAAAATGGTATGAGGAAAAGCAAACAATTTTGTTTCAATTCAGTTAATGTATTCACCAAGCACGCAAATTAACAGTTTTGTATTAACAGTTAAAGTTGAGGATTTCTCATTTGCTGCCAGAAGTCAAAAGCCAATGTTTGGAACTCTGGAACGACATTCAAGCAACGATAGTATGCTTGTCCTTATAGATATATATATATATATATATATTATTGGATAAAACTTCACAGACTCTACCATGCTTGGTAACAGTTTTCAGTTCCTTCATTGCTGCTCAGATGATGAGAGTACCCTGAGTGCATTATTAATCAACTTCACGGCTGGGAAAAGGCAAGGCAATTGGGGAAAAGGTAGCAATGCGGACTCTGAGCCAGTCTCCCAAATGGAGTTTGGACGCAGTGAAGGAAACGATGCAGGTGAAGCTTTCTATCACAAATTTGTCTTTCTTTTGGATGACAAACTTGTACCGTTCCAGCTCTGCATCGTCTGTTTGATGGATCATCTAAGCTGCAAAATACTTTCTTACTCTGAGAAAGTGTATGCGTATTTTAGACAAGGGTGGCTGTGGGAATAAGGCCTTCTATCTCACAGAAATCCAAGAATAATTAATTAACCAAAGAAGTGAGAATACTGCTGCTTTTTTTTCTCTCAGAAAAAAATTAAGTAATTGCATGCAACATTTTTAGCTGATGAAATCTTTCTACTTAAATCATATTTATACTGAAGTGGCTTTTAAATGTTGTTAAACAAGTAACTTTTCAACTAATCCTATCTAATTATCAGGTACTGCAAGACTTTGGTCTTACAGCCATTTATGTTTGAGAGACTTCACTAGCAAATATTTTACAAAGAAAGTTTAGTTCCTCTTCTGATCTTTCCCTATATTTAGCTAATTTCTTTATTTTTACATTTTGGAAAGGAACACAGCTTACTCTGAATGTTTGATGAAGTAGGAACAAATTGATATTTAATCCTGGATTAAGCTAATAATTATTATTAACAGCATAAGTAATATTGTATTGATGATATTACAGAGACACATCATGAATGGTGAAGAGGCTTCTTGTTTCCCTGCAGTCAAACATTATTGATGTCAAATTCAATGTCTGTCTAAAAAAAATAAAATAAAATAAAAAATTTATGCCTCCACCCACATTAGCGTGAAGGCTAGTCCAGCAAACCAAATCAAATGATCTCTTTGGAATATCTTCATTCACGACCAAGCCCCTGCATTTCAAGAGACTCCAGATGGGTCTCGCAATATCATCCAAAGACAGAAAGATGATGTTCCATCCATTGGTCAGGGGGGGGAGGCCACTACATGCTTTCTAATCCTTTCCAATTTTCTTTCTCATCATTCTGCTTTAGCTACAAGCAACTGAGGAAGACTTACATAACCTGTTTGCATATAAATAGTTCTCACAAACAAAAATTCTGTGAAATAAATGTTTAACTTAAGATTGCACTGGTGGATAAAATTTGGAAATCAAATGCTCCTTCCACGATAATCAACTGGTTGCCCAGAGAGGCTGTCTCCATCCTCAGAGCTTTCAAGACCTCACTGGTTAAACCCCTGAGCAACCTGGTCTGATTTCACAGTTGATTTTGCTCTGAGAAAGGACTAGAGATCTCCTGAGGTCCCTTCCAACCTGAGCTGTCTATCCCATGATTTTACAAATCCATCTACCACTCCCACCCTAGTCTTCAATGTAATTTGGGGTATTCACGAACAACCTCACCAGCATCTCAGACTTCTGGTTTTGTGCCTGCAAAGCTGGCAATGCGACACCTATCCCATTACACTACACAAAACCACATGGAGCTCTTGGATGCACATGACTCTACACCCAGCTACGTTCGTGCTGCATTGATGTCCTATACTGAGAAACAAGGCTCTTTGCCCTCTCAGGTCATTGTTCAAAATGCAGCATGCTCTGATAGGAACTGTATAAATTGTACAAATAAGAAACTACTCTCCATTAATTTAACTTGCAATGAAGAAAAATAAAATTCTATTGTCTCTGAGTGACTAGTTCATATTTTTCCCTCCATAGAACAAAAACTCACAGTAGAGGTCTTTTTTATGCATTTTTTCTTTAAATTTACAGATTTAATACTGTTTAAGGACAGTTACTGTTAATACAGTTTAAGGACAATGCTACCTAAGCCGTGCCACATATAATAATGTGGTTTTCATCTACAGCATTTTTTTCTTTTCTTCTGTCTCAGAACAAAGAAACAGGCACAGTGAAGTGTGTTCTTTTAGTAGTCTGCTTTGGGTTTATTTCTTTGGATTTTTTTTTTTTTAAATACACACACTACTACTTACTGCTTAGTTACGTCACATCAAAGAAATACACCTCCTCTCAGCAGCAGCAGATAAAAAGGCTGAACAGACCCAAGTTCCTGAGGAAAATTCACTGCGCATACTCAGACTTGCACAGATAAAATAGACCCTCAAAGGAAAGTGGTGATTTGGCAACGAAGTTGGGACCATTTTCTTTAAGCTTTTGATAAACCACTTTTTGATAACCCAGATTACCAAAAGATAAACTGTGGATAAAGATCAAAACCCTATCTCAAAACTTGGTATCTTGTGAAAAGGTAGCATGGAAAGCAAAAGACAAATGAGATACTTTCATAATATCTCCAAAACTCTGAAGGGTAGTTATCATCAATGTTCTGGCTGGAAGCTCCTAATGCTTGAAGGCCCCATGCAAGCCAGAGGCATAAAGGCATTTCTATAGTCTCAGATGAAATCAGACTACATTAAACTCTTACCAGACTAATACTAGAACAAAAATATCTAAAAAATGTATTCTTAAGAACAGACTGTAACGAATTTTAGGTACACGTATCTACAGTCAATGACAAACTGCAGGTGAATAGAGTTCTCCTCTTCCTGTCCTGTTTGTAGCACCAGCTCAGACAGGACATCTAACCGCAACCTCATTCATTTGAGGGGTGAATCTACTTTGGAGGAGTGAAGAGGAGGAAAACTCCATAGAAAGAGTCCACAGCCCTTTCCCCGCCCCCTTCTACCAGGAGAAAGGAATAGTTTACTGCCTGCAGATCTACAACGAAACTTGCATCCCTAGAGTAGTCCTAAAATAACCAGTGACAGGGACAAATTGAGTGTGAAAGCAGGATTAAATCCAGGCTTGTGACCTGGGTATAACATGTTGAATTAGTGTGCTGCATCTTAACAGCCTCACTCAAACATTCGTGAGATATTATCATGTTAGTCTTAGTCTTAGCAATGGGGCAGTAAGATTTCTCCCTTTTTGTTTCCTTGCTCCATCCCTACGTGTTCAGACAGCAAGTGGCCTACGGACTGTAACTGCAGTGTTCTCTTCATTCGTGATACTCCCCCTACCCTTTTATCCTGTAGGGTAGTCTTGATTTAAAAGCAGGCAGCATTTTAGCTCTCTTGGTTCACCAATTCATTTTTACTGAAGTATGGGGAGAAACTAAGTTTATGCATCTTATTTTCATCTTGGTGCATGTAAATGTCACACAGGGAGCTGAAAATCCAACCTGAAATATGGGAAGAAAAATGTTCCAGCATTCAGTAATATTTGCATTTTATTTTACTAATGACTTCATTTTTCACTGTTTTAGATAAGTGTTAGGACAGCCACATCACTGCGATTCATCAAGAGGAGCCTGCTTTATCACACAGTTGTATTAAAAAAACCTTTTGTAACGCTTTATACTTTAGTGGTTTTAAGAGATCAGCATTCATCATTCTGTATCTTGTTGGGTAACACTTCTCCGAGAAAAGCTAAAAATTGAATTGATCTTTCAACTTTATTAAAGAATTGGTAAAGTGGCGAAGTGTAATTGGTCATGCTTGTCTGGCCGCCTGCTTTCAATTGCGGCTCCTATTGTCATGGACACATAAAGTAACTATAAGTGCAAACAAGGTAGTAGGGAAAATGGCACTCACTGGAGAACATGGAATGCTCTATTCAGGACCTTTGTTAGGATTTACTCTTAAATTATGATTGTATCTTCAGTTACTTTATAAACTTATTTTCTGCCTATTACTGAAACACAGAACGTGTTTCTCTCCAGGAAGTTAGTTCATAAAAGTGCTTAGGTTTTAGATTACTAGGATTTTCTACATTATGCAACAAATAGAGAAGAAATTGTACACAACCCCTGCAGTCCTTCTTTCCTAGAGAAGGCTGTGTAGGCAGTATGTGTATATGAGAAAAGTAACTTCTCTTACATTTTTGCTGAGAGTTTAAATTACAAATTAATATACTAGAACAAGAAACTTCTTAAATGAAGAAATTCAGATTTCCTGAATAAAAAATTAGAGGGTTTAAAAACAATCCCTGCTGATTCTTTCCTTGTAATTGTTCTTACTGAAGCAACTTTTAATGGCTTGCAGCTTTAACTTTGTGGATTGCAACAGTGTCCAAACAACTGCCTCTAGATCTGCAAGGAAAATGTCCCTGTGCAACTTGTATAATCTACCCATGTGGACACAGCCATCTTCACTCCTTCACAGAATCAGAATCACAGAATCACCGTGGTTGGAAGGGACCTCTCAGATCATTGAGTCCAACCTTAAAAAAAAACACAACAACAACAAAAAAAACCCCACCAAAAACCAAACAACAACAAAAACACCAAACACAGGTATCATCACTCCTCCTACGACCTCCTGTGTCTTCCTTCCAGAGACAGCCCCTAAAGCCACATACAAAGAATCATAGAATAGAATCATTCAGGTTGGAAAAGACCCTTGGGAGTCCAACCATCTACCCTACTCTACAAAATTCTCCCCTACACCATATCCCCCAACACCAAGAAACAAATAAAAAGTTGCATCCCTCACATCTTGTAAAGCCAAAACAACAAACACACTGGATGTTGTTCTCTGACAGGAGCATTATAAAACTAAACCACTACGTTCTTACCCTCCCATTCTACATTTGGCACACAAAACTTACTAGGCATTTTGGTGTTGCTGCTGTTTAATTACTGTGATCACAACAATGTACCGGGGGCCTTAGACATCACTTATGCTCTGCAAAAGGAGGAAACAGAAGTGTGACTTGAACAGTGGAGGGTTTGCAATTCAAGTAAAATAAAAGATAACAGGTGGATGCAGATGAAGCGTGAGAAGTTAACAGGACAATAGGCTGCAAATCCAGGATTTCAGTTCTTACCTATTGTTCTAAGAAGGACACGGAGGAAGATAAACTGGAAAGCTTTTGTAGATGTTTACAAGGAGCTCCTTTATGTTAAAAGTTGGAAAGCACATTATCTAAAAGCCAAGGTTGTGCTTGTAGCTTCACAAGATGTTGAAGGAGAGAAAAAAAAAAAAAAAAAAAAAATACGATCTGTTGTGACCTATCCTCAGAAAATCTGAGTGGCAATCGGGAGAATCTTTCAAAAGGCACATTGAAGGGATACCTGTGATATTGGTGGGGTGTGGAAAACAGAAACATGAAAAGATGGATTCACACTTGAAGAATACTGCTGACTGTGTTGAAATAAGCTGATCAGTTAGGACTGGCACTACGGAGCCAGGTTTAGAGCTTTTGCTAAGAACAGAAGTTTCCCAGGAGTCCAGGGGATTAAAGTGGGAGGGGACAGAGTCCAACAGGGACAGACAAAACTTCTACAAATCAGACCAAGACCAAGAGTCAGACTACCAGACTGTCTTGTCCCTGGCAGTTGTAAGATATAGGCAAGTACCATAGAAATCCCTGACTGCAAAGACACTAATGATTTCCAGAGCCAGATGCTACATTCAAACAGTTGTATTTTACAAGCTATGATGGAGCTAGAACTGAATTTCTCTGCTCCTCTTCTGACTTCAATACCTCCACCACATCCTGTGACGGTAATTTCCACTCTGTATTTTTTGTTTCCTACCTTCTAATCAGCACAATATCTATACCTTGGTCCATCAAAAGTTAAAAAAAAAACATTTGGGAAAACACTAGATAGGATAAAAATAATTTCTAAACATTCAGCAGAAGAATGAGCCAGCTTGAGGCTTCCTCCACAGCTAGTCAAATTATCTAACATGGATAGTGACTGCTTCTCTCTCCAGAAAGGGCAGAACAAGCTCAGGAAGTAATAGGGAAAGAAATACAGAAAAATCTCCATAAACATCAGAGAAATCTGTGACTTGATATTGCATCTGAACTTGAACATGCGATATGTAGAGATGGCAAATCATCTGCAATCACCAGGGAAGAAGGAGAAAACTAGTTTTCACCCTCTACACATACATACACATGAACTTCTCTGAAGGAACAAGTTTGAAGTTATTCAGGCTCCCCCAGCATGCTCTTTTGGATTTTCCTCCTGTAAAGGCTTAAGAGAGAAATCTTATATAGTTTACTTTGTGAATAATAATTGCAATCTACATGCAGTCTTAAGTTACCAAAGAACCACCTTCAGAAACCAAACTAAGTACTCAAGTGAGTGCATAGTGACAGAAAAAAGGTTCTCCTTCTGCAAGTTCATTGATTAGGAGTGGGGCTCTAATTGCATGAAATTGCAAGAAAGTTTTCACATAATCTGAAAGTGGCAAACACAGGCTCATAGCACATTTTATAGAATGGGGGCGGGGGGGGGCAGAATTCTTCTTTTCTTGAATTATCTTTTAATGTTACTATCACAAGTGAAAAAGGCAGTTTTGGTTAAGAAGGTTGACTTAAGAATAAGAATCAAATTAGTCAATTCAAACCAAATCTGGATATTTTGGCAAAGCTGGGAGTGCTTGGATGCGTGTTTGTATTTAATTTCATATGAGCCAGCCACAACATCTGAATCCAAATTCATATCAGAATTATAATAACCTTGGAAGATATTCAGATGGAACAGTCTGGCTTGAAACTATGGTTAGTTTTCAAATTGTATGAAATTTGCTGTGAATTAGGACTTTTCCATGCCTGTGAGACAATAAATGCTGCTTTTTGGGATGTTATGTGATTTTTTTTAAAGCTTCCCTTTCTCATAAAGCTTAATATATATATATATACACACACACACACCAGAAAGAAATGAGGAGTGCTTATCACTGGATTGGAATTTGGTTTATAAAGAACACTTACTTGGATCCATGCCTTCATTTCTGTCACACATCCAGGAATTATGTCAAGGTAGGAAATTTGTCTCTAGGATATCATAAAACGTGCTCTGAGTTTCATGTGCAAAAGATGAGCTCTACAAGTAATTACAGACATGTGGCTATGTGTCTTTTATTTATTTTACACACTTTATGTGTATTTTGGTTTGTTATTACATTATATTATCAAAGTTCATCCTGCAGTAGGTGTAGCTATAGCCTTTCCTTCTCCAGCTCTTAGGACCAGGCACCTCCCCAGCACACACTCTTTCTGTACAGGTGCAGGTCCAGGGTACATACCACCCCTCCTTCCTGTGGTGCCTACATGCTTGAGGTCCCATGCACTGGGGCTTGGACTGGCAATGCTGGGAGGGTCACAAGATGTCCAACACACAGCCCATAATGAATACCAGGATGCTTGAGCAAGGAAGAGAGTTGCTAATCAAAATGTTCATCGCTGAAATACTGCCATTTTTTAAAAATGAAAGGTAGTAATGTTTAGAAAACTGCACAGATAACGTGTTAGAAAACCCCACAGGTAACTCACCTCTTCTCATGACTAAGCCCTTGCTACGTGGGATTGTTGGTCTCTGCAAGATCAGAGAAGGATGCTCAGCCTCTCAGGCCCATAGTGGTGGTGGTAGCCCTTCTGAGATCACAGAGGTAGGAACAAAGACGTGTTTAGAGAGGGATACACACTACTGACTCAAAGCTGCCTAGAATTTTTTTAAGCTCTTTTTTGTCAGAAAACATGTATTTGTCAAAACACATTAACGTGAAAATGTATGAACCACTGGTCTGTGGCAATTCAGATGTCTTCTAGGATTGCTTTTTTTACTGGAACTTAATTTTATGGTTCTGTAGAACTTGTTGTGATTAGTATATTTTTTGCATGCTTACGTATGTGGAGTGTAGAAGAAATTGCTATTAAACCTAACTGCCTCCACAAGACCACAGGAAGAAAGCCAGCACAGCAGTACTCTCCCTCAGTTACTCTATGCGTGTTGCAATTAGCAGCACCCCTTTTATGTAGCGCATCAGTGTTGCAAAGCCAGTCTTTGGCTGGGGTTATAACCCTGTGACTGCGGACTGCACATCCCCACCTGCTCACACATACACGCTCATTACACATCCTCTAGCAACAAGCCATTTCAGGTGATACCTAGTTATGGCAATAAACAGCATTGAGAGGAAAAAACATTTTTTCCCCCATCTAAGCCTGGAAGTGTTGACTCTACTTCAAATGCAAAATCCAGTTCCTCAGTTTAATTGACCGGCTCTTAAGATTACGCAGCCAACGCTATGATGCACCCACTACAGTTGTCTTTTCTTATTTCTCCTTCATCTCTATGCCTGAGCATCAGCCATGGCTGGGGTCTCTTCCACAGAGGCTGAGAAGGTATCAGTGGACAAGAAATTCTCAGGCATGACATTTTACTCCAAACACTCTCTTTTCCCTAACTGATGACCCTGATCTGGTGACCCAGAAACTGCTTACTTCTCCAAATCTCAGAAGCAAGCAGGAACAAAAAGAGAGAAGTGCTGGTACAGGAGAGAGAAAGCCCAGCGAGGAGGACATTTCTAAAATGATTCAGTGTTGAGAAAGATTAAGTACAAAGTGTATACCACACGCTGAAGTTTAAAAATGATTTGACACCTACAATTTGTGTCTTAGCCAAAGAAATGGAAATACATGAGTTCATCTTTGAATAAGGACAATCCAGGAGAGTGCCTCAGTCAAGCTTATTTAAAATAAAAAAGGTACAAGTATATAAGCTGACCGGCTTTTATATGATTTTCTGTGCTCTGGGTTCTTTAGCAACTCATCCTTACGTAATTTAAAAAAAAAAAAAGCTTTTCAGAGCATGTGTAACTGAAATCTTTCTATTAATCTGGATCAATTAGTTTTAAAAAGAAATGATGGACTCTTTTTATATAAAAGAGATTTAGCACTATCACATTGGCGATAGACTGATGCGTGGGGTTTCAGCGGCATTATCCGAATGTAGTGCCTGGCTCATGGATTTTCAGAAGCTGTAAGAGATCTCCCTGAAGGACAACAAAGAAATGAGAAAGAAGGGGATTTGCTTCAACTGAAATGAATGCAAATGGCATCTCCATTCATTTCATTCGCAGCAATCTGTCACCTTTTCGTTTCTGTTTCACACAAAAAATAGGAGATAATAAGGAAATAGTAACAGTATAAGTGGACAGAGTCTGACCATTAAAATGTTTACCATTCCAGCATGATGCCTGCAGATGCAATAAAATTGAAACTGGAAAGGTGTTAGAATTGCTGCCGGTTTCTATTCATTTGAATGGCAGCAACCCAGAACTCTGTTTTATGGTTTCATGTAGAGGGTCAATCCATTATCTTTTTTTCTTCCTGGGATCAAATAGCATTTTTGCGAGGATTCGGTCTCTGTGGCACGTTGAAGTGGAACCAATGTGCAGAGGTTTCAATGTTGAACCCATTTCAAAATTGAACTGCTTTACAAATAGTGAGTTGACTTAGAAATTGAACTTTAAAATATTAAATGTATTTATACAAGTTCAAAACATGGAGGTTCTCCTCGAAAATAATTACGTATAAACCCATCTACCATCCAGAAAAGTCACAGACTTAAATATCATGAGCTAAATAGAAGTAGCTAAATATTAAGCATGTTTTCCCCCCCGCCATTTTCTGTCTACATGATGACAAATGTAGAATGTACAGGAATCAAAGCATGATGTGGACTCTTCTTGGGATGGGAGAGAAAGAAGAGAGGCAATGAAGTAAAAAAAAAAACAAACCAAAACCAAAAAAA
Organism: Calidris pugnax; assembly: GCF_001431845.1. Lineage (NCBI taxonomy): Eukaryota > Metazoa > Chordata > Aves > Charadriiformes > Scolopacidae > Calidris > Calidris pugnax. The sequence continues at coordinate 9,446,447 of NW_015090920.1, forward strand.
CACATTATGTAAGGCAAGTATACACTGCTTATCAATGGCAAGGATTTGAAGCAAAATACTTAGAAAAGTGTACTATATATTTCCACTAAAAAGAGGAAAAGACCGCACATTATGCAAGGCAAGTATACACTGCTTATCAATGGCAAGGATTTGAAGCAAAATACTTAGAAAAGTGTACTATATATTTCCACTAAAAAGAGGAAAAGACCGTACTGGATAACTATATATGCTTTTTAATGTAAGGATGCATTTTGTTTATTTAAAGAGAGGAACTTCTTCATCAAGATTACAGCAATTATGAATATAATCAAAGAAACAAAATCGTGTAGCAAAGTAGTGTTGATTTATGATTGCTTCAGATTTAGGAAAGAATGCAAATGCTTATTTACTATTCTATAATATTCACAGTCTTCACAAGAAGGAAATAGAGACAGCAACAATGAAAGCGAATGAAGTCTGTAGTAGACAATCAAGGAGGAGTCTCAAGAAGAGAAGAGTAAGCAGACTCAGAAGTAGTTGTTGAATTTTAATTTCTTATCTAGCTATTCTAATTCCCGCTCTGGAAACACACTCTTGCCCGCTCTTGGCACACAGCGAAGTGGGGATGCGCATGGACATTTCCACATAGAAATGAAAAATTCGGCATAGAATGCAAGGGTCTACTCACAAGTAAACTTGCAATGTAAGAACCTTAACATAATCAAGTATCAATTAATAATTAGTTGGTTAAATATTGACTGAACGTTAGTCAATTAGTTGTTCTGAACTCACAGACCAAATGGATCTGCTTCAGCACCTGACCCACACAATGGACTTTGCAGGTCAGTATCTAACACAATCCACAGTTTGAGAAATATTTTCCAAAGCACAGCTAAGCTATAGCCTAAAAGATGCTTTGTACAAATGGATCTGTTACAATTTTTATATGTCGAGTCATTTTTCTGCAGTAAAAGGGAACACAAAGACCACCAAAGGACATACAAACCAGACTGATCTCAGCGCTAACAGTTTGTCAGAAACAGATACACAAAGTGATCTTTATGGTCGGTCAACAGGAATGCAATGATGGAACAGAAAAAGGTGCATTCTATACAGATGATTATGAATTGCTGTAGAAGTGGTCACACAGAACAAGAAAGTCAGTCTTTTTAAAAAATTCAATGTCAGTATTTCTTTAAATTCTAATTCTTAAATACCTAAATCTTAATTCCTAAGAAAGGCCTTCATGCTCTTTTGTACGCCAGTACCTTTAAATGAGGAAAAAACATCTTAGTATTTCTAGCACAGAACCCTGGAAGACAACTGTAGCTGGGAACATGCTCTGACCAGCCCTAACTGAGGCAGCGCTTCCTCTTCAGGAACTCTCCAAGAAATAAGACAACAGAAAAGTGTTAAAAATGAATTAAGCAGCCAAAAGTCCTGGTGAGGCCCAGCTAACACAATAACAGAATATGGCCCTTTTCTCAAGTGTTCAGCACTTTAAATTAAATGCAACTTGAGTATTGGTAATTATGGAATTAACTATTGGTAATTATGGAATCAACATTTTCTTCCTCCTTGATGCTGGTGCAGAAGAGACTGAAAACATTCACCATTTAGATCATTAGCAGGGCCCAAGGAGCTAGCTCCGGAGTATGGAAAACTTACGTAAAAACATTGGAAGAAATTCTGCTTTCAGAGCTGACAAAAATTCATGTCAACCACATTTGATCAATTCTGGCAAAAAATTTTCAGAATTATTTTTCATCTCATGTATCCAATTTATAGAAAAAGTTCCAAACAATGTAAATACTCTGCAAAATGTTATGTCCTGCAGTTTGGTAAAGCAATGAAAAAGAAAAGACACAGTATGTGTCCCTATACTAGACAACAGTATTTGCCTTGGACATTTCCTCTGTCCTTCTAGTGATTGATTCTAACCATCCAAATCCAGTGGTCAGGTATTACAATGAACCCGTTTTAGAAGCTGCCCTTTTACGGTCACAATGAACATAACACTAAATTTTCTAACCAAGAACAAAGACAATTTTTATACTCAACAGTGTACTGACTGTAGTTAAAAGATAAAATGATAGATCTTTGTATTGTTTTCAAATTTGTTCATAAGATCTGACACACTTTTATTAACATGTCACTCCTTTTTATTAATGCGTGTAATTTATTAAAGCTGAGTTATAGCAGCACTTGCCCGAAGTTTAATATCCTTAGAAGTAAAGTCAGAAAACAAAGAACCTTTCTCTATACACAAAAAGCAAGATAATGCAGAGGAATGACCATGAAAGTTAGATATTTTCCTCCTCGTATTTAAGGATATATTGAGTACCATATGCACTGCCCATTTCTGCAGAAGGAATAAATGAGATATATTGGTATGTGAAGGCTGAGCCGCTTGTTTTGCTGCTAAGACAGACATCTCTATTTATCTAATGAAGTTTGTTTTCTAAGAAGAAAAATACCAAAGTATGTAACTCAGCAGAGCAAGTTCACTACCCTTTTGTGTTCAATAAAGATAAATTTTGAACATCTGGAGCAACTTTGACCAATTTTGGTAATTAGTATCTAAGATGGGAATTAAACTCAAAATTTTCTAATTAGGCACCAACTCAGCAGGCTGTCAAGATATGACTTATTAACCAGATCAGTAACTAGATCAGAAAACATCACCAAAGAATAAAATTCAACCAATCATCATCGCCAAAGATTTTTATTTTTTTTTAAGAGATACTTACATAAAGAAATGCTTTTAGTATTGGCAGACAGGTTAATCCAACCAAGTATCACACATCTTAACGGCGAACCCAGAACACACAATCACAAATGCAACCAATAAAAGACCAGGGAGATTCCTTTCACATACTTGCTTTGCTTAACTGAGCTTTGGAAGGGGAAACTAGAAGGTCTCCACATTACAACCCCCAGGCAAATTGCTGTTCACCAATGGCAGCATATCATTAGTTTTAATGAACAAAAAGAAGACACCTTGGTAAACTAAGTCAAGTAATAAGGAATCTTTGCCAACTGTTAAGCTTTTCTAAATGCTTCGTTCTCCCAAGTTTCTCTCCCTAGAAGGGGAAAGCATTTAACTGATATTTAGTATTTTATAAAAATATATTAACTCTTAAATAAATAAAAAACCTTAATATCTTCAATTTTGACTTTACATCTTGTTGCATTTTTTTTTAATCTATGCATCATGAAACTGCAGTGTAAACTGTACTTTGAGCACCTCTTAAAGTAACTGTTAATTTACTGATGGTGCTCCACTGCTGCAGACTTTCGGACACAATTAGGCTTGACTTTGTGCTCTGTAGGTGGGCCAAATCCTACTGAAATTTGCTCCACTTTAGCTTCCTAGACAAAACTGACTTACTGCCAATAAAAGGCATGAAGACAATGAAGTGTGAGCTTTATTTGTCTTAGAAGAAAGAAAAAATATAACCATTTAAAATACTTGTATTAGATGAATGAATACCACAAAGAGAAAGAAAATCTAGATAAGGAGAGAACAGTGTTAGCAAAGAAGAAATTTAATAATACTTGGATCATAGGTTTTAAAATAGAAATTATAAAATTATTATTAACCATCTAATAACTGAGGTTCTGAAAATTACATCTGGTAGGAGCTGTGAATACAAGAAACACAACTTGTTTAAAAGCTGGGCATAACATGCTGGTTTGAGAGAATGCAAAATGTGTTTGCGTAGGGTAACGCAAGATTGGACTCAAGAGCCATACTTAAGTGCTTAAAAGCACATTCGAGAAAAAACATGAGGGGACTCTGATCTATCTTTATTGGATTGGTAGATATCCAATGAATAGAAAAGCTTGCACCATGCCTTAGTAAATAAATAAACAAACACATAAGATAAATAAATACAGCTATATAGCTAAATCCCATTCTGCTTTAAGTACTGTATCCCCAAAGTTCAGCTGACTAGCATTTATGGAAAGTTTATCTCAGCAAGCTTTACATTTTAAGAGAGAGCAAGACCATAGCAACTAAACTAAATTAATGCAGTGAGAATGAACTGCAAATCTACAGTAAATTCAGAGGCAATTCTGTCAGAGGGCACATCTTGAGCATCGTATCAGGTCCCACATTACAGATTTCCCTGTAGTGGAACGTAATTAGGCAAAGGATATAAACAATCCTAAACCTAAACAATCTCTCCCACCACAATACAAGCTTGCTAACAAATTTAGATTGAAAATCACAATCTGTTCAGGGAATAAAAGAAAAAGCTTGCAGTAACCAACTGGCTAATTCTTTACACTAGGTTCAACATCCTCCATACCACAGGGTTGCTGCATAGCCTTTGTGTTGCATAGCCTGCTCTTCAAAAGAAAACCCGAAGGCTTCCCTGGGAAATGAATGAAAATCAAAATTGTTACCTTCATGCATGAGCATGTCTTTGGGACTCCATTGCAGGGTGCCATTCTCAACTGTTCTGAAGAGCATTATAGTATGGCCTCTCTCAACTAGTCCTTATGCCTGCCCCAATCACGTATACTCTCTTCTGGCAAAGCGCAAAGAAGGCTGGAAAGCTGCAGAGGGCAAGGTGCTGGTGCTTGCGTGGAACAACTAAAATGCCATCAAGCCTGACCACGGTCTGGTGAGTAAGAAACAAAGTTGTTCATCCTGGGTATCCTTCTCTATCTGCCAAGCAGATAGGAAACAGCATCCCATAATCAACTGCAGTAAGTTACTGATAAATGGTATCTAATTACTCTTAACCCTTTTTGTCCCCTCTGATACTGGGGTTTTCTCCCTTCTCCCTTTCACTTTGTATCAGATGAAGAGTATTAATGGTCTTCCACTGTTTTGCATCTCTCCCACAGAAAGGATTGCCTTCTAAAGGGCAAATTTATCTATTTAAAGGCAGTTACATCATTACAAAATCTGGTTCCGGATTATACAACACCACAATGGACTTCTGCAATCATGGTGTAAGATAACCTTTTTAAAGAGAATATTATCTGAGCTCCCATTGAAGAAGAGACACATGAAAGGAAATCGTAAAAGCTAGAAGTGAAATGGTACCTTCCATTCTGTGAAGCACAACACCTACTGCTAAACAACCACCATAAGGTAATCAGGAGTTCTGGCCCAAACTATTCGAACAGAAAAGAAATCAAACAAAAAATGGGCAGTCGTCATGCTGATCAAAAGTTTTCTGAGCAAGACTTGGACCAAATGCACTCTCACTACATCCAATGCAAGGTACAGAAGAAAACTCCCCAAATTCCTGAGGAGTTGGGAGGAATTTGGACAAGCAGAGAATCTAGAACCCATAGCAAATGTAAAACACTGGCTTTCAGTCAACTGTGATTGGTATCACTTGAGCAAGTACAGACCTGTAGACCACATCCTATATATTCTTGCTTATCTTTTTTTTTTTTCTTGGTAAAGCTGTGAAATGGCTCTCCAGACATCAGGCTGCACTGTAATTTTTACTTCATAAGAAATTTACAGTTTCATATCTTTCCTAATGGGATTACGTGAATCATTTACATTTCAGGAAATAACTTGAGTATCAATCACTCTGACTCACAAGTAAGAGCACACAGAAAGGATCAAGATGAATCTAAAAGTTGTTTTATTATTAGGAGTTCATTTTTAAAGATCTTGACATTTATTGGCTTGAAATCAGAGGCAGTATAAGAGACTGGTTTGCTGTGCAAAGTTTCATTTTTATTACATGAGACCTAGAAAAACCTCTACAGTTAGAATCATGTTCCTGTACGATTCCTTAGCACCAGCTAACTTAAATGAAGTCTTCCATACAGCATATGTGTATGTTCAAGTGCATACATGTATCTGATTTTAATTGGACTAGCATTTAGACATCAACTGGCTTTTTTTCATATGTGATACACTGAGATCACCACAGGAAAAAACTCTTTCATCTATATGCCCCTTAAAAGTAGCACTGAAGCAGTCACAACTTACCAGAGACGCCCTCTAGAAGGAAGCAGCCAGCTTTCATAAGCCATTCAGTTCTTGCTTTTCCTATTATGCTACCAATATTTTGCATTATTATAAAGTATTATCGGTACTCCGATCAGAAGGGAAACTCCCAAGAATGCCAACATAGGCACAGTGTGCCACTTGTAGAGTCTGCTAAAGTAACATGGAGTTATGGGGTATATCAAATCTTGACTGGGAAGAAAACAGATCTACCAGTTCCTGAATATTTGGATAACCAGCAAAAAGATCTAAAAATTTTCCCACTTCTATTTTTTCTAAGATCATAAGTGTCTAATTAGATCTGTATGCTATGTCTGTACATGAACAAGAATATTCCTGTTATTTTTTATGTGAAACTGTTTACAAGAGAAACAGCAATTAACAAAGAGTATTTTCTGATTTCCACTCTAATTTAAGCACAGTTATAAAAACTATACATATTGTCAACAGTTGCTATTATTGCCAAACCCCAAAAGTTACTTTCTACTTATAAGGAAAAATTTCTACCAGTCTGCAGAACACTGCTATAGGGCAAGACCATGCAACCACATTCAGTACATTTACTTGAAGTCCAAATATATCACTTGACTAAATGGGTCTAGATAAATGGATTATGACAGCACTTTCAACCCAGATTTTGCAAGTAATTTAAGAGAAGAAAGTAGATAAATTAGGCAGATATGAGCCTATATACCCATAGTTCTAGGTAGAATTTTGCAGCAGTTACTTTTGAAGGAGGTAAATATGACAGACTTAGAAAAAGAGACCCAGTTCTTTGCATGTGCCATGTTGGAACAAAGTTGGGTAGATGGATTTATTACATTTATTTATTGCATTTACACTTATATCTTATTTTTTATTTTGTCATTCTAGACTTCCCTTTTTTAGGTACAAAAATGGTATGTAACTGGCTAAAAGTTCTAAAGCTCTGTTACAGCAATATTTCTATCCAGCTTCCCAATATTTCCTTATGATGGCCCACAAATATGTACCAGACAGAAAAGGAAACACATTTCCTCAGCATTTTCTTAACTTTATTGATCTTCACTTACTATATTACCTCATACCTTTTTGTTGTTGTTTGGTTTTGTTTTTTTGAGTAAACAACAAAAGAGCTGTGAAAGGTTTGATCAACGGTATTTTCACATTTTGTGGTCATGGCAAGTTGGACATGAGAGTTTCATTTAGAAGCAGCCAAGGTGGATGAAGACAACAGGAAGGTGGAGAACACAAAGCAGCAAAAAGAAAGAGGAAAGAAAAAACAAAATAAACAAAAAGTGAAAAAGAGAAAAGGAAAAAATGAATCAAAAATAATTAAATAGAGACCAGTGGAAAGGGAAAAGGATTATTCTCATACAATAAATGTTATACTCAAGAACACAGCCACCAAAGAGAAGAATCAGAGTTCCACACAGCAGGAGAGAGACTCAACACAGTTTTCTATAAGGAAACTCTTTGGTCCCTCCCTCTCACCACCACAACAGGGGCTCAGTTCAGCATGGCTGGATGCTAAGAGAGTCAGAAAACCAGTACTGCAGTTTCACTGATACTCAAAGACATTTTCATTGTATGAAATCTGCTAACTAAAGCAGGCAATGGATGATTTATGTTAGCGTTTGCCTTTGCAAGGACAGAATGAATATATTTACAGCCAGTGTAATAGTAGCTTTACAAAACTTATCCCTACAGTTCCTACTTTAGGGTTAGATTATATAGGACAACTAGACTAGACTTCAAGTATAACAATTCAGCTTTGCCACCATCAGGATAAAATCCTCCAAGCACCAAGTAACGTACTGGGATCTACCACTCAGTATTACCACAGACCTTCACATGCATTGAAATGTTATTATTTGAAAGAACCAGGAAAAGCAGGAAAGCATAATAATGAAAAAATTGAACACTTGGGATGTTTGCATTTCAAAGCTTGGAACCAAGGAGTGTGAGAGAATAAATTGATTTCAATCTTTGCTTCCTTTAAGATCAGTTTACAGCATTAATTTTATAAATGTACTATGCATCATAAGATGTAGGTGTACACTGACAACTGATAATTTTGTGAAGCCAACTGGGTAGGCATATTAATAATTTTCAGATGCTTTTGAATAGGACAGATATAAATGTGAAAGATTATGATTTACGTAACTACTGGCAACACTTATCTCAAACTAATTTATCAAAATTGCTCAGAAATGTTTTGCTCTCCTGTCTCTACTTTCTCTATATTTAGTATTTTCTTGCAAAGGAGGGCTTTATGAGCAGAAAGTGTGAGCAAAAAAGCTATCCCAAAGAAGTCTGTAAATACCGATTGTTGTATTCATTGGCTGGCTCTTACTTTGATTTTTTTAATTTTCCTTCTGTGTTGGGATTTTTGTTTTGTTTTCATTTTCTTTGCCCAGAGAAGTATTCCTGAACTGCAACCACCACAGCTTTGTCTTTTCTTCTGATAAATATGCACAGACAGTTTTGAGTCCTGTGAACTTTTTTATTATTATTAAGTTTGTCAATTGTCAGCATTTGTATTTCATTCCAATGATGAATGGAGGCATTAGATTTCAGCATTAAAATGTAGTTAGGATTGTAATGAGCATCATTAGGAAGCATAATGGGAATCAGCACTGGATCTCATTTTAGGATTTTTTTTTTCTTTATTTGCTTTATTTATTTATCTTCTTCTTCTTTTCTTGCTAAGGCAGGTGAAAACTCTACAGTGCTTATTTATGTCTTTAAACAGACAGCCATATCTTCTTATCCAAGACTCTTGATTCTTTTAAATCCTGTCTTGTTTTTTTGAAGTCAGAGCTAGAAAGTCCTTGTAAAAGCATCACCACAATCCATTCTAACACACATACTTTGATTCTAAATTCTGCTTTGTAGCTCAACTGTATGTCCTTACTGAATATAAATTTTTGAATGAACGTGAGCCATCCTTGCACATGAATCTGAATAGATCAATTCTTTTTTACAGAAATGAATAGCTTAGTACTCTGAGGTGGCCCTATAGCAAAGAATTGCAAAAATGAAAGGTAATCCATATTCCAGCTGAGTGACTGGCACGTTTTTATTTTCAAAAGTTTGCAAAACATTTGCCATACCCCAGCTCGGGTTGCTGTACAATACAATACTAACACTAACCAACTGACCCCTCAGGGAATCCTAATTTGTGAATGCGAGATTCAGTTCTTTATTGATTAAATATAGATTAAATGCTGTGGTCTGCAGTTTGATTTGAACTTCTATTAATTTTGTGTTCAAGTATTTTAATTTCTATTAAGACATCCTTTTAGAAAGAAAAAATGTTTTTGCAATAGGACTATGCTGAAAGTGCCTGCTTTTTCAGCCTCTTTGTGCAGATCATAATCTAAATCAGTTAAGCACATCCTTGGATTAAAAAAAACAAAAACAACACTGAGGACAAGAAAAGCAAAACCAAGATCATTACTGATCAGTATGTAAATCAAAGCACTTTGCAGTTTCTAGCACAGCATACGTAGGATGTGGTACACAGATGAAGATCACTGTTTATTTAATCCAAACTGTCCAGGAAATAAAAATCCGTAAAAAAACATAGATAGAATGCAAAGGGCCCTAGAAGGGCCTTCTGACTAAACCTGGACAATGCACCTAAGAGGTTTTTGTACTTGGGATGTAGACAGAAAAAAAAAGAAATCAGTGCCTGCCTAAGAGATGAATAAAAGATACATATTGCTGGAAATATCCTGCTATGGGTGACAAGATCACTCTACATATACTTGCTCTGTACAGAAGCATCTCCGTGAAGGTTTAACCACCTGATTTTAGAAACATCAAACTTGACAAAACATCAAGAATGGAGATCAGACACTGAAACTTGCAATTATGCCATGGCGCTTGCGTAACGATACATGTAATTCCACAACTGGGTCCTGACATGATCTGTGGTAAGAAAAACAGTCAAAACTAAGTCTGTTCCCAGAAACTGTGCTGAATAAACACAAATCTGTTTTGTTTTCCCTCCCTATCCCATCATTACTTGTCTGCGGACTAGCATACTTCCTTCTCTGTGTGATGTCTAACCTTCTGTCCTAACTCCTATCTATTTTGCATTCTTTCCATACTGCCAACACGTTCAAATACAGGCACAATTCTACCATGGAAAAATAAAAAGAACAAATTACGAAATGAAGAGATTAAATGAACCTGATTAATTATTAAGCAGAAGTGCACTCACTCCTGGCCACCTCATTCCAAGCCAAGATCATCCACCATTTGACCAGCCCTGTGACTCCTGAGTGACACTACTCACGTCTCATAACCATTCTTCATTCCAGAATTACACCTGACTTCCATTATACAATTACAACTTAAGGAGTTTGTCCCAAATCTGAACTCATTGTTTTATTTAGAATTCTATTCCTATGGAAATACAACAGTTGTGAAACAAAACACTGCATGTGGATATCCATTTTCACAACTGCCATAGACAAAACAGCTATGCTTAGGACACAGCATGCAAAATCAAGTCTGTTAGGAACTTTGTTCTCCTCTGTATCTTGCGGAGTTGGTAAAAATGTTCATACTCAGCAACTGCAAAACCTAAACCATCATGAGATATGCAATCTTTGTATAAGTAAACTAAATCGCAATTGAGAACTATAATAAAGTGTTTCTAAAATTGGTAATCTGAGGGTAAGAGAGTGATGAATGTGTCGTCTTTAGTAAATGATCCATCATGGTAACATTGTTGAAGCAACTTTCCTTGGTTTTGTGAATTACACTCCATTTATTTCCATTTGTGATTCCATAACAAAGACAGATTACTAAAAATATTGGACTTTCTTCCATATGCATAGCTTCGATTTTACCCTTTTCATGCACATTAAATGCCCCGTTGGGAGCCTGGGAAAGGAATGGATAAGAAAAAAGAAATGTTAATTAAGTCTGCTGTGTGACACGGGGTCGTGGCCTTGATCTTCTCCATACCATCTGTCAGATCCCAGCTAATGCTGTAGGGAAACTCATAAAGAGTGAGTCAGCCAGAGAAAGAGAGCGTTCACCTCTCTTGCATACTGCTTTCCATCTATATGGTGCAAAGTGTGTTATAAAGGAGTTTTGTATCATTTTCTTTTTAAAGTTTCCATGGTGTGGTTGCCATCCATGACTTTTCACATGGTACAATGGCTTCTCATTTTATAGTCTGGCTCGAAGTTACATTTCGCCAAAAAAGAATCTTGTTTATTTTTATGTTCCTGTTTATCTAAATTAAAACATTTTTGCTTAAAGGCAAAGCAATCCTTTTCTTAAGGGTATTGCAGAAAAGCAGACCTATGTTCTGCACAGGCACATTACTTTATAATTTGGAAACAGACTTTTTAGCTTTTAAGTATTATCTTATAAATGGAAGAACTGTTCAAACTGTTACAAAATAGTTCCAGGTGTCTGAACTCCCTCATCCCTGCACCATCCATTTTCACTGTCAAATATGTTCTTGTCCCAATTATATGTTGGAGTTCAAGTGGGGAAACAGGGAGCAGGAAAGGGCCATTTCACTTCTACAATTTTTATCTGTCCTTAACACCCATTCTTCTATTTGGCTTTGCTGAAAGCCCACTTTTAATATGATAATCAAAATCATGGTTCAAAAATAATTAAGTATCTATATATGTCAGATTAATATAGTTTTAGACTAGCTTTAGGTGTTATAATCGCAATGATTTTGCACCGAATAGGATTTTAAGTAGATGGATTAGAAGGAGATTCCTCCCTTAAAAAAAAAAAATACTCATGCACTGCTAAACTACCACATTTAGAAACAGCAGTAGAAGAATTTTTAGCATTGTAAGTTTAAAACTAAGCCTGCTAATCTTTAGACTACAATTGGTATTTGCCTGTCACTGACTGACTTTGGTCTTTATTTTATCAGAGTTTACCAGCTATGCATAATTCCATTTTCCGGGAGACTGACCAACATTACTCCACTGCACCCATCCTCAAAGTGTCTTTCATTTCTTAGCAGAGCAGCGGGCAACGTTCTCGTTACAGTGGTTTCATTTCCTGCCTCTTCCTGGTGGCGGTTTAGATTTCTCTAAACACAGGCTTTGTCATTGCCATCTCGAGATGATACCAGCCAGAGAAGTAAACACTCCTCTGCTGTTATTTTTCACGTGCATACATCTAGCACTCACTCTTTTATGGGTATGTTGCCAAATACTGTACGCTGTGGTTTTTAGGATGCGATCAGAAAGAACACGCGTGTGAGTGTTCTATTTGTATGTGAAAAAAATCCAGATACATATATGCTTTAAGGAAGATTTCTCCTGTTAAAATAAATTTTGGAAAAGACAGTATTTCAGAAGGAAAAAAAACCCACAAACTTCCTCACACACTGCGGGACTTACTCTTTAGTTCTTAATATGAAAGAAATCCCTACTGAGAGGCCCCACTGACTTAAAATCAGGAGAATACTCCCAGGGTTTACAGTTGTTGGATCCAGCCATCACACGCATTGCTTTTGCAGTTGTTTTTTTCTCCATAAGGAGGTTTTATTTTCCCTTCCTTCTTCCTTTAGAGCCGCTTAACCCCACAGTGAAGTCAAAATCTTTTTACTTGTGTGATTCCACATCAAAAATCTGTGCTGCTATGGAAATGAATTTGATACCATAAATTCAGCCATGCAACTTCACTGTGGGGATCAAGTATGAAAGGGAGATTGGCTGAGAACAAGCAAGCTTTTAATCTCTCCCCTAATTATCAAGTGTGGCGAGACAAATTATGAAGAACAAATGAAGGGTGAATATTCTAATTATTTTCAGTCCGCCGTGTTTCAGAACTTCTCCTGTGTCCTTAAGTCCATCACTACTGTTCTGTTTAGTTAGTAAACGTATACAGACAAAGTATAAACTACACAAAAGTCCAAGTCTCAAGCATTCTTACAGATGACAATTATGAATTACAAAGGTCATAAAAGGAGAACTCCATATCCACCACTTTCTATCTTCTTATTTGCATTCTAAGGAATTTTTCTCATTGGTAAAACTGGCTGAAAGAACAGAATGCCTCCTCATAAATTAAATATTTGGGGGACACTCATTTGTCACAGGAAAAAGATTATGCTTTAGCTGCAAATCAAATTTGTTAGTCACTACTACTTAGATTATACACATACAATTTCTCCATTTCTTTCCACTCCAAAAAACTCCAACAAAGGAAACAAAAAAACCTCAAGAACTGAAGGACATGGAATAACATTTTTGCTCTCAACAGTCATTGCCGAAGTATAAGCAAAATGTCAAATTAGGCAATTCATTAAAATAAAAACCAAAGTAGTTTTATTTCTCACCTATAAGAAATCTCTATTCTCTAACAGACGATACCCTACAAATATGGTAAGTTGTACTAAACAAAATTCAATAGAGGTACAGGGAAAATGACAGCATGTACAAATAAAAAACCCAGACAAAGGTAAGTACATAATACAGTATTATGCTGGCTGTATTATTAATAAAATCAGCAATGAAAGAGGAAGCATGGTCTAATTAGCAGTGTTTTGTCTCTGATTAAGGACAGTTGTAAAATGGTTGGTCTGGGGAAGAGTCAGCTAATTTTTCTGGGCATGATGACACTGGGTAACTACGCCACGCGTGACCCTGCTCACTTAACAGCAGCTCAGTCAAGGCAACAGAGTGCTATTCAGACCATTTATCCTTCTAGGAAACAGTATATCTTCTCTTTGGTTTCCTTTCTTGCTTCTTCTCTGAATCACTTTAGACCTTAAGCGCTTTGTAGCCTGAATAGCCTTTTCTAAGTACTTTTCCAATTATGTATCCTAGCAGATATTAATTCTGAGTATATCTTTAAGGTATAGCCAACAGACAAACAATAACAAAATTACCCATAATAATAAAAAAAAATTAAAAAATAAGGACAACATTCAGTAATGAACTCCAGAGGACAGACTAAAAAATAAACTGTATAAAAGCACGCTAAAAAAGGCCCAAACACTTAATCCCTAAGGAAATATTAAGAAGTTTGAATGATTTCTGACAGTTAAAATTAAAAAAATAAAATACAATAAAAGCTCTTGGTGCCACTATAAAGACAATTCCCTTCCCTTGGCATATAAGCCTAAGACAAATTCTGATCTAGTGGCAACAATGACCCATCTGGCTGAAGTTACACTAAGGAACAAAACAAGGTCAATGGACCTGATGGCCCAGAAACTTTGCAGCAAGTGGACACTGCTTCTTCAGTCAAGCTTTCATTGATTATATCCAAGACATTTCATATTTTCAAGTTGTTTGATCCAGTTCAAGACTCAGAAACCAACTTTAGATGAGAAAATTTGTATTTTTTTTCTACCTTATAGACTTATGCTTATTAATTATACAAATTTCCAAAACACAAATTCTGTAACTGAACGTAGCTCATGAGATGACTTCTATAGATTCTCTTTTTTTAAAAAAAAAAAAAACCCTTTCAATATACGTTCCCAGGGATCAGTGCAAACTACAGACTTTGGATCTGATTTGTTCAAGTATGACAGCATGCATTGCAGGAGCTACCATTGCACTGTCAGAGTGCAGATAGTCATCCTGCAGAGAGGACATCATTTCTTATCCTGTGGGTGTGAATGGAATTATCACATAAGGTTGTATTTTAAGGTATTGTCTGGATTTAACTTCATTCCTTCTCTCATTCTTTTCTTATTGCATCCTTCTTTACCCATCTTCACTTCTAACAAACTAATGACAATATTATTCAACACAAATGTATTGGTAATGCAGAATGACAATAATAGAACCAATTTTGAGCCAAAATCTGAGGTCATTATCTTAATTCAAATTACAATGTGGTTGCATATATGCAAGTCCCAACCTTGCATCATCCCCAAACCCAAAAGCATAGAAATTCAGTCATTTACACTGGACATTAACTGAAGATGTATCAGAGATACAAAATGACAAAGTAGAAAAAATAACAAGCACGTGCACACAAACACAAAACCTGGTTAGAGGGGAAAGACAGACAGAAAGAAATCTCCTATATGTTGTCTGGAAGAAAAAGGAGGAACTGGAAGTTCCCAGTTAATTATACAGTGTTCACTACCTGCTTTGCAGGAGCACAGTAAACACAATTAGTTCTGAGCATGATATGTGAGATAAAAAAGCAGAACTGACAATAGCATAAAACGGAGCCTTTGCTTGCCTTCCTTCAGTGACAGCACCAAGCACCCCGATGTCAGCTCCACGCAGAGAAATCGTGTCAGCTGCATTCTCTGATGACCACTATTTCCCCAACCAAGAGACATTCCAATTTCTTCCTGTACTAAACTTTAGCCTCCCAAAGCTACAGCTGCCAAATTACAGGCTCCCTTCCACATTATGAATCTGTTCCCTTAGGAAAGATGGTATTTTCTTATTTCACTTTTGACCTTTTCCTGTTACTGGTAAGAGAGGATGATAATTGACCCTATTGTAGAAGAAGAGAGGTTGGTAGGAAATGGAAGCGTTATCAGATACATAAAAATTACTTCTCTATAATCCCTGTACTTCTTTTTAAGGAAAAAATAAGCCCTTTTCATCCAAACCCACTGAAGAGAAAGCAAATAAAAATGATCATTTTCTTTTAACTAAAAACTGTAGCTCTTGCTTACCCTGCTACTCTACAACAGGGATGGCCATGCAATAATAAAAGTTAGCATGTCTATAAATTATCTGCTCTTTTGAACTATTCTTCTTCGCATCTAAATCAGTTAGAGCTCAGGTGGTTGTTTTTTTCTGGCAGGGTGTCCTTGCTGAGTTTATTTGTATGGAAGATCAGATGTCAGTTGTCATGTGATTGAAACAAAAGGTTCTTGAATTTCTGTCTGTCATGGATTTACTATTGGAACCTGTAACTTCACCTGATCTCTCAGCAAAGGGCAAGCAGATAAGAAGAGGAAAATGTTTAACTGCTTCTGGTCTAGAGTTCATGCATAATTTATTTTAAATTTCTTGTTTAAACATCAAAGTTGTCTTGTTGGGTTTTTTTTGCCCAACTTTATGATGGGTCCTATTCTGAAGCCCCTACAACCTTAACAGCTCTTCGACTCCCACAACATGGATTTTGGTGTTCCTGTCAATCAACTTCACCTTGTGTAAGTGCCAGGCAATGGTAATTGATGTGAACAGAGCTATTCCTTATTTATCCCAGTGAAAGTAAGCAAGAAAGAAAACATGCTCTGTAGTGTGCATTTCTCATACATTCCAGCTCACTGCACAGTGGAAAATGGATGTTTCTTGACTGTTAACTATAATTTAAGACTAGAAATTGTGACTTTTCAAGTCATAAGTGTGAAAAAACTTTCACTTTAAGGGTACTCATGTGCATAAGCTTTGGCATAAAATATTTTGTTTTGCAAGTAGAAGTTAAAATTACCCCAGTTTGAAGCAAAAGCCATTATAGATTGGATTAATGTTTAATTCCAGCATTTGACTGAAGTAGCTGGCCAAAAGAATACTAGTAGGAGTAGATCACCTATTCTAACAGTACACTGAAGGCACTGCAGTGCTTTCTAGATTGATCTGAAAGAGCAGATTGGAACACAACGTTCAGCTTCCCACTGAATTTCTGTCCAGGTAATTGCTCAGCAGACAGGCTGGGAGCTGCCTTTAGGCTGCTGAGGACAAGCTGTGTGGCAACACGTACCGCTGCCCTAACCCATCACGTTCAGTGGGTCACACCAGCTGGAGACAAACGCCAGCCAGGCTGGGGCCGTGCCCCGAGGCTTGCAGCGAGGCACACGGCAGTTCTCTGTATCTCTAGAGAGACACAACCTATATAGCCAGAGTTAGGGCTACCCCACTGATTTGACCCATTCCATATAGCTACATTTGAGCTATGCTTAAGCACAGACTCTTTGGTTTTCATGTAAAAGAACACGCTTAGGACTGTGCCAAGACATGCCATAAAAGTGTCTGAGTATGTAAAAGGATCCCATATTGGAGGGTCCCAATCTGAACTGGCATAAATCTCATTTAAAATATGACTGCTATTTATTTCATACCCAGGCAATCTGTACAAATTGGGAATACAGCTCTTTTAAGGCCTTGTTTTACTGATAAAATAGCCCAACCTCTAAATTAGAAGCTTTTTTTTTTTTACTCCCTTTTAGTTTTGCTTTCTCTTTTTCCATCAGGAAGATACCACAGAAATCTAACAAATACAGAAAATTATATCCCTGATCTTTTTCTTCACAGTTTGCATTACACCAAGCAAAAAAAAAAAATCAAATGTTAGTTTATTGCACTCAATCTAATCTAAACCTACAAGCTAGGTTCAGGATAGAAAAGGCTGCTGGAACAGAATGAAATTTAAAAAAATGCCTCTATTTCATAAAGTCAGTTTTGGAAATAGGGAAGGCTGTTAAATTTGTTTTCTTTCTTTCTATCCTTCCTAGCTTAGAATATTAAATTATAACTATATATTAAAAGGTGGTATTTTCTTTGTTCCAGAGAGGCTATAAAACAGCATTACATAGTGACAATCAATCTGAACTGTAGCAATGGAATTCTGCTGTTTCAGCTCTTTCTGGCTGTCATTAGCAGAAAATAACTCCCCAAGGCTTTCTTACACTTTAAAGATTTATTTATTTTTTTAAGTGCTTAAAACAAATATTTTCAAAGGTAATCAACAAACTTGAATTTCTTTTGCTTGCACTTACTCATCTAAAAATATTGTTCCTAGAGTGCTTCATGACAGAAATATTTTACACCATATGAACCTCAGAGTCTTGCCTGGGATGCAGTCACACCGTGCAGATTTGCATTTATTTTATTTTCACCTTAACCACACGCAAGCTGACAATCCACGAGCTAGAAATCACCCAGTTCATGGAAACATGCATGATTGACTTTTCTATATCAATCTGCATCCAATCTGTTAAGTTAGAGCTCTTAAATTTATTATGCTACTCAGTTTAGGAAAGCATTGAGACAACCACAATACTGCCATAGGGGTATTCAGACAATCTCACTTCATCTCATGTATCAAACACATGGTAACAGCAAAAGTTGTGAAATTAGACGCATTCTTTAGAAATCAAGGGAATGTAACACTAAAGAATATAACTTAGGATGTATCCACATAGGATTCCGAGCTAAATGTTAGATTATTCTGATAACAAACACAGCATGGTATTGAGCCCACATTAGAGAACACTGATGAGAGGTAAAATACATTATTAGTCTAAGTGATTTGATCTGCTTGGAGGTCAAGCAACTTTTGATCAGTTTCTGATCCATTCAGTATAGACAGCAGCTGCAAAACACTCTAACAACAGCTTCTGCACAAAGTCCAGAATTTGGTTGAGCTGTGTATGTAGAACAGCTGCCAGAAATACAGTCTTCATGCAAAAATTATAAGAGATCATTTCTTTCAATGGTTACTTTCTTGACCAAAATTTAAGATTTTATTCTAGACATTTTTGCAACTGTCAGAAAAAGAAGGGACTCCACTTCATTTTTAACTTTTAAGTTTTTCTTTCTTCCTTTGCATTAAGCACAAGGCACCTTAAAACAGTTAATTTGCTGTAATTTGGATCCTAGTTTATCTTCTGGAAACATATTGTCATGCCCTAAGATCAGCATTTTTCAATGAGCTCAGTGGACCAAATTATGTCTATAGCAAAGGAAAACTAATTGGGTTTTCTCTCCCCCTCTTGGATGGATAATAGCCTGTGATTATTAATAAAGCATTTGTTCTCACTCAAGAAGTTTATTTTCCTTTTCTTCGGGTTGTACATGCATAAGGGTTGCATAGACATGGGCTGCACATTGAGAAGCAGAAATGCAATGCCAGGAACTACCATTCAGTTTGTGGTTTTTTTTTTTACATTGCCTACAAGCAGTGATTGTCATTTATCTTGCTGAATACATTTGCACACAGCTGAAGAGGGTGGAAGATATTTAGAAACATTAGGCCTTCATCTCAACATACGGAATGATGCTTAGCTCTTTAAAATGTGTAGGTCAGAAGAAGATTAAATACAAGAAAATATAGGAACGAAAGAAGAAAATGTGCCTAATTCCCTCCATGGAGAGTTCAGAGTTGGTGAGGGTCAACACCACGTATTAGAACCTCTCCTTTACTTATTTTCAGTCATCTTAATATCTCTTAAGAGGTTTCATCTCATTAGTCAAAGATTAAAAATTGAAAAGCTCTTCTTACCTTTTGTTTTCCGTATGCAGGAGGGAATTGAGCAATTTTCCTATTATTTCATTACCATTTCTCCCACAATTATATGAGTAGGAGGAAACATTAAGTAGAAGACTCTGAGAAGTAAGATGCATTCGGTTCACCTGCATGAAGGCTGAGACCTGAAGGGTCAGGGAAATCCACTGTGTCTCCTCCTAACCTACCAACCAACTCACTTCCCTGCTTTCAGAAAGAGCATCATGCACTTCAAAATCTTCTGTAACACCTTCCCCAGTTTCCCTGGCTTCATTGACTTTGGCTTAACGAACGCAGCCCTAAAGGGATAGTGACTGGCTGTGCACATGTGTTCGCTCTCTCATGTCCCCTAATTTCCTTTATACTTGGATATATGTCACCACACCAACTCCAGCCTCCTCACTGTGTGTGCCTCTAAGTCTGCTGATCTCTAATATTAAAAGCCACAGCCACAAAATCAGAAAAGAAGAGAATTCATCCTGTACAGAAGATTGTCGGAGCCCAGCAGCTACAGGAAACTCTCTGCTTTGCTGGGGAAAACCCAGCACATTTCACTGGCAACTTCGAAGTCACATCAGAATTTCTTCTCATTTTATCACATCAAGTCAGAACTAGTTTTTGTCAAGCTAGGGCAAAAGTGTAATCAGGCCAGTATGTGTCAAGTTATGTAAAGAAAAAATGAGTGCTAAATCAAATACAATGGGAAGCTGGCCTTCAAGGTTTTCTTTTTATTGGAAGCATGCCCCTTTGGAGTTGTCTGCGGATGTGAACTCCCTATAAATAAATCTGAAATTATTGCAGCTGACATTTCTAATGACTGGTGATCTAGCTACTAAACATCTAAATTTTTTATTATATATCTAAGGCCTTCAGTTTTAAACAGAGATATGAGTCGTGTGCTTACATTTTGCATGGCAATTTAGGCCCTAGTCCAAAGCCTGAAGTCAGCATAAATTTAACAGAAAGATGCCACTTGCTTCCAGTGTAATTTTGACCATGCCCGTGCCTGCTTTTATGTATTTGCAAGTAGGTGCTAACAGCCATCCAAGGCAATTACCTGTATCTGCACACCCTGTGTGCACCCATACTCACATGAGCAATCACAACAAGCCTGAACCCAAATTTAAATTACAATGCGGACCTGTAAGTTAAAACAAAGTGCTGATTACTACTGGAATTTAATAAAAGAATTTATCTAAAAACTTTGAAAATACTACTATATTTCTCTTTCCAAGTAAAATCACAGTAAGAAACGCTGCACTATTTCTTATTTTTATTATATAAGGAATGGATGTGTCATAATGACCTGTTATGTCAATGACATAACGACCTGCCAGTGACATAACAGGTCAAGGCATCCAATGCTGTCAACATCACTCTGGCCCTTCCAGAGAAAACAAAGCAGGTTTTGCTAGCGATCAGCATTACAGATCTGTTCCAAGAGTCTGCTGTTGAGTAGAGAAAGAAATGAAGGCAAGGCATTGCACACGTCTAGCCTGAAGTTAGGCTTGGTTTTAACTATGACCTTACCCCATTCCCGTTGCTCCTACTTGTCTTCTCCCTCTTTTCAACTCTGGCTTTGCTGGCATTAACTATCCTTTAAGGGCATTTGGTTAGAGTAAGCTATAACATCCTTTACAGGAAGACAAGATAGGGATGAAAAAGAGTAGAAAGAGCAGGTAGGATAGCAAAGGTTGGGGTTTTTTTTCCCCTCCCAGAACTCATTTTTAGCACCCTGGCTACTGGAAAAAGATGGTAAACTGGAAAAAGTATTACAGTGTTCTACTTTTGGTGTGTATTGTATTACTTGCTGTTGCTGCCAATATTAAGAGCTTCATTTTTGCAAGTACTTGAGGCAGGAAACAAAGACAAAGTAGACAAAGATCTAAATGAACTAAATGCCACATGAAACCTGGGAATTAGATGAAGATGTCTGAAGTAGGACTGATTATTATTGCTGGATTTTTCCAATTCCCAAGAAAGAAATGCCAAGACGCAGCTGGGAGTTGACCACAACAATCTATTGAGACGAGAAGTTCCCTGGAACGTATGGAAGAAAAGCAGGTAACTAATGGTTTTAATTCAGCAGAGATCCACTCTGAAATTTTCAGTTGCTGAATTTTGTCTATTACCTTAATCTTAATGGGATCTAGCCCTTCATAATATCTCTATTATAGAGGAGGATTGTCTTGTAGGGTCAAGTTCTCATACAGAAGAATCACTGAACTACACCATGCTTAAACTGGGCACCTGTGAAGTATTTTTCTTCCTCCCAAGATTTTAGAATAGGAGGGAATATGTGAGTCTTCAATATTAAAACCCAACAAAATAAACACACTGATGTTTTAACTCGCCTACCATTTCCTTGCCAACATACACTTCAGATTAGGCTGAGTTCTTGTTTCGGTTTAGCATTTTCTTAAGAGGAAGCAGTTCTTCTGAAGCAAAGCCATTTCTGTAACCTAAAGCTCATCCTACAAGGATCATTTCATAATTATCAAGAGGCTTTAATAAAGTCAATATTCTTTTCTTCTATGTATTACTGTACATTAATAAAAATAAGAAATATTTATGTACCTAAACCCAAATTCTGATTTTAGTAATATTAATCCAAACGATTGTTTTTTTTTTTGTTTTCAGTAGAACAATATGCAACACTTAAGGGTTAGGATAGTGGAAAAAGCTGACATTTTAGTAGTTTCACTCTTAATTGCTCTTTTTCAGGTGTTCATTTTCATTGTTTGCCATATTACTAACTAGAATCAGTTCAAGTCAGTCCTTTAGCATCAGGCCATCTAAGCACTTGTTTCTTGCTGTTTTCCACAATGACTTCTAAGTTGTCCCAAGATGCTATTAAATGAATTAGTCATTAGTTTCTATTATTTTTTATCAATTACTTCCCACTCGTCAGCACTGTCTGCCAACTAACTATTGTAACTGAAATTTACAAATTATTTCAAATCATATGTTTTGTTAGTGTGCATTGTACAGAAAAAAGGTCAACTTTACAGTTTTATATATATGATCTATAAATAACTTCCACAAAATTATTTACATCAAAAATGAGTCACCAAGCCACAGATCTCTGGTTGTTATTTTCCAGGTCTTTATCTTTAGAAGTCTCAGTAGCCTGTTTTTCAGAAATACAGGACCAACACTATATGCACTCTTGTCTTTTCAGGAGTGGAAAAATTAAAGCCAGCCAGAAGTGTTGTATGTATGTTTACTAGATTAGTAAAAAAGAAAGATATAAACAAAACCTTAAATAAACCTATATTCAATCTTATTACTGGCTTACTCCTTAGTTGTGTTTAATCATGGGTATGAGTGGCACTTACTTGTGCTTAATCATGGCTGACACTTAATTTCGCTACGACTGAAAAAGTAATATGCTCAAAATGCAAAGCTGAACCGTGGGCCTGCACTTGGACTGCACCAGATTCCACAACCAGAGTAAGAGGTCAGAAGACTCCCGTGCTACCCACTTAACCCTCTGAGAAGAAAACTCACTCCTGCAAACAGGAGAGCTGTATTTCCCAGAAAGGGCTCCAGCTAAGAGCCAAGCCATGACAACCAATGTGCCTTTCATGGCTTTCCAGAATGACACTGAGGGAATGGGTCTCAAAAGAGTAGCACTACCCAGGGAAGATGTGCAAGTTGGAGATCTCTCACGCATCAGAAATCACTTTCCTTAAATACCCAAGTTTCCCTTAATCTCTCTCTTCTCCTCCTTCTACAGTGATTGATAACAATTACTGCAGGCATTGTAGATCATGATCTTTTCTGAACAGTCTTGAGGCAGGACACAAGAGGAGCAGCAGGTGAGGAAAGCATCCCAATTCCAAGTCAAATCTCAGTAGTAGCACTTAGTAGTAGGTTTTATATTGCATCTCACTGTATCTTTGTGGAGTTTGAGAAGCTGCTCGAGCAGCTCAGAACCTCCACATCCCTAATTAGTGTGGGTAAGAAAAACAGAATCACCCTTTTTGAGCTTAGGTAAGATTTATATGGCAGGGAAAGCACTAGATCAGCATCTTAAAATTGCACAAACTTTATAATACTTTTTACTATTTTTAACTGCCTTTTTTAATCATAGGAACATCAGCATTGTTTGCTAATTTCCTAATTGTTGACATTAATAAAAACTAGCATTTAGGGATCCTTAAGGTCCCTCCAACCCAAACCATTCTATGGTTCCATGATTCTAAGACTGATTCTACTCAGCTTGGGAATCGGTGTAAAGGGAGCTGAGGAATATCTAATATAATTTGATGATGCTTTTATTACACATCTCATTAAAGAGATGCCACAGGTAAATAACAAAGGTACAATATATGGATAGTTCATTAGAATCAGAATGTGAAGAACTATGAAAAAAAACTAGGCAAAGAGATGAACGATTTTTGGTAATACCCAAGGCAAGTAGATACAACGTAAATGGAATGTGCCCTCAACACACTTTCCACATAAGCATCTAACATTCTTCAAGTACAGGACATGTCACATTATAGACGTCCTTATTTCAAGTTTCTGCCAGAGGCAAACAACATACATACAGAAAAAGTATACAAGCATAATATAATTGGGCTAAATGTAGCTTTTCAGGATGAACTTCTAGAAAATAAATCTCTTCAAGTTTCACACTCTGCTTTTGAATCTGTTAAAAAACAGTTAAGAGTTGTCATGTAAACTGCTGGTGGTAAGGTTCCATTTTTTTTACCCTTTACCACAATAATTAGAAATTGACAGAAAAGAGCATTATTAGCACTATAAATGAATAAATTTAAGGTGCCTCCTGAAGAAGCTAATATGATACAGTTAACCCTGAAATATGAACAATAAGATGCACAATCACAAATCAAACCAGAGGTTATCACCACCAGTAAACAGAAGAAAACCCATGACAAAATACCAATGTAAATAAAGAGTAAACAAAAGAAACTCCACAAAATAATTTTCAATAATAAAGTTTGAACTGTTCTGTAAGATCAGAATGTTGACTTTTATCTCCAGTGGTTTCAAAAAACCTAGTGGTTTCTTACAGATATGAAACATAATTGCAAGTTACCAAAATTGAGAATTTAAGAACTGAACAAGAACCTAGCTGACAGAGGCAGGTGACACCACTTATAGTGTTTATTCACCTTGGGTGAACCAGGAAAACTTCTGGAATGATGTGAAATCCAATTTAGTTTTATAAGCAAGAATACAGCTGCTGACAATCTTCCAAGCTTTTAAAACAAAAAACCCACCATAATTTGTGAACAAAGTCTAGCATTGCCCACAGTCCGAGAAATACATGGGGTGTAGCCAAAATCTAAAGGTACCCTGATCTAATTTGAACCATTTAGAAGTGAAAAGAGAACCAGTAAGCAGCCTGTTGACTATGTGCATTATATCACTGGAGACATAAAAGCACTGAAAGAGCAATGATGAATAGCGTGCCAGCATTCTGCTGTTTCTTTTAGCCAGAGACTGTTGAAGTCTTTGGCATTTGGCAAATTTCAAGCAGATTCCACAATAAGTGGATGTCCAATGATGAAAATTAGAAAATTGAGGAAGAATGAGTTGTATAATAATATGTCTGGCTGCATGTGGATGAGTGGGCTGTTGGACTGTCTGAACATCAAGTTATAACACTGATCTTAATGATCATAAACTCCCTCTTGAGACAATAAAGAAGAAATGAAGAATATATACCAACAGTATCAGAAAGAACAGGGAGGACCTCACAGAATTCTAGGAAATCAGAAAATTTGATGACTAACTAAACTGATAATGCAGAGGCACAAGGTCAAGCTCAACTACCTAAGCTAAGGGATCTTAAGCCGTAGCAGGGTTCTCAAGCAGCTCAGGGGGATACAGTACAACAAGTTTCCTTAATCAACCACCAACAACAGAGATGACTTTTCATTTTGTGTTGAATATCAGAGGACATGGTACAGGACTGCAAAAATTTACCCTTCATCTCTAAATAAATGTGACACAAGGCGAGTATTACTTCTCAGGGAAATGCCTCCTTGAAAAAAAATAGAAAACCAAAAACAAAACAAAAAAATCAACAACAACAAAAACCCGTCACCCTTCCAGTGACATCCTTTACTCTTGGCTACTGCAGCTTGCACAGTCCTTTACCTGAAGATAAAAATCTTGTCCTAATTTCCAACAAGTCATCCTAGAATCTTTACAACTTTCAATGTACTCTAATGCCTTCAGCACAGGAAGGATGAGGACCTGCTGGAACAAGTCCAGTGGAGGGCCACAAAGATGATCAGAGGGCTGGAGCACCTCTCCTATTAAGCAGCTGAGAGAGTTGGGGTTGTTCAGCCTGGAGAAGAGAAGGCTCCTATAGCGCCTTCCAGTACATGAAGGGGGCCTACAGGAGAGATGGGGAGGGACTCTTCATCAGGGAGTGGAGTGATAGGATGAGGGGTAATGGTTTCCAACTGAAGGAGGGAAGATTTAAATCAATTATTAGGAAGAAATTCTTTACTGTGAGGGTGGTGAGACATTGGAACACGTTGTCCAGAGAAACTGTGGATACTCCATCCGTGGAACTGGATGGGGCTTTGTGCAACCTGGTCTAGTGGGAGGTGTCCCTGACCATGGCAGGCATATTGGAACTCAATGATCTTTAAGGTCCCTTTCAACTCTAACCATTCCAGAATTCTACTATCTATTAACTTATTTCAGAAGCTATCAGCCATTACTGGCAATACTAGATGAATAAAGTGCTTTCAGTTGTTGACTTCAAATTTTATGTGGTAAATTACACTGTACCCTTCCTAACAAACATGTCTATACAGGCATTTGAAGTTGGGCTTATAGTATAACCCTTTCCCTGTCAAAGCATGTTTCTGTGTAACATAAAGATGACTAATAAAAAAATATCGATGCTGTATTTCCAATAAAGACTAGCAAGAACTAGATCAGATTAATTTAACTGGTGGCCAAAGTAATTTTGTTCTAAAAAACACTGCAGCAAAATCTCCATCTCCAAATCCCAAACAAGTCAGTCAGACACTCCCAAGCTCTGTCTGCTCCTGAATTCTAAAAATTTTATTAACGTAACCACATAACATAGTCTTCTTGGAGACCTCGTATCTGTAGAATTTATATGGCTTATTCTTGCTTTATTTTAAATGATAGGAACTTCTGCCTTCAGCCATACTCCATAATCACACTTTAGCTCCCTGTTTTGCAGCACTACCTATCCTTTATCTTTTAATTTCTTTTCCCCTTCCACATTTCTTTAGTTTCTTGGCCCCTTCCCCACACTATCAGAGGCAAGATGGAAACACCTTCAACAGAGATCCAATTTAATTTTCTCTTCAAATACCGTTCTCCAGAACTAGTGCATTTACAGTAACAAGAAAAGGGTTTGAAACAACGTAGCAGGAAATGCAAAGGCTCCCTTAACCTGCTACCACCTCAAGTCAGAGAATTACCATGGCACAGGAGTGAAGACACTAAGTAAACGATATTCCAGTGAATGAAAGCTGCTTCCACAGATAATAACATCGTAACATGGAGATGGAAGTGTTTTCTGAACACATCAGAGCACTGTTTACTTCAAAATATAGGAGTGTCCATGGAAAGTAAATTCTTTTCCCTAAAATTCATGTCCACACATTTCATGAATTATCAAAAAAAATTTTAAAAAAGTATTTTAATTCACTTCACAGAGAGATTTAGACACTATTTTAATGACTAATTATCTAGAATTTTCCTTTCCCTGACGAAATGACTTCTGATTTGCTTTTCTGTATGGCAGAACCATTGCAACAGGGGAGATATAACACATACCCAAATGTTTGCAAGTTGTAACTCACCCAGAGGCAGGCACAGCAGAAAGGTATTCCTGGAGATAGCTGCCTGGTTGTTAAAAGATTAGATGGAGCTATCACTGCCCGTCTCCAACCTCTGCTTTTTCTAGATGCACTTGGAAATAAAAGCCAAAGAATTTCACTCCACTCTGTAAGTATCCAAACCCATCATTTTTTTTGTTAAGCATTTTCCCAGTGCACCAACCAGTTACAAGCCCTAAGAGATACTGGGATAAAAAAACCCCACTTACCTCCCAGACCTCAAAGAAGTGAAGCATGCCCAGTGGAGAAGCCACAGACACACAAAGAGCAAGAAACTGAAAGGAGGCCAGCAGACAACTTTATCTCTTTTCCAAGTGAGGCACACAATTTTTCCCCAATTTCACATAGAACCTGACTCAGATACCTATGTCTGTGGTGGCTCTTGTGCTAAATAGTTAAACTTATTTTAAAGTGAAGGTCATTTGCTTATGAAAGCTCTTAAGGAATTTTAAAACTTCTCATTTTACTCTACCAATTTGTGCTTGTTAAAACCTTCCATTTCTTAAAGAAAATGGCTCTCTCACAATTTTGTGAAATCATGAGGGTTGCTTAACTGAGTAGTGCCTCCTCCTAGCATGAAAATCATTATCACTCACAGCTCTTGAGTGATTTAGTTCAGAACGGCCTGGTCTCTGCCCGTTCCCGAGCAGAGAGGCACCCACATTACGAGAACTACCCTCACAGTATGAGCCCATCGCTGCCAGCTCAGCAGAGAGGACAAATAAGCATGAACTGGGTGTCCCTACTGACTATGCTGTCAGACTCAAAATTAGTACTTCTAGAGGAGTCTCGAGTAATACTAAAGGACTCCACAGGAGCTTTGTATTTCACACAATATACGTGACCTGGGGGTAGGTTAACAGTTGTTCGGCATCTACTGCATTCCCCATGGCAATTTCAAGTCTTTATTTGCTTCAGAAATCAGAACTTCTTACTTCCCAGGCTTACCTCAAACGTTAATTAAGATTTATTTTGAGATGCCTGCGCATTTCAAAATTATATTGAACAAGAAACAGCATCAGGTGATATTTTCTACTAATAGAATTCTAGCAGTTGTGTATAATGCAGCACCGCTGCATGAGTGCTTCAGGAAGACATACTGCCTTACTTCAGCTACTAAAATCTATAATCAACTGCAGACTCATGAAACTACGGTTTAAAGATATTACACTTTTAAATCATATTTGTGCAAATGAAAAGGTAGCATTATCCCACTCTTAAAATTAGTTCCAAATTCCATTTTTTGTTCAAATTAAACCAGTACATTCCTATAATTTCTCAAACATCCATTTATCAAGGTATAATTCTACCTTATTAAATGTAGAAATCGTACCGTCTTACCTCACAAATCTATGCTGTTATCTCACCAAACTGGCAAAAATACAGGTTTAATTGATTCTTTTACTTCTATAAAACTGCAAGCCAACACAGCTGAAACAAATTCTATTCCATTTTCTGTATCATCCTAAATACCAACAGCTCCATGCAAGACCTGTGAGTTCAACGAGCATTTTGAAGACATAAACCGAAACGGTTGCACAGCTGCAACACAAGACTTATCTAACACAATCTTTGTCACCACTGATGATGTATAAAATGGAAATTACCCACCCTGATTCAAATTACTGTTTCTTGGCAGTTTTGAAATAAACCTCTCTCTTCATTTCATTGTAATCTGGATATACATATTCTGAAAATTACTGAAGCTGAAAAAAACCAACTTCACAATGAGAATTGTACAGACTCACAGAAGTAGACCTGCCATTTAAAAAAAATAACAACAATTTATCTGTTGGATTAGAGACAAATTCCCTTTCTAGCAAACCTTAAGAGTAGATTAAGTCAAATAAGGAGGAAGATGTTAATAATCTTTAAAATATTTTTTCCACATGCTTCTTGTCACACCAGATATATCAGAAGTACACGCAGATATTTGCTGAAATCAGAAATTAGAGAAAACCCATGAAAATTATAATAAATGTGAAAGTATCCCACACTAAGGTTTAAAAAACACTTTGTTCTTGAAAAAGGTGTAGTCCATTCCTAACCAAAACATTCAAGGTGTCCACATTTTAACTACAAAGATCTCAATAGAGCAAGGTGCTGCCAGCTTTTATTCATGTTAATGGGAGGTGAAAGGCTCTCAGTCCCTCACAGGATGCTCTGTTTAAGAAAATTATTCGATCGCTAGTCAATTCTGCCTTGAATGATCAAGAGTAATTTACAGATAGGTGGAATTTCAGCCTAGTAGGGACTCCTCTAACATTAAGTTCTGGGAAAGTATAGTGGCAACATTGCTGTAAAAGAAACAGACTGCAGATGAGAATGCCATAACTCCAGTTTTTCCAAATTATTAAAATACCCACGGAAGGTATGGAAAACACGGGTTCAGTTTCTCTTGGTGCTTTCTGTCTTTTTTATCCTCTGTACAGATGTATATTTTCAAGTTTAAGGGCTGTATTAGATAGTTCTCAGATTTTGCCTTGGGCAGTACAGCATCCTCATTGGAAAACTGCTCTCAAAACCTCACATTACATGGCTGAGCATTTCAACACTACTGTACTTGGTCTATTACTTTTTTCATTTTCTTTGCCATATATGAATCCACTTTTTATTTAGAGCAATGCTCATTTTCTCTCTCAACATTAATTGTCTCCTTTTTCTTCCTCTCATATGCTCTGATTAATTCCAAGATCACGCTTTCATTTGTTCAGTTATGAAAGTTCTTCTCTAACCATTTTTCACCTTAATTGATTTACAGTAATGCCAAAGTTTTATTTAAGGAACTAGCTGATTTCAATAATTAATTCTACTGATTTATCAAAGTTCTGTATTAAAAAAAAATTCTATTGCTATTCAGTGGGGTTTGCTTTTGTTTAATCTGAATCAACAGTAATCGCTCAACTCAAAGCTACTCTGAACCCACTCTTACAACTGCTGCTTCGTAGCTTCTGTTCTCAACGTTAAGAGAGCCCCCTTCATTCTCCAGGACACATCATTCCAGCAAGATTTCTTTTGCCTCCAGAAGCACGAACATCATCTGTGGACTAAGCTATAGCCAAAGCTAAGGAGTCTATAGCAGATGCACAGCACCACTCTAACAGAAAGAGCTCCAGCTCTTATTGCTGTTTCCCTGCCACTATTGCTTTACCCTTCTTTTAAGATATGGGAGATGCAAATTCAATTCCCTGTCCCAGGGTATACTTAGCGCTATGTAATGGAGTGGCCCTGAAGGAGAAGCATGCAAGAATATAGCTCCATTTACTGCTGGGGAGTCATTCCTAGCAAAACAAGAACAAGAGGTTTAAATGTTTGGTCTGAATTTAAACCTAGTTCTGTTTGGTGCAAGAACCGAGATAGAAAAAATAACTGGACTTACTCAAGGTACAGTTGTGTATCTTCAAAATATTAATGAACTTCTCCGGAGTTGCTGTGTTTGAATCCCTCTCGGGATTTTTTTAATAGTCTTTTTTTGTATTAGTAATTTTGCTATCTCCAGGAGAATGAAAAAGCTATGAAGTATTTAATTTAAGAATTTAATTTCAAACAGATAGATGAACAGGAGTGCACTTTAAATTATAAATAGGAAAATTGAATGATAAGAAATATGCTTTCATTACTTTCTAAGTACAGTAATAACACTTGCTACCTTGGGCCAGAAGATTATTGGCAACCAAAGTTTTAATCATCAAAACAGAAATATTTCGTGTGTCTGCGAGATAGTTGTTTCTCTACTACAATACATTTCTTGGTATTTTGAGCTTTGGCTAATAAACATTTAATAATGATTATATTAAAAGTTATTGTCCTTGGGGCTTGCTTTTGATGTGTACCATATAAAACAGGTGTCTTGTATTATTTTACTGGCACTGGGGCTTTCCGGTTTGCACTGAGCTTAGAATTATTAGTTTAGAATCCAGTTGCTATCTTTGTTATTGCTTTGTAAAGTTCTAATTAGAATTTGGGGAGTCTAAAGAAGTAATATGCTTTATGAATAGCGCTATGTCTTAGATGCGCGATTGCTATTCACTTTCTTTCACTTGTTTTATTAAGCAGAGAACAGAACAGCAAAGAAATGTTTGAATAATCTTGTATATTTGATCTTTGTGTGTTAGGAAGAATTTATTAAGAATATGGGATGATGTTCAACCAGTATCTGCTTTTATGGTGTCAGAATGGAGATGGTGCTAATTAAAGACTGAGCAAAATCTGCATTAAAAAAATCTGCACTGGTTATTTAGACCATACAGTTCCAGTACTTTAGGTTAGAAGTGATTTCTCAGGTCATCTAGCCCAGATGCCTTCACAAGCACATGTGACACTACAATCCAAACGTTGCACCAAGCTCCCTCTTGAACACCTCTACTGCTGATGTCCTCATGATTTACAAGGCAAGTGAGCGTCTGTCTTCAACGTTAGGAATCTTAAGGAATACTGCTTAAAATATTTCCTTTTTTCATACGTGCTTCTGCTTTAACACACACATAGTTAAGACTGTCATTTCAATGGAATAACACCCATATGACCTGAGCTCGCCCTTCTAGACAAAACCCTCTGATAAACTTAATCTCCCATAGACATTGCTCCACAGATTTTCATATAGCTCCGTAAAGCAACTGTTTACAAATACTCAGTGATCGTGTACAAAAAAAAAACCAAACAATAAAAAAAAGCCCAAAAAACCCAAAGGACTGGCTTCTGACTTCTTTCTGCCCTTTCAGTAATGAAATGAGATCACACCAGGACTGCAGGTTTTCCACAAGGAGCAATAACACTCTCCAGTAAGCCATCACACACTCTGCTACATAAAAGCAGGGTGAGGGACGGGAGGCTGGGTATCCTGGGCAAGAAGGGAAGTTGTTGAAATGCCCATATCCAACAATTGGCTGGCAAAAGAGAAGCATGTAGTTAGAGACGTGTAAATAATTGATTTTTCAATTTAGCTACTGACTTGAAAAATCAAAGAAACAAATTCAGACCAATTGACCCAGAATAGAAGCGTTTTGGGTTTGTTTTTCCCCCTCCTCTCATTCTCTTTTCAAATACACTGAATGTGACAGGCTATTGAGCCTCTCTTTTATTCTTTTTTGAATAGTTAGGATTGATCTAGATAGTAGAAGGGTTTCAGCTGATGAATCAAAGAAAGGCCCATCTCAGAAGGCCGCTGGCTACTTTTGAGAGGCGTAAGATACCTAAGTCCATCTTATGAATTAGAAAGTGATTACAGGTCAGTTCCCTAGCCACTAGCTTAAGAAAACAGAAACGCTGCAGTTCAGAATGCTAGAACCAAATTATTTTGACATTCCAAAACTTTTCCTTTTCTTTCTGCAAACTAATTATTGAATTCAATCTGGATACGCAGTTTTAGTTCAAAATAAATATATACACATTTTCTGCCTGGATAAATCACTATTTTTAGGTTTGTTTGGATGTATTTTCCTGGGAAGGGGTTTGTTTTGTGCCTTTTCCCCTGAGATCTGTATGTAATCAAAACCAGATTATCTTCAGCACTGTGGGCTATTTTCTTCTTCTCTTTAATGGCCAGCAGTGGAGTGGAAAGTCAGCCAAGTGGAGAAAATCTCTTGCTTGTGTTAGGCAATCCCTATGGAATGCTCATCACTGATGTCATTAGCAGGACACAAAATGCCATGTCATTTTACCTCTGTGAATGGCTGATCTTTGGCAGCTGCAGGCACCTTATTCCAAGATCTAACTGCAAGCATGTTCATTTTACTCTTGAAAATAGGAAAGCTGGACTTCTGATCATTAACTAGATACAGCAGCTATTAGATTTCCTGCTTCCACTAGTAAGTCTAAATCATTTCAGTATTATCTAGTTCATCTGTGTATCCATTAACTAGAGTCACTGGGCATTGCATTTGCTAAAAACTTAACATTAAGTTTGGTGCTCCATCCATCATGGAATATTTGTGATGTCTTTTGGGCTTCAATTAACAAATATGATTAAGGGACTGAAGCATTATTCACATGAAGAAAGTCCGAGAGCTGGGAGTGTTCAGCCTGGAGAAGAGAAGGCTCAGGACTTATCAATGAGTATAAATACCTGATGCAAGGGAGTAAAGCAGCAGCAGCCAGGCTCTTCTCAGCAGCAAAAGGCAGTTAAGTTACAAGATATGAAAAAAAAAAAACCAACCCAAATACATTGAAATAATGAAATTAAATCCAAACACAAGAAAACAAGTTTTACTGTGATGGTGGTCAAACACTGAAAAAAGTTGCCCAGAGAGCTTATAGAGTTTCTGTCAGTGAAGATATTCAAAATGTGACTGGACACAAACCAGGACAACCCACTCTAAGCTGCCCCTGCCTGAGCAGAGTGTTCCTTCCAACCTAAATGACTCTGCAATACCGTGAGCAAAATAAAAAAAGAACAAGTCTATTGAGGCAACGTAACACTAACTACGAGATACACCAGGCTGGTGCTGAATAACCCTCACTGAGAGCAGGGCTGCGTCCCCTTCCAAACAGGTGAGCACTGTTTCCAAACACAGCAGCTTTGCATGGGCCTGAAATTAAGTATCCAGGGGGACACCTCCTTACCTGCCTAAAGTAATAGTTATTTACAAAAACTCACTAAAAGCAGTCTCCAGTCTCCTTTCATCCAGAGCAGCAGTAGTTAAAGCACGGGTTAAGGTTGCCTATCCTTCTCCTATGAGGAAGATGAAGCATCCCATCCCACAGGGGAATGTTTTGCCACTAGGACAGAGCACAGAGAAACTACAGCACATCCTTCAGTC
The DNA here is from genome assembly GCF_001431845.1 of Calidris pugnax. Classification (NCBI taxonomy): domain Eukaryota; kingdom Metazoa; phylum Chordata; class Aves; order Charadriiformes; family Scolopacidae; genus Calidris; species Calidris pugnax. The sequence continues at coordinate 9,480,229 of NW_015090920.1, forward strand.
AACTCATGGAACAGGTTACAGAGCTGGCACCACACAGAACAGGAGTGAGTGGCTCTACAGCCTCCTGGTTCACACAACTATAACATGAACCAGGTCTGGAACCCAGGGTTCCTTTTTAAATACTTTATATCACTGCTAACAGCCCTGGAAAGAGAAAAAAACCAAAGACAACTCTGGCTATTGACCTGTTCCATAAGCTACAGGATTCTCTTCCAAAGGAGGAATCAGAGTTTTCAGACAACACTTCAGTATGTATTCAAATTGTGTACATTATACACTGCACTATTGCAAGGCCTCAGAAGTTGCTCATCTTCCATGCTGTTCCCATACCAAGAAAGCTGAACAGCTGCCAAATTTTTTAAAAGGTATTTAAAGATATATCCAAGTATCAGATGGGTTTTAAAATAACTTAAAATTTGGCACAGAGCAACTAAATCTGTCAATTTATTTTCATGTTCTTTTTTCCTTTTCAAAATGGTTTTCTATATTTGATATATTTTGACCTGTTTATTTTAAAGTATTACTTTTTAACAAAACAGATTAGCGCTTAATGACTACGTAGAAGCAAAATGAAGCAATGCTTTGATTGCAAATGAAAAACCAAATATTTAGGATACATTTATGTTTCCAATGCTTTTTAACATTCTTGGAGGATGTATACTGGCACTATTATATTTCATAGATGCTTTGTGCTCCTTAGTTAAAACTAGAGATACAACATATCCAATTTCTTTTATATATTAATATTCACCTATAATATGAAATAAGGAACAGATGTAGTTAAGTAAGGCAGTAGGAAAAAGTGGAAAGTACCTTTTTGCTTTGTCACTAAGTGTCAATTATTGTCACTAAGTGTCAATTATTGTTAATTGCCTGTTTGTTTTTAATTTGGGGTCACATTTTTGCCTTTGACAAAAATCTGTTGTCACTTCTTTAAAGTTATTCGATAGCCCACTCAGTAAACTACCAGTAACACAGTAGTTGAATACAAGATCTGTTCCAATTGCTTTGTTCTAGTAATCTAATGGCATAAATGTGTGTGCACCGAAAAAAAGCTTGCAAAATATATATATATGCGCAAAATGGAGTCACAAAAGTGTTGGTTTGTGAAATTCTGGGAGGTATAACAAGTTCATTTTTTAATGTGCTGTTTGTTTTTAACAATTTTTTGTGCCTAACCACAAACTTAACTAAATACACAAGTTAAAAATTAGGTATTAGATAGCTAAATACCATAATGCCTTCATGCAACTGTGTGCTGTGTTAAAAAAACAAAACAACACACCACTAGCTAAATCTTAGGATCTCCTAAATTAGACTGACAAAGTGATTTGATACCACTGGTTACCCTAAGATGGGGAGGTCATCTGACCAAGAGATCTAATGAACAATGGGATAATCATTAAAATTACTGTGGTATTGGTTGCCTTGATAACCTATTGCTCTGATAATTAAGCCTCTGCCTTGCCCAACAGCCAGCAGTTGTTCTCTCTTGCACTGAAAGGTTAAAAATACAAGAAATCTAAAATGGGAGTGACAGAAAATACTCAAGTTATGGTCTTTGGTGTTTTGCCATGGGTTTAAAGGAAAGCATTGGCAGCAGGAATAAGGAAGTCCTTCCCTGGGAAGGACTAATGAAAATTCTCTACTGTGTTGCTGTGGTGCAAAACTTGTATTTCATGCTTACAAGATTTTAGCCTTTGATTTCTATGATTCACTGTTGAAGCTCTCATCTCTTTCACAGTAAGAGAGTCACAGTACATGGTCATTCACACATTTTATTAAGAGGGAAGAACTGAAATAGATACACAAAAATATAATAAATAAGAATACAGCAGTGTTCACCTTGGGAAGCTCAATTTTCAGATGTCCTGACCTGTAGCAATGCTATAAATAATAGCTGAGAAGAGACAAGTTATTTACTTAACTTTTACGTAGAGGATTCCTACTGAATTCCTACTGAAGTACCACATAGCTCTAAGTAACCAGACACAGTATCTTACTGATACGTTTTAAATCAACAGCATAAACACCACATAAATTCAGCTGCCCGTGTGTGAAAATGGCAACACCAATGCTCATATTCCAAAATTACTAAACTAGTTTGCCTCAATTTCCCTTAGTTTCATAAGTATTAACAAGGCCTGTGAAAGAAGAGGGTATGGTTAGGTCCTAAAGAAGGTTTGCAAAGTCATGGTTGCAATTCAGGTAGTAAGAGATATTTGTATCTTTGAAATTATCCCCTACAGGCTTTAATCAGTTTGGCTGCATAGAGCATTTTTCCTTACGTTTATACCACTACAGAATTAAGTGGTCATACACAGAACATAACTGCCTACTGAGATGGAGGGGAGAGTCTGTCAGTGGGTGCAGTCCAAAACCAAAATCACTGCAACTCTCTTCCTGTCTCCTGATGGGGATTATTCAGCCTGCAGTCACTGTGGCATGACATGTTTCTTTGGTTCCACTCAAAGCCTACTCTAAGAAGAGTTTAAAAAGCCACGCACCCAAACCACAGCTCACCCTTAACCAAGGGATACTGTCCAGGCAGAAGGATAGCAGAGGGCAGCTGGTAATTGCAGAAGCTTGCCACTTGTAGAAAAGAACCCCCACAGATTCAGACCTCAGGCTGATGCAGGAACATTTTACTTTTGTCTTTATTGATTACATTATTTTTCACATTTGAGAGCTGTGCTGTATCAGTTTTGTTATCCCCCAAATTTTTTGCATTTATAAATATTAGTAACAGCCAAACACTACAGGTGTTTTTTAGCAGAGTTTTCTACAGCTGTTGATTTATACGTACACTTTATGTAGCAAGATGAAGCAACAGAATTGGAGACACGGTACCACTCCTTCCTTTACCCTTATAAGCTAAATTCTAATATTTTAATTAAAACAATATCAAGAGCATCAGCTAAAACCCAGATTATTATTATTTTTCTAATATTGTTGTACAGGTCTGGTTTCCCAATGCAAAAAAAGATCCAGTATGTCCAACATGTAACACTTTTTTAAGACCAGTTCAATTAACACAATTCCCTAGCTATTAAAAAAAAAAAAAAATCAAGGTATGGTAGAAGTTTACAAAATTATAAGCCTAACAGAAGCTGAATAAAGAAGGACATTTCCTGTTTTCCTAAATCTAACATCATGCCATCACATGAAGCTTCACGTCCTTCAAAACCTTCACAGCCAGCTAAATAAATCTTTGAAAGATCCCAGTAGTGGATATTAAGGAAGTGTTTCCTAAACTGGACACTGAATCCTCCCCTTGGATTGCTGCTGTTATGATGCATATTCAAACATTTAAGGAACAAGGAGTTCACCTTAAATGCATTAGGGGGTTAATTAAGTTTTCAGTAAGCACTTCTCAAATTCCTCCTCCGTGCATAACATTTAAACTGGGTCTTTGGGGGATAGCTGGCAGCTGTAAACATGAATCATGACAAGTACAAGTAATATTGGCAGTATAGTGATTTACGGTTAAGGTCATTTAAAGATAACGTCTACTCTTCATTATTCAGTCCCATACAATGCATGTGGCTCTAGGAAGACACTCTGATACTTGGTAAGGATGGTCCAAATAGAAAAAGAAAAATCGTAGGTAGAAGCATATTTTGGGGGTGTATCACTATGTTCAGTTCTATTAATTGAATTTGACTCTTTGGGGGCTTTTGTAATAAAGAGTAGGAAAGCACTACTGCAAAATATTATAGTTTGATACTTCTGAAAAGCCTTCTGCAATTAGTGTTCTGGTGAATCTAGAAAGCATCTGAGACTGATTTGTGGTGTGTGTTAAATTTATCACCCTGTACCTACACAATTTTTTCTTAAAGCAGCACTTGCCAGAAGAACACATTTTCCCCCCACCGTCATACAGTAGCTTTTCCAGATCACTACCACTGTCCTGCTGATTCTTTTGCAGGGAAAATGGTAAAGAAACAACATTGGTTTGTTATTAATCATAATAATGGAAACAACATTAAAACAGGATTATTTATGATGTTTCCTCATTTTTATTCTCAAATGAGACTAAGAGGAAACGTGCTATATATTTTAAATAATTTGCACCTATTCTAGCTGTTCCTACGTACTAAAGTGTTATTTCTCTAGAATCCAGTTGCTCTTTACTTTGCCCTGATTACGCAAACACTTATGGATTCAAGTAAATTCACGCACATTGTAAACTTCGTCACATACATAAATGTTTGCAGGATCATGCCTTAGCATATAAATTAGCACCAAATATTGTTTACCCTTAGTCATAGCACAATATGCCATGTGTGTAGTTTTATTTTGTTAATTTACTGTGTCAGATTCCCAAGCAGTGAAGTTGCATCAATGCAGGTGGGAGAAAAATCAGCTATTCTCTTCTATGCAGGTGTTAAGACACCTTGTTATTTCCAGAATATTACTTTTATTAAAAATAAGAAGCATTGTTATACAAGTTATTAAAATGCAATTGATACTTACTTTAAACTCAAAATATTACCTACATTCATTTTAGTTCTTTTAAATGAATATCTGATAAAAGAATGTAATCACAGTGCAACCAGGAGGAAAATAAAAGAGCTTATTGAGTTGATAAAAGTATAGCGCTGTTAGATAACGAGATGTGTTAAATTACATATTTCTGTGTACTAGACAACAATATGTTTTGTTAAACAGCAAAACAGCAAAGTACTTTTACTTAAATAATTGAATGCTCAAAGAATAAAAGCTACAGCTGTAGTGCCATGGGTTATCATCTAAACAGCTTCCTACACAGTGCACCAAACACACTTTTACTGAAGTTGTGCCTTAAGAATAATAAGCCTGCAGGTACTTCTGGAGGAAGTTTTTTTATAGCTGGTGCCATCCGTACTACTTTAATTCTACGTTTTAGTGCTACAATGGCAGTCTGTTTTCCATCCTGTTTCCACAGACGCTTTGATGATTAACTGTCTTGGCACCAGCAAAACTTAAAATAGAAACACGCTGTTCTAAAAAGGAACAATCTTCTGATTTCACAAGTACCTTTCCTAACGTCCAGGGTAAATCGTTAAATTTTCCTTTCTCTTCTGATACCCCAGTGCCTGGTGAGGTTTCTTTTTCTTCAGAGGGCAACTTTCAACCAGCAGTAGTAAGAATACCCTCCCCACACAAAGGATTTATTTTTTTTATATACTTCTCTTCAAAAAATATGTAGATTTGAATTTCCTCAAGTAAACACAGGAATTGAAATTTCCTACAACGTGGAGGCTGACTATTAAATAGTGTCCACTGTACTTGTACATGCAGAGCAGGAGACTCTGAACCCAGGAAACAAAGGATAGAAACAAGGAAATGTAATGAATCCTCTTGACATGGCAACTGAGATTTGGTTCTTGCAGTCAGAGCAAGAAGCATCATGCAAGTAAGAAGTAAGTACCATATGAAAAGAAATTTCTTCAAAAAACATGGGAAGAACTGAGCTGGGTAAGGACATGGGAAGAAAAAACACACATTAAAGGTTGAAGGTAAAGAAACAGCAGCATGTGACTGTCTTTAGAGAAGAATACTTTAGAATGGGATGAGTTGAGCCTGAGACTTAAATCCCCTTGAAATGAATGCAGATCTAGGCTGGTATATATTTTGTCACAGAACTGAGTATAAAACAGCCAAAGCAAGCCTCACAGAAAGGCTTAGTGACCATGGAGGTGAACTGATTATGTGAGAAAGCCTCATTTTATTAAGTATGGGAATTATATGTATTGTATACTATTGGGAATTGTATATACACAAGTATTGGTATTATATCTATTCCAGTTAAATCAAAACAAAGTGGAACAACCTCATTTAGAAAAGCCACTGCATCATTACATTGAAACCACTGCCACAAAAAGGAAGAAACTAAGGTACAGCTGAGCTCATTCTGAGGAAGAAACAGACTCTTATTTTTATGCACTCGTTTTCAAGTTCCATAAACAGCAATTTGTTAACCCTTTCAGGTGGGAACAGTCACATTTGTTTCTATGTTTTCTACTACAATATAATTCTCTATCAGATTTATCACCATTTTCCTTCTGAGCTCTGTAACTTCTCAGCACACAAACACACAAACTTCTCAGCACACAGTAACTTCTCAGCACACAAAGCCTGTTAAGTATCCTATCCTTCATTTGGAAAACCTATGGAGTCTAATTGGACCATTCTTGTATTTAAACTCATTTGTGGGACTGAGACCTGATCTTACAGTGCAAACCGACATTCAATTATGAACATGAAACATTTCTTTCACACTTCAGGCAGCCACAGCAAGGACCAGTTTGGGTTTCCGAGAGCTCTAGTAAGGTCCAGGTCACTCCCAGAGATCACAGCACGTCTGAGTTAAATGCTAATGCACTAAAAGACAGTCCTTGCCTGGGAAAGCTCTACAAGGTAAGTGATTAAAGCAAGGTAGGAAGAAAAAATATTTCACAAATACGGAAAGACTAACCCACAGGTCATGTGTACAGAAAGGTTAGCAGAGGCAGATGTACACTCAAATCTGCTGGCTTTCTAGTCCAGTGATATAATTAGCTTTTATGGCAGCACAGTGGAAACACGGTCATGTGATTATTTTTCCACGTAATAGCTCAATCTCTGTCTTTTTCTTTTGAACTTTTTTATTCCTTAATTTAACACCATGATTACAAGTTGTCAAGTTAAAGTAATCAGTTTTCAGACTTTTTTTAATTATTTTGAAAGTTAGACCAAGCTTTAAATCTTAATATGTAAATATATAAAGTGTTTTAAAACCATATTTAATAAACATCATCATATTCTATATTTAAAATTAATTTATCAAAATTACAAAAGTAATTTGTTATCATGCTACATTTACTGCATATAGACAGGACAAATGTAGTGGAAATACGTATGAAGATGTTTCCATATCATTAAAGGTTTAATTTCTGCTCTGCAGCATGTCACATTTAAATTGTTTATTCCAAATTTCAGTATCCCAGTTCTAAAACGTTTGAGGTTTTCATCTACTGATCTCCTTTGGATGAAGATCATCACACATGAAAAGTTGCTCATGTTTCTCCCTTTGGATTGCCTCAGTCTCTCACATTCGTATACTTATTCAGGCCAAAAGCATTTCTAAAATGTTATATATTGAGAGATACTTGTTCCACACCTCACTTAGGTTGGCATTTCAAGTGTGTATTTTGACTTCTAGAGGGTATAAACTTTGTATTAAATATTAGAGATGGCACAGAACTTGGAAGTCTGAACCTTCTCAAAGTTCAGGTCTCTTCAAGATTGTGACACCAGTTTCTGATGGATTAGAAACTCTCTCCATTTCCAGAAGATGTGTGCAAACTAGGGTTTTTGAGATCTTTCAAGAGCCAAGTACAAAATTTGTATATTTTATTTTACCATCTTGGAAAGTTCTCACAAGCTTTCTTTTCACATTTCCTCCTGACCTCTTTACTTTTAAAATAATCGTATTTATTGGAAACAAGAACAAGGTTTCCTGGTATAAGCTATCGTTAAATCTAACTTTTTTTTTTTTTAAAGACATTTTGAACGTTGAACAAGTAGAACCTCCTCACCTTAGCTTCCTCTGATCTGGGAGGTTTTTCTCTTCAAGTAATAAAACCACTGTATTTATAATTAGAAGTGTACTCTATAATGAGGAAATAACCCAGATATCACAGATTGCATTAACAATGCTTACAATGTGATAGGATATAAATTAAGACGACCAACACACCAGCCAGGGGTCAATGAGGTCTGGTTTGTTATACATGGTTAGTGGCTTTCAGCGTTATTTCCCTAAGCAGGGTTAACGAAAGGCACTAGAGATATCATGTTTCTTTTGTAGCTCCTTTAAAATTTAAGGACAACTTAATAAAACCCCATTTGTCTTAGACTTGTACTACATATTGTACTTCATTAACAATTAAATGTCTCCATCCTAAAAGCACAAGCTGAAGGCTTATGCAAGGGCCTTGTTAACTTACATTTTTAAACTGGTAAGAAGAGTTTTGATGAACCATTATGATACTTTACTGCAGTAAACTATTATTCCACTTTTGTTGAATTTATCTTTTTTTTTTAAATTGTTAATTGCTTACTGTCTCCTCGCCTCCCCCACCAATTAAATTAAAAAACCCTACCTTTCATACTCTTATTTTCCTATTATTTTTGATGACTTTTTATATTTATTTCCTGGGAAGTTAAAAAAAGCTTCCACCATTGTTCATACATTAAAAAGCCACAAAAACCAATTACATAATGCAAATACAGCATTGGAAGAAGAGGCTTTGAAACAAACACTCCAGCAATGTTGCATTTTAGAAGCATAGATGTGAAAGAACTAAACAAGCCAACCAAACAGTTGCTAATTGTATGGATTACTCAACAGCATCATCTGCAACAAGCCATATGAATGTTTGCTCTGACTAAATTGGGCTCTAAAACAATGGTGAGCTGTCACAGAAATGGATGGGGAAAACTGAGAAGCAAGTATTCCTAGATCAGGAGATCAATGCCTTTCATGTCATCAGCCAGACCATATTCCTTTAACTTGATATACGTTAAGTGAACAATTTGCCATCTCCCATCCTTGTTTTGGTCAAGTATATTTCAATGGGCTTTTACTGATACAGTTTATTGCCTACACACCATTACAAAATAATGGAAGTTGTGCTGGCACAAAAACACAACCCTAATGTCAATAAACATAGGAACCAAGAGCTCGGGTTTACATACACCCACTGGTGTAGACCAGAATCATACCAAATGAAAGCAAGGCTTGGGTTTAAACACAAAATGTTTCATAGTAAGTTTTTCTCTCCTGCAGAACAAGCACTTTAACAGACTCACTCTTTGGTGCTTGGCACAAGGATTTCCTTTCTAGCCCAGAAATCACTGAGGAACTCAAAAAGAAACTAAAGTTGCTAGTGCCCAACATGAAAACTGCTTCAGTTGAAGCAAGTTCAATCTCCATTTAGTTTAGTTGCCTATTTAGCCTTACAGAAAAGTACTCAACTGCCTAAAAATGATCTTAAAATTAAAATTTGTTGTTGTACTGCAGGAAGATGATCTCTTATGTTCCATGAATACAGCTTGGCATTCAGAAGAGTCTTGGTACATTCTCTCCAAAGCAACTGATTAGAAGTAGCTGTTCTATTTGTCATTGTCTCTCTGCTTGCTTGTCTTAAACTCTTTAAACAATAATACTATTCTATTCAAATTCTATTCTATTCAAATTTTAAAATATGGTAGCTATTTTGCCCTAGAGTGAGATAGTCAAATTGGGAAACTATTTCTATGAAAAGTCAAAAAAATATTTCTTACTAGCGTACAAATCTAGTGCTTCATGATAACGAATTTTATTTCGTGAAATCAGACTTTACAAACACTGAAAGTAATGAGACCGCATCTTGAATATTTAATGCTTTCTTAAAACATTTAAAAAGAAAAGTCTGATTTTTATTTGCAAGAGATGCTTTTCATTTGCAAATTAAACATTTTTTTTAAATTGAATGAAACATTTCATTTATTTTCTTTTTTCTGCGAAAAACTGAATTCATATTTACAAGCATACCTTTTTGGTTTGACAGATATCTTTGCTACTACCTAGATTAAGAAGCACTTCAAAATATTGGTTCTGGGTAAAAGCCCTTGTTACTTTCCAGCCCAGTATCACAGCAAGGATTATTATTCCCACCACCGGGTTAATAAGCAAGAAAAACTTCCATGTGAGAGCTGTAAAAAACTACAGGTAAGCTCTGTGTACCCTTTGATTAAAAAAAATATATAAACTAAAAATTCTTATATCTAACTTTTCCCTTATGGAAAGCAATAAAGAAAGCTGCCTGAAAACTTCAAAATCTCACTGTGTCCATGGAAGACACTAAAACTGTGAAGTTTTAGGTTAATTTCTAGAAGCTTTGGTATACTTGCTACCCTATGCTAGCACTTCTGCATTACAGCAGATGTAAACCAGCCTTAAATTCCATATTATATAAAAACTGTTGTTTGTTAAAAATGTCACGGAGGAAAGTAGATTTCATATGTATAGTTACATTAGTGTGTTTTTCCACAGTTGACAGTTGTCAGCAGGGAGAGAAATTCAATACAGAACTGCTGCATAGCTCCAGTCCTGTCCTTCTATTGGTACAGTTTCATACAGCATTGTCAGAAGGGAAAAGAACCCACATTTGAAGGTTATACCATATAACTAAAGTCTGAAATAAGCAGAATTGATTAATTTGTCTCTGCTACGCTGCAAGATGACAGACATAACCAGACTAGTTTAGGGTTTTATTATTTACTATTTAGAGTGATACTGTGTATAATAAAGAATGCACACACTCATCAATTCACTGCTATGGAATCAGCAAGTTCCACACAACACTTCAGCCTTCATTTCACAATTTTGACATTAATAATGCTTTTAACCTCAGAGGAAAGTTCAAAATCTGTATGATATAATTCTGGAGCATCTTATCCCTCACTTGTGTCAGGTTAAAGATCATCTGCATGTTTTGGGCACCTCATGTGTGTACCTTTTTAATTCCTTTCCCAATGAAATGCATACATGCACGTACGTATGTGTGAACATGGACTACAAGTGTTTTTTCCTGGATTGAGACCAACATCAATGGACAGACTGTGCAAAAAGTGCTGACTGAACACTAGACAGCTGACCCATTTTCCATCCAAAATGAAGGCAGGAAGGAAAACAAAGATGCAGCAAGTGAATTTGGAGTCTGACCAGCATACCAAACTATGCAAAGTCAGCATCAGAAGCGTTATTAGAACAAAGTCTTTCTTTCTGTTGATTAAAAAATAAAATCTGAGGATCACACTGGTCAGAAGAAAAATACGAAAAGAATTCTATTGCTTATATTAGTAATAAGTGGCCTGGGCTTTTTCCTACAATAGTTTGATCTCATTTAAAGCAGGACATTCTTTGATGCATTTCAAATTATATTCAAGAAAGTTTAGAAGAGAGAAGCAAAAAAAGCTCAAGGATGAGGAAAAAACCCAGAGGATATACAAAGAGAGATTAAGAGCACAAGTCATGTTCATTTTCGCAAAAAAGGCTGAGTATATATGTAACTGTCTACAGATACATAAAGGGTCAATATAAAGAAAAGGATCAATTATTCTCATTAGCTAAAGACAACAGAAGAGGATGTAGTGGGCTTAGCTGCAGGAAGAATCTTTGAAGTTAAACATTTGGGAAAAAAACAATAGGTCTAAGAACTGATAAGCAGGGTAGCGAAGGGTCATTGAAAGGCTGTGGTTTCGGCTTAACTTGACACCCATCTATTGAGACTAGTTTGCAAATAATTAAATGTTTTGGAATGAAGATTGGCCAAGATGTCCCACTAAGCGTGCCTTTCAAACAACATGAACTTCATTGTTTGCCGTATCAATAGTTGCTTTAAGAGAGGAGATGGAAATTGAAGTGGAGGTTAATATTAAGCAAATATTGGGGAAAGAAACAGTGGCAGTAAAAGGCAGAATTAATATGGACATTTCAGAATATTCAGCAGTTCAGCTAAAGTCTTCTGAATCTGTAACATATCAAGTGTGTAAAATAGAGATGCCCAGTATCCACAAGACACCCAAGTACAGTTTAACAGCCACAGTGTTAAAGTGACAAACTGTGACTAGGCTTTCAAATTATTAAAAAGCTGTATTACTAGGATCAGAAACGCTGCCAACATCAAAAGTACCTAACCAAAACCAGGCTCCTTATCTGCATTTAACACAGCAAATTATCAGACAATGCAAAGGTTCCCTTGCTGGTAATGTTTTCAGCTGCTTGGCTTCCTTGTCAGTGCCAGACAGGTTGAACATTTTTGCTCAGCAGTTGCCTTTTTTTTTTTAACAAATGTTTCAAGTAAACTAGAAAGAGTGAAGAATATGCTGACATTGACTTGCAGCATCAAGTAGTTGATCTAGATATTTACTTTCATTTCAGTGGCTGCACGAACCTTGTATTAACTGTAATTATATCTGGCTGCATTAGAAGCCATCCATCAGCTGCCATCGATGGGTAACGTCTCACCTATATTCTCCAGCATTTGCCTAGTTATAAAGGCAGGAAGAATTATCATCTACATCTGTAGCTCATATTGTTCAACCAGGCAACATAAAGAAGAATCTTAAAACTGCAAAGGCAATACTAAAACCATATAAACACACATTACACAAGACAGGGTAAAGATCTCCTGGCTCTCCTACTGATTTTGTTCAGAATACACAACTGCTCACATCTGCTAGAGACTCCTTTGGAAAAAAACATGTTCAACTGTTGTTAGAAAAACTTGAAGCCTTAATGCAGACCTTAAGCTGTTGTCTGTTGCTGTTTTCAATAATATGTCAATTACACTTCTTCCCTGAGAAACTGGATGATACAGTGCTGTCAGGGAGACAGCCAGCAGGCAAATTATAATACGGAATCTAAAGTTTGCTAAATGAACCTTAGCAGTGGTGAGAAGTTTTCTAAATTCTCTTTCTCACTCTGGGATAAGGAAGGCAAATGAGCACGGCTACTCGAAAGGCAGCAAGAGTAGCACTGTGAAAACCAGTAACACTCCAGTAAATAAATATTTAAGTACAGCTTAAAAGGACAACTTACTGGGAGGACTTTAATGGTACGAAAAAACATTGGTCTTAAGTCATCTGTTCTCTTCTTCCCCCTGGTCCTCTAACCTTGTTTTAAAGTCATCAGAACTGATATTGTAGTCATATACATAGAGAGGGGAAACACAAGTTTAACTAGTTACTCATGAAGATTCCTTTCCCACTCAGGGTATCTTACAAAAGACTACAAATACAGTTTTATCTGTGTTTGTGTGCAGTATCACTCCTCAACAAGCAGGTTGTATTTTTAAGACATTTGCAAATTGTTACATATGTATGCAGGCATATTTAAAAAAATATTTCAATGCAATAGATTTTCCACTAGTAACAGCAACAGAACAGTCAAAATAGTGTTATTTTGGCATGGAATGACTAAAAGTATTTAATACAGCTAGCTTGATTTCTTCCTTTTGTTGCTCTAATCAACACTCTCACACACGCCCAACCCCTGCCTTTTTGCTGTGCTTCCTATGGGTTACTATTCCTATTCCATCACCCGGCCACTGCCTATGAAGAAAGTGAAGTAGTGAACTTACAATGCACCTTCCATCTCTTTGCCCTTAAATACACTTATGCCTCCTTCTCTCAACTTTTGCTTCAGCTTCCCCCCCCCAGCACTTCTCGAACAGGCTTTATTTTGTTAAAATCTCTGCACTGGATTCATGTAACAAGCAACAGGAAATTGGTTGTGCGAAACAACAGGAAATATCTCTCTAAAAGGCCACAGGTCTTTTGCACCTTCGGCTATGTTTAAGAAAGAAGCTAAGAAAAGGCCATTTGTGTCCTGGTGAGAACAGTGATTATAATCAGCATATAGTGATATACCATAACGACAAGATGTAGATTCTGTGCTGTTATTAAAAATGAGTCAACACCCTGGTTGCTCCCCTGCCTCCAATGCGCACCAAAGCTCTCTGAATGACTCTTCCCTAGTTCAGGATTTTCTCTCAGATTTATTCACCTGTTTTACATCCACATACCTCCAAGACATATAATCCCCAAATTGTTATACTTCTCTCCTCCTCAGTGAGGAAGCTGCCATTTTAAAGTAAGGACAACAAGTTTTCATCAAGAACACAAAGTTAAAGGGCTGACCATATTTGTCTTCTCTGAGCTGCCAGCGGTGCTCCTCCTGATAAATATGTTGTTTATAGATAGTCATCTGAAACATACTTTTATAAGTAACCAGTAATTGCTCATCAATAACAGTTTGTTATGATTAGTCACCTGAAACATACTTTTATAAGTAACCAGTAATTGCTCATCAATAACAGTTTGTTATGTCTAGGATGAGCACAAACAGATGAAGCAAGGAATATTGTAAACTAAAAACAAAGATACACTGTATCCTTATAATGCATAATAAAAGTTCAGAAGACTTCATTTGTAATTAATTACTGCAATAATGGAAGTATAGTAAGTGATAAAGTGATAGTAGGTGGAACGCATAGTAAATGTCTAGTTAGTAGTGTATTTTTATGTACCATAATCAAGGAACAAAAAAAACAAATACACACATATCCCAAACATGAATCAGAACCAAGTTCAACACCTGCTCCAAAGAAATCTGTTTTCTAAATGTTGGCATTAGGGAAACACACACAGTGAGTGAAGGGGGGTTGCAGTTTCCCCACACACAGACTGATGATGCTACAAACATCTATGTTCAGGAAGACAAATTTATAACCAAAGTGTGAATAGCAGCACTGAGATTTGTATTCCGTCTCACTGGAGGCAGCCAGCAGCAGATCCATCTGGGTATAAGCTTTGCTATGAAGTCGTATATGGGTTTGACACATGGTGATTACTACTGGAACTGCACAAATCAACACACCAGAAGCCCATTTTTCCTTGCAATTTCGTAACTGGGTAATTAAGCGGTACAGCAGAACCTCTCAGTACAGCCTTTAATCCTCACCTCCTGATCACAGGTCACTAGATCCATACTGAACTGTTCAACCTCACCATATAACACAGACCCCAGAATTTCAACTATGTCCAACCCATAGAGACTTTGCAAGCTAAGGAGACCCTAATAAGTAGATTCACAGCTTCATCTAAGTACAAGAGCAACCCAGAATGCATCCCATTATTCCCTAAGAAGTTCCAAGGATAATTTTATCCATCAGATGTACTAGAGTAACAAAGGCAGGCTGCAAATTGCTCTCATTTTGTCTTACTATGTCTTTAGACATCAGACACTGAGCAAATAGTCACCACCAAGACAGCATGGACATTCACCATATTCCCCATTTAAAAAGATCTTTAATAAGGCCATTTTCGGCCCTTCAAATATTTTCACAGCTTCTTTTTCAAAATCCCCTCCAATTCTCAACAACTTTAATGAACTGTAGTCCCCAATATATTTTGCCACACTAACTCTGGTCTCACTAGTGCTTCTTCCCACTCTTGTTCACTTGTTTAGTCTTCAGTGGACAGAGTGCATTTCTTTAGCTTCTGCACGCTCCATTGGAGTTACCCACTCATCATGATGCCAAAAAAAATCCAGAACCATAATTTTAAGAAATGATCTTCCACCCAAAATAATAATTTGCACAGGTTTTATGTTGGGTTTACCTTCTTCCCTACTTGCCCAAACTGCAAACAGAAGTTATTCAATCAGGACAAGCTTTTGTAGATTGCTCAGTCTAACCAAGGTAAACTTGAAAAGCTACATGAAAAAAAAGCTTTAGAGCTCTAAAGAATTACAAGCCTTCTGTCTTCTCTGCAGTAAAACCATGCCCACTGTTGGAAGACTCAGTTCAGTTTCATGGTTACACCTGCAAACAGTTACTTACAGACCTACTGTTTTTCCAGAACCTCCCTGGCACTAGCTAACAGCCCCTTCCTTTGTGATCACAGAGGACTTCACATGCTTTTAAACTCCAGCCTGTTAGTAGATCATTTAATAGTGACTTATGAAAGCCTGCTGTGTTTTAATACAAAGCATGTTCAGTGTTACTGCACAACTAACTCAAATGCATTTGAGCTAGTGGCAGTGAAGACCTGGATACAATTGTGCGAGTGGTGCAGGCATTTTATGCCTGAATGCAATGTATTACCTGTTCCTCAGCTGAGTGGAACTATGATTTTTAGAAGTGATCACATAAAGGCATTATCCTTAAAATCATGATCTAATTATATCCTTAGTGGAGATGCATTTTTGTCAAGCAATTGTCAAATTTATTCTACATTTAACATTCTGTAAACTTCTTATAAGAGTGGAAGAAAAACGAAGTAACTGCAAGCAGAAGTATTTTAAGTATAAAACTGTTTCTCCGTTAATATGGCTGAAAAAAAGGCCCCGTGGCAACAAAATTCTTTAGATTACTGTCATAGCAGAGCCATGCCCAGACTAAACACTCTTTTTGCTTGCCCTACCAATGGAAACACTTTGCTTTCCATATCAACAATACAAATCTCTGTGATGTTTAGCATTAAGCACCATAAGCTGCGGCTACAGTTTGGCTGTTTGGTGGCTTCCAGCTGAAAACTCAACTGGCACTGGAGTCCTTGTCCGCATTGAAAAACATGCTGCTTTCACTGCATCTAATTGGCAGGTGTCAGCATAATTAATAGAAGTCTGATTTAATCATTAGCACATTTTTTTTATTATGAATTAGACGGTGTACCTACACACATGTATGTAAATGTGAATCTCTACAGATGTGTGTGCCCAAGAACACAAAAATGCTCTGGGCCTCACCCAGCTATAAATCTAGACACAGGTTCCACTTCATAGATACAAACCATCTGCCAGCACACTTCGAATTTTTATGTACTTAATGAGAAGTGACATCTTTGAAGATGTCAAAGCAGAATTCTTTGCAGGCAACGGAAAAAGTATGCAATTAATATGCAGATAACAGTTGGCACTAGATATAACATACAGAAAGTATAGAGACTTTGTGGTCTTGCTTTTTCCTTTTTTTGTAGTCCTAGTTAGTAGCTGGAGATAATTCCTGAATTTTATAGTAATACCAGAAGCCACAGGATAATCATAGGGAATTGGTCTATAAGCAAAAATGTAATTATTCTTTCAGTCTTTTGTAGCTACATTGTTCAAATTATGTATCATAATGCCTTATGATAGATCATACTGTTTCAATACAGATAGTAAAGCAATACAGAAGATCCCACTTTATCCTGACACCTGCAGGAATGTCTGAAACAGTAAAGAAAACGTGACCCATATTCTTTAACAACGCTGTCACATAACAGCAGGAGTAGATGAGAATTGTCTTCGGAAATTGAGAACCGAACCCTAGGCTTCTTTGTTTCTTTTTCATGGTCACTTCCCATTTCTCAAGGAGATTGTTATCATACCAGGACTGCACCATGTCCATACCAATAACCATCAAAATTCACTAACAGAAGAAAAACTGTAGTGGACTAAAAGAATGGAAACAGCAACCTGATACGACCAATATTTTAGCTGTGCCCTGAAGACTTGTTTAAGATTAATTTCCCACAGATTTTCATTAAATGTGTGTTCTCAGCTCTGCTTCTATTTCTTTTTGTTTCCTGATTGATAATCTATTGTCTGAATTGCAGAAGTACTGAGGAAAAAATACAGCACTTACTAAACAGGAACACCAAATTAATTACTGTATGTGAAGGACTCTGAAACTATATTGAAGTTGGCAAAAAAGCCTGTAAGTAAAAAAAAAACTTAAGAATAATATATGATAAGTTTCAAGGCACAGGCCAAACATTCTCCTAAATACAGTATGACAAAGAAAAATTTTAATACTTTTTCAATAAAAGAATAAACAGCCCTTTCTCAGAAGGGGAAGAAGGTTGCCGAGGCAAAAAATAGCAGTGGCTTGTATTCCTGTAATTAACGCATATCATACTGTATACACATGTGGAGTGCGTTAAAGCTGCACAGACAGCCTCCATTTTAGCACCTCATAAATCTGGGACTACTGACTTGGCAACCTCAGGAATGTGCTTTTAAGAAGCGTACACTTTACATGTGTATGCATGTTATTTATATATGATCTTATGCTCTAGTATAACCATTGTACTTCGAGGCATTCGCAAGTGGTGAAACTGATATTTTACATGTGTTATTTTAGAGCATTGCAGGGAATTAATACATATAGGCACACGTATTTCTGTATACACACATGTACTGGTAGACACTCTTAATCACAAAACATTAGCTACATTTAGTAAGATAACTGTAATTGCACCACCTTTAAGTTGCAGTTATAAGAAATAACATTTGAGTCATCATTTTCAGAGTTTCTGGAATTATCCAGAGTATTTTTTGTGATACACTGTTAAAATCAGAGATCCTTGCTTTTGTCAGACACCTAAGTGACAATTTTATCTTTTAGTTTGTTGTCTTCTCAAAAAAAATCCTAGAAATTAAAGTTTACTACTCATAATGAATCACAAGATTTGATTTTGTATCATCAGTTATCTAATTGTCATTTAACTATTCCGTTCTCAGGCTATTTTTAAAGTGTCAAATAGTAAAAACGAGTGGGACTGGTGACTTCAGGGTATAAGGCAAGGTAGTTAAAGGTCAATTTAGATTATAACATTGTTACCTAGTTTACCATGTATATTTTATATAATGTATGTACATACACATGCACACACACAGAGTTCATAGAAGTCATATGCTAGAATTCAAGGCAAGTCCTGAACTTTTTAAACAAAGTTTTCAGAGTCTGAAACAGAGGTCTGTCTTTTCACAGGTAGGTTTGAATGACAAATATATAAATCTCTCTTCTTCAATTACACTGTAACACCACACTATAAACAACACAGCATGGAGTTTAAATATGGGTTCTGAGATCTTCAAATTACCTGGACAGAACTGTACTCTGGGGCAGCCTTTTCACATCTGATACCTGTCTCTTGGCTGTAACCCCTGTGAGAGCCAAGGGCTTTGTCCAAAAGCTCTTCACCCACACAGTTTTATCCTGTCATATTCTTTGCCCCATTTCGTCTCAGAGTAATTAGAAGCAGTCTGCCTCTACAGCATCATTTTTGTTTACTGTGGTAAGAAACACCAGAAAAGCACTGAGGTAAGTTTATAGATAAAATAACTTCTAGAATATAGAAACAAAGCACAATTCTTCCCTTAATAAGATACCTAAGAAAATCCATTTACCCAGCTCTTCAAATGGGATGTTCTTGCTTTTGTATCTCATAGAACACATAACGGATTTTCATAAGATGCTGTTTTCCGTAGCTGATGTGCAAGTTCAGATACACAGTAAGAAATCAAAGCTCCATGTTATCATTTGACATATTGTTACTACTAATCATCCTAATCCACAATAATATTTTGCTTTGGGAGAAAATATTTTCTAACACCATTAATCTTTTATACCTATACTTAAGACTTTTTTTCTAACCCGGGAAAAAACATTCTGCTAAACAGTCTTTATCTAAGATACATCCAGATGACACATTAGAAACACAATGCACAGACCCTGAAAGTCAGTGACAAGACTTACACAACCTGACAGGAGCTTGGATGCTACTGAAGGTGAGGTATATACCTAGCTCGACTCTAGACCGTAGATACACACATCTATATGTCACTGCAGGTTCTCTTTATGGTTAAAAGGGGAGAGGGAAAAAAAATAATAATTTTTCAGTTCATTTAAGCATACACCAAATGTCTCAAATAGGGAAGATGACTCATGGCATGGACCTAATTTTTTTTTTCCATTGGCCCTACAGGGAGTTATGGCCAACCAGCTACATTCCAGAAATCTCAAGTGATGTAAAAACTCCCTTCTGTATACTCAAATAGGACAAATTAGTCAAATTTAGACAGATACAGGTATTTCAGAGCCAAGTTTTTTCAATGAGTTAAAAAATAAAATTAGGAGTTCAGTATAAGCATTAAATAATCCTCATGCTTTCCTTCCCCAAATTCCACCATAGAGTGGCAGGCAAGAAGGGTAAGCAGAAAATTATTAGACAGCCGAAGTTATACATTGCATCACTTAACAACAACATAACTTACATTATTTGGCTCAAGGGCAGGAACTTAAAATTATTTTCAAATGGAAAAGTTGCATTCTGAAAACATACCAAAAAACTCCACACTTTCCAGAGAAGTGTGTGCTTTACAATTTGTTCAGTCAAGTGTGTCAAACTCAGCCATGTTACTATTGCATAGTCTTTGTGGCAAAAATGAGTTCCAACATTCTAATGTCATATAACCACATGCTGTAGTTTGTCTACACACAACTATTATGCAGCTGAAATCACAGAACTAGTTTCCCAAAAAATAAAATCATAGAACAAATCAGTACCTGTCAAGAAAATCTTAAGCTTTTTTGAAATCTATTTCGTTAATTCCAATACATTATATTGTTACATCATTTAAAGGCTGTAGTTTAGCATGATACAATTAAGTCACCGATGACCTCACCAGTTTGTCAAACGCTCGTTTATATCTGATAAAGTCTGTGAACTCGGCCAGTCTGAGCTTCTGCTTATGAATGATGGCTAAAATACCCATTAAAAAAAAAGTAAAGATGCTTATCTTTATGTTTTTCTTTTGTTTGTGTTTGGGATTGGTGGTGAGGTTTTTTTTTGGGGGGGTAGGGAGGTTTTTCTTTTTTCAAACGTGCTTCGGGTTCACAAGCTAGAATAAAATAAGTGGCAGCTTGTGCTAGATGCAGTGGTGGCGTTACATCAGCAACACAAAGCCATCACGCTGCCTGACACTATTCATAACGAGGGGAGTCTGTGCTGAGAGGCCCTAGAGTCAATCTGAGGATTGTGTCAGGCCTGGATTAACCCGCACTGACAACTGCATGGAGAAAGCCAGCAAAA
This sequence comes from Calidris pugnax, assembly GCF_001431845.1. NCBI lineage: Eukaryota > Metazoa > Chordata > Aves > Charadriiformes > Scolopacidae > Calidris > Calidris pugnax. The sequence continues at coordinate 9,500,662 of NW_015090920.1, forward strand.
TGTCTGTTTATACCTGGCTCAACCACAGTCAGATTCTCATTGCTCAGGCATTCAAGTTAGTTCCTGTAAATAATTAAACGGGTAAAAAATATTCTTTATTAACATTAAGAGATATTCAGTTTAGTATTCTTTCTGAAATTGCATACTATAACACTTTGCCTTCAAAATGGCTGAAGAAACAAAGTAAGAAACAGTCTTACCCACATTGCAAAATAAAAAGCAATTAGATGCTCTACTCACCCCAGATTTCCTGCATATAGGTCATTCTTCATTTTAACTAACTTTAATAAATTATTATGAGGAAATACTATTACTCTTCTGAATAACAATAAATGAAAGTATTATGCTTCAGGGTAGACTATTTTTTTCGTTCTTGATAAATATGCAGCATTAGCAACTACAAAGTCATTACATGTTTTATTGTTTTTGAAAGCTAGAGATCGAATGTAGTCACAAAATGACAGAGGAATCTGTTGGAAACCTTTCAAAGAGCGAAGGTAGTGTCAGATGCCTCATATAACTGATGAGGATGGTATTGTAGCCACTGACCCAGTTGCTAAATTAGTCCTTAGAGTAAAATGCATTTATAATCAGTTAGAATCCAAATTCTATAAGGGGAATTAATTGTCCTTTGGTAAGAAAGGATTGATGTTTTGGCTCTAATTTCTGGAGCCTATTCTCTTTTAATGAGGCTCTTCCTTTTTATATGCATGTTTATGTGATGATTTTCATCCTGGAATAGTACTTTCTGAAAGCACACAAACATTAGCAGTCCACAAAACAATATATCACCTAAAGAACAAGACTGGTTGAACTGCTTCCATCTGAAAGCAGAACAGACTCGGCAGCTTTCTGAAGTGACTAAACACCCAAGAACATCTCTTTTTCTGACCTGCATTTTTGCCCATTTCAGAAGTGCCTCAGCCCAAATGCCAGTGGTTTAGCAACTGCTCAAAGCTAATTCCAAAGCCTGAATATACCTTTGGCTACTGGTAAGTTGTGTGGGTACTGTTTCCCACAGCAGGACTGCAGCTCTGACCCCAGCAAGTCCACAGCCAGGACGTGGCTGGAGCACAAGGCAGCTCCCAGCAGCCTCTGTGCCCAGATTTCCTTTCCTTGTGCCCATGTCTTTCCCCAGTATGGACCTGGGACATGTGGCTGGCTGGAGAGCTGAGTGCTCTAAGCCCTGACCTTGGAAGTGTAGAGCACATACCTGTGCTCAGGTTGTGCAGGGGACGAGCCTGGAGCTGGGTGAACTTCTCCCCCAGCCCAGTTACTTGACTGTGAAAGAAACCTGGTGTACTGGGCCCTGATTTCTAATTTTTATCTGGCAGGTATTTAATAACATGCATAACAGTTCTGAAAAAGCCTCAAACTAAAACCTGCAGTTTCTAGACAAATCCCCCCTTTTCTAGGCTAGAAAGTCACCTTTCACCTGGTATTTCTCTTGGCCTCACAAATACTGTGCTGCTGGCTGAGGCCCGGCACTTTCTACAGCAGCAAGTGCTCATTGGGAACATCCCTCAGAGCAGGTGAAAGTCTCACCTACAAATATCTTGCCTGCAGGAACAAGAACAAGCCCAGACCCCAACACAGAGAGATGCAAAACTTCTTCAGAAGAACCTTTTCCCAGCAAAGTACAGGCATCAGGATGTTCTGTTAGGAAGAGACTTCCAGTATTCCTACACCTGAATCCACATCTCTTTCGTGCAAATAGTTTAACTGACTCCCATGTAAAAGCCTTCCTACATAAGAAAAGTGCAGAATTAGGCCAAACCAACTCCAGGAATACACAGATGCAGCAGCTCTATCCAACAGAAAAATCTGTTTTCAGAAGCCAGTCAGCACCACCCTGCAATGACAGTCTAAATGGTAGTGGCTGAACTCATGAAAGGATATACAACAGTTAATTTGCAGCTTTCTCTACTTTCTTTGTAAAATAAGTCCACAACTAATCTCTACTGTGAGGCTTAAAAAGCAGTTTATCTCCCACCCACATACTATTTCTTTGATAGCATTTGGTCACACCCTTCACAAAGGTTGTTTGCATTTGATTTATGTAAATCCCAAATTGTTGGCTTTGTTCATATCACCTGCCTGGGGAAGTGTATGAAGTGTTGCATTTAAAAATTAAATATAGGCATACATTTTCAGTAGCTGACTAGAACAAAAGCAGACCAAAATTACCACCTTCTGCAATATCCTATAGACACCAAGCAGAATTAAGTCCTGATGTTCTACTACACTTAAGATACTGAAGTATTAATGAATAATAACTGGCTTCTGACTGGACCTTACTGTGATTTCAAGCCAGGTATGTGTACTAATAAGTTATCTGATTATGCTGAGAACACACCTAGCTCCATTTATTCCACTTTTAGGGAGTCACGTATCACCGTGGTGTTTTCTTTAGAGTACAAGGAAAAAACAATAACTACTATGTACTTTGATATGCTAAGTAACATAGGATTTTATATATAGACACTATATATTGATCATTATATTTTATATGAATACATATGCATTACAGGGGATGAGATACAATGTAATATTTAATACATACTACAATCTAGAGTGCAGATCAGAAAGAAAAACAGTTCTGTAGAAAACAGTTCCTAACTCTCCAGACTCAGAACTGTTGTTCTTCTACTGTATGTTGTTCTCAGCCCCTCTATGTATCTTCTTCCCCTTTTCACAGTCTCTTGGAAAACTATATTATGGCTGAATTTAAACAGAAATATAGCTTCAGTTCAGAGTTATATTCTCCAACTGTAAATCTAAGTCTGTACCTGGTCTTGCAGAGCGAATTTTAGTTTTGCTCTTTGTTTCAAACATTAACATGCAAGTTCCCTTTACCTTTCAAAGGGGCACAAACTCAAAGAAGCTACATCTACATCTTGCAGAGAGGCTCCTGCAGTTGTATTGAATACAACACTGGAAATACGAAATGCCCTGCAGAAATCCTGAAACTCCAAACCAGCAAAGGATAATGCAGAACTTAATGGTGCAAAGAGAAAACAGCAGCACAGTATCATCAAACAGTACGAATGTCAGAAAGGGATGTGAAGTGTTAAAACAAGCAAGCCCATTTCACTGCAATAAACACCAACTGTAAAAATCTGGGAATTAATTAGCATCTGGCAAAAAAAATTTTGGTGACATGTCTTACAGATAACTCTCAAGACCAGTAACCTACAAAGCTGGCAACATATTAAGCAGCTTCATGTATACAGACACTAAAACACAGCAGCTAGCTTTAGTTAGGATCATAGAATTGTCTAGGCTGGAAGGGATGTTTAAGATCATCTAGTCCAACCATCAACCCAACTCTGAGGGAGACCAGCACTAGTTGTGTCATTCTCTAAAGGAAAAGGATCTCTCAAAGAGATTCAGACCTGGTTTCACAGCACATTTCACTTACTGGCTCGCCCCCTGGCTCATAGCAGGCTGTACTCTTCCTGGAGAGAAGTCAGGTACCAGCCACACTGCCCAGCATTCAGCACACTGAAAACAGCACTGGTAATGACACAAGAGCTGTTGGAAACCTTTTGTTTCAACATCTTGTGTGATAAAAGACCATCACATAGTGCTACTGATACGATCTGCATTAGCAAGTTGACTGTGTGTCTGACTGTTAGGAAGGGCCAGTGGCAGAAGACCAGCTTGCTGCAGGTGGATGTATTATCTTTAATACTCAGCTTCCACAAAAGCGGCCAACGTTTAGTAATTGAATCCTCTTACTAGTATATATATTCAAAATGTAAAAAAAATAAAAAAATCATTATACATCATTGAACCCAACTACAAGACAGATTTTCACTGTCAAACCACAACTCCCAACAGGCAACTCTGGTAATTTGGGGTAGGGCACAACTTGTTTGCTCTTAGATTCTAGTTTACCCAAGTGGACATTTTGTTTTCTTTTTCACGTGCACCCCAGAGGAAATGGTGATACTGGATTCCTGAACACCCTATTGGAGAAGTTTACACAGGTCTTAAGAAGCTCTCTCAAAGGTACCGTGAGCCCCTACACTTGCACTCTCTTATTCTGCACTTTTTTACACGTGCCCAATGTGGGAAGTATTTGCACATGGAGAGTTAAGCGCCATGGATGATACATCACTGGATGCCTTACTCTACCTCACCTGCACGCCAAGGCTGGCATTCTGGATACCAGGAGAACATTCACAAATGAAACAAAGAATTCATACAGCAGACTGCAGGTACAGAGATACTGGAACCAGTGGCAGGATAAAGCTGGAAGCTTTGTTGCCATAGCAGAACTACTCTGAGAAACCGAAATACATGCAGGAAAAAAAAACCATCACTGGAAATGCCTAATTCAGTATGTTTGATCATGGACTGCAAATTAACATTAATTCTTCTGGATTCACACCTAAACAAATATAAAGCCCGTCTTAACAAGAGCGGGCACAATATTCCAGAAGGGAGGTGCTTGAACTGTACATAAAAGACACAAGGAAGTTGGACTTTTATCCATGCTCAGAAGAGCCATGCAACATTAAAGACTTAGAAACTCATTTATAGCGCTTTCTATCACATATCGTATTTGTGGAAAAAATAAATAGTTGTGGTAGAGGGATATGGAAAGAAATAGCAGCAATTTATCCTTAATGATAAGAAAAGGACATAACCTGTCTAAAAATGGATTCATAGTAATAAACTTCAAAAAAACCCAGAAATGTTATTGTGATTCACTTTGAGAATCCTAAATAGAATATCGTACACACAGTCACATTTCAATCAATTCCTGCATGACTCACGCTAGGCATTTTAGGGCACTGAGTAATTGGCATAAAGGTAAAAAATTTAAATTGAAGGAAAAACAAAACACACACAAAGCTCTATTCCCCCCACCGGCCCCCAGGCAAATCCCAGAAGTAAAATAAAACTATTATGTTTAGATTCAAAGCTTCCAATATATCAGAACTTTCTGAACTCATTTGTTAAGGTTCAAAGCACAGGTCAGCTGACAGGCCTCCCTGGTACATTCAGAATAAAGAGCCCCATTAAATAAGACGCAAGACAGTTCCAAGACTCAGTTCCAACACACATCATTTTGAGTACACATTGTTCCCTAAGCCTAATTGCCTGAAAACAGCAATAGTGCCTCGAGATAGCTGTTGCACAGCCACGCAGCAACCTCACCATCCTGGGCCACCTCCAAACGCTGCTGCTGCAGCGGCAGAGGAGAGACAAGGACCAGCACGATCAGTAATCAATCCTTCAGGTTGGCAGGATTTTCCGTTGCATTAATGGGGAGTGTTAAAAGACTTTTTGTGCTAATGGTCTACCTCTGGGCACATATAAGACAAATTTTTTAACAGCTGGATGATAGCATGATAAGTCAAGTTGTATAATTTATTAAAGGGAAGTAATGCAAATGGAGAGCTCTGAGGGGATACGAGCTCACTACAGTGACCTTGGGGACTCTGGCGATAGAAATTTATTCCTCTGAGCTTCTCAAAGGGAATTAGGTTTTTCCTTTTATAATCTGATGTGGTGGTTCAGATGGGCTTTGCACAGGGCCTCAGTTCAGCTGCTTAGAATTACCCTGCTTAAGAGCTGGTTAAAAGCAAAGTAAAAAAAAATGCATTAACTTGGGAATCCAAATGACATGGTATTGGGACTGGGAAACAGCTCTTCTTACTGCACTTGTGGAATTCGCTTAACTCAGTCCAGAAGAATGACATCGGGAACTGCTCATTTCGAAGGGGCAACACTACCAAGAGGCTGACAAAAAGGAAGAATGTAAACAAACTGTGGCATAAACAAACACAATGAGGCACAGTAAAAGTATTAGCGCCACACCAACCTAACTCGTATCAGCATCTGAAACATCAGATTCTTAGCAGTGAGTATTTTACAGCATTGCCTAGGATGACATACTCCCACTGGATCCTGCACTCACTCATACCTATACAAATAAGCAAGCTTTCTGGGCTGAGTTTAAACCATTTCTTCCCTCACAACTAGAAGGCTACCTAGACATAGCTTAATACTCTCTTCCTCACAACGTGAGCGCAGGGAGGATAAGACTCTAAGAAAAACCTTCAGTTGAACTGAATTCTTTAGCTTGATTTCTGAAGTTTAGTATTTCATACCTGGAATGCGACGAACAACTAGCTACATTATTCTTCTCTTGATCCAAAAGCAATCAAAAAAGTTAAAATCCTAATCGCATAACCCAAACCAACAACTACTAACTGAAGAAAACTTCCCTTTTGTCACTTTATAGCTATGAAACATTTTTATCCAATTATTCAAAGATATACATAACATACTACATCCATTGAGATTGTTTATACAGAGAGTATACTCTGCCTTCCACGTTTCTTTAATCTTTATTGTCTTTTGTATTATTAAGAAATCTAAATGAAAGAAAAACAAGGGCACTTTTTTTTTTTAAGGTCTTTCAGTAATACCAGTGAATACTGAGGGTGCTGAAACAGAGCCCTAAATCCCAATATTCTGTAAGAAGTGAACTGTAAAATAACTGGAGACAGATATGCCCTGACTGTCCTGATGCTGCCTAGGCAGGTAGACTTTTCTTTTGCAGCCCATTGCAATTCCAGCTGTCATTTTTCCTTAAGGTTTAGATCTAAATTCTGGATCACTTAGTAATACACATTAGCTTTTAAGCAATTTGTAAAACAAGCTTTATAAACTAAGTATTAGGAATCTTTAAGAAATACCACAGTATAACCCAATTGCAAGTCTAGAAGTTAGAAGAACTCTGAGAGTAAGTTGATTATATTTTAGCTTTCATTTTAACATACACTGATTCAACACATCACACATCAAGAAATTGGGTCTGAGAGTAAATATAGAGATTTTTCTTCAATATTTCCACACTAGTTTGAAATGTTCTGTGTACACCCTATTTACTTTAGGTGTCTGAAATCATAGCAGTGGCACTAGATACACCCTCCTTACCTCATCAGGTAACTGCTGAATAACACTGGAATAGCTTATACCATAGGAAGTATCCTGCAATTTCTATATGTTTTATCTCCAGGCCAGAGCCTACAGTCCTATCTCAATGCAAAGCAATTCTCATTGAACTGACCGGTAATTGGGTAAGTTAAAAGCTTAGTTTAAAAAAAAAAAAAAAACACACACAGTTAAAAACACATACTTCTCTTGTACAGACTATTAAAACAAAACAAGTTCTGAGTACAATGATTTTACAGTCACAATAGATAGCCTCATAGAAGCTTTATGTTTTTAATACAAGGGGAGAAAAGATTTTGAACCTGTATGTGCTTTTCTGGTTTACTTATTTAATAACAAATGTCATATCTCAACAAACACAACATAGTAAAGAGACTTAAGCTAACAGCATGCGAGATTAAGTCCCTTCTGTATTCTTATTGTTTTATGTGCTTGAAGCAGTATTTAATTATGTGTTTGTTTACCTAATAGGTGATATTGGAGCCCTAGATTTTAAAATACCATTCTCTTCTCACTGCTTTCCCCACTTCAGCTACAACTAAAAACAACCATCAAAAAAATCTTCGTGACATGTCCACAAGCAAATTCAGACACTTGAGCAGTATCTTAAAACCTGATACATGCATATGTTACATAACTCTCACTGCTCTCAAACTAAGGATGGGGGATAACCCATGGGATTGATAATATAAAATGGCATCTTTCAGTGCCAGGTTGTCAGCTTGAATTGCCAGTGACTAAATTGTTACTGTCTGCTGAAAATTGTGTTACTTGGTGGTGTCTGTCCAGTCTCCACTGGGCAAAGGCTCCTGTAGCAAGACCACCCACGACCACTGGCACTTAATATGCATGGGTTTCTTTAGCACCAGCACAAAGGGTAAAAAGCTACACTTCTCTGCCCTCTCTCATTCTAAAGATTATTTTTCCCATGTCAGGGTTAGGTTGCAATTCTAAATATGGCAAGTTGGACTCTAGCTCACTATGGACAACCTGCTCTCTGTGTAAGTCATAGAACTGCAATGAACATCCAGGGTTTTTAATTTGCTCTGTAAGAGCCAAATTCATTCATTATATTCAAAAAAAAGAAACTCAAATAGCACCTTCACATCAGAAGTTTAAAAATAAAAAAGCAAAGTTTTGCATCTTAATTTCACTGCTAAAATTATAACTCATTTATCAACTGTTGCTTAATTTCAGAGAGTTACTCTTAACATGCAGTTTTAAGCATCGGTAACTAAAACCCTCAGCAGCTCTATTTGTAAGCTACTGGGTTTGTTCATTTTGTACCTTTTTTACCCATTTAATCATGAAGAGGTTGCAAAGAAAAACTACCATGTGCCCTGAGTTTTGAAGCAATACATATTTGTTTCCCAATTAGGAACAGGCAATTACTTAACCTGCAATATTAAAGTTGTTTATTTTTTTACCTCAGGCTTACATGCTGAAAACTGAATTAACTTGCCAGTGGTTACACTCAGCCTTTATTTAAATATACTGTCATGCTGATTTCTACACCTACTAGCGATAGATCATTTTATGCAACTTCAATTATACATTATGGGTGGGCACAGAGGATTAAACTGATTTTTTTGGTGGGCAGTGCTCCCAGTGTGTTAATTTAAAAGATTAGAATTTGAAATGAGAGGTCTATTCTAGCTCCTTCAAAAAGCAAGCTTGAAAAATGTACATTGCATTTTTTATTGTGTGAGGGCAAACCACTTTTTTTTTTATACGGTTTTTGATGCATGGCCTAACGCAGGCCTCAGCAAAAAGATAGCAAATCTTAGAATTTATTATTGTCAATAGTCTGCATGACCTTTACTTTAACTGCATCTTGGCTGTCAGTAATAATCCAAGGCTGCACTTTCAATGATAGAATGAGAGATTTTGCATATTGAGTCTCCAGGTCTCCTTGAAAGTGTTCAGAAATCACAGTCATTTATTCCTATTGGCAGGGCAAGGTCCATTATGAAAGCTCATTCGTCTTTACTTGAAGATGAAGAGTGGAGAAACTCCATTTTTGCTCTGAATCAAGTACTAACTACTGTAGTTTTCTCAAATAAATCAACAAGGAGGCTTCCAGGTCCAGGGTCTCAAATCTTTTCTCATTCAGGGCACCTGTTCTCTAATGGTTGCCTTCACCTTTGCAACGCACAATTTTGGTCGTAGATAAAATAGCACTTTAACACAGACCCGGGGATTTTACATTCTAACCTTTCTTCATTTGTTGTTTGTTTTACCTGACAGGTTAGAGAGTTTGCAAGTTCAGGAAGAACCTAGCAAGGACAGAATTGCAAGGGCAATAATAATAAATAATAGGCTTGTACCAGCCTCCTCTCCCTTGAGATGTTTTTAAAGCTAAAAATTACTTAAGTTATGTAAGACATGATATGTGTAGTTGTGTAATAGAACATACTCCAAAGGTGTCTCAGGCTAAGTGCAGATCAACCCCAGGTAGTTTTTTGCTGCTTGAGCTGACTGGATGAGTCAAAACCAGTCTGGAAGTTATAGAGCTGTACTGGCATGCCATTGAGCACAAGCTGGTATGTTCCTTCTGTGTAGATAGTCCTCTACGAGTATGCAAATACCATGCACTTTAAGGAGAGACTGTGGGACACAAAGAGAGAAAGAAACAGAGGGTTTTCCTACAGAGTCTGTAATAAAAACTGCATTTGAATCTAATTTCTTCAATCTTCCCCCAGGTTTTATATTTCTGGCATCACATTGGAGACCATTCCAGACCTCTATGGGAGCCCTTTTCAGATCCATGAAGAGAAAAGTGAGGGCAAGGGAAGGAAATGATTCACCCTCTGAGACAACAGCAGCATCCTAAGAAGAGTGCCTAGATCTAAGGTCCTGCAAAGGCAGATAGCTGTTCTCCTGCAGAGTGACTTACTGAAGCCCACGGGGTACCGCAGAGACTCAGCAATCTGTAACACATGGCAAATCGTGAAATCCAGGACTAAGCTCGAGTTAATTTTTCCAGCAGGGTAAGTAAAAATACCCCCAACTCTCCTCCTTTTAATCCCCACTTTATGGCAATTCTTCACAAGATAAATTCCAAAGAAAACAGCAGGCACAGGAAGCTCTAGTTGCCCGAGTCTATCACAGGCAGATTTCTAGGGAGGTTGAACAACCTTTCTTCCAAAAAAGTTTACTCACTGAAACCGTAGTTTCATGTCAACTGATACTATTCACAAATTCATTTAGCTCATCACTCCAGTGAGTGCATATTCATCTATGGGAAGGGGAACACTGTCAACAGGAGACAGACAGCAAGTCCTATAGGCACAGCAAGTGTTCTACTTCACTCTCTAGTTAAAATGCAGGACCCCATGAGGTATTTGTTTGTTTACCATTCTGAGCCTGGATACAGAGCCTGCAGGACAAGACTGAGCCAATTTCATGCACAGAAACCATCCTGAATATTCTATAAGGAGGACAATGATGACATTAACACACCTCACAGTCTATCCTCTACAAACTGGGTTGCAATCAGGACAGCTGAATTCCTTAAAACAATCCTTTTGCCTCACCCCCACCCACTTCACACCCTAACATTATTTTAAATCATCTGGTTTGCATCACAGGGTTGGGAATTATTATCACACTACGCAAGAGCTAAAATCTTGTGTGCCTTACCTACTTTGCTCTCTAACCAGCTGCAAAACCTTTGAGAATAAGAAAAATCTGATTCTTGCTGGGCCATATAACTGCTGGCAGAAGTCCTTCTGTACTTCCACACCTCCTTTGACAAAAATCTTTCAAGAAAGTCAAATAAATCCCTCTCACTGCCAGTGCTCTTATGTAAACTTCCACATCGGACACACTCTGAGCTACAGCATCCAGCATATGGACTGTGGGCTGAGGAACCATTCAGCTTCCACAGCATACTTTCTACTGGCTCATAGGCACTATTCACATATCCTCAAGCAAGCCTACTAAGTTTAATTCAAACTACTATGTCTTCTGACTACATACTAAGTAATAAATACATACAAGACAATGGGAGAAATAGGAAGAAGGAGTTTAAGCTCCCTGATGACATGTCTTTAACACAGAAGATAGAAAGTTTCTAATTCCCACTGTATCTAATTCTAATATCCCATAATAATTATGGGATAAGCCTCAGAAATAAGACAGAAAAAAAAATTGAGGTCTTCGGGTCTGCCAGAGACGAATGACATCTAGAAGCAGTTCCTCTGAGAGCTCCAAGAACACACAGATGCTGTGCTACAGTGCTGTAACAGGCCAAAACGGCTTCCTCCACTCAGGAGGTGACCAATTAGCCACTGATTCTTCAGAGAACCAAGCATGTTTAGAGTCCACTATGTTGCGGTTCTCTAGCAGGATCTGGGCATAACAGATGAAAATAAACATCCTTACACAACTGTATACCCCTGGAGTTTTAGTCATTGCTATGGTCTACATCACCCACGTGACTACATACAGAGCACAGAGAATCACAAGATTTTATAGAGCCCTGTAAAAATCCTCAACTCTTTCCCTTTTATGATTGGATATGACAGGATTTTAACCAGTTTGGACTCTCACGATTTATATTAGCATATGCTTTCTAGGTTCAGCAAGCACAGCATGGGTAGTTTTCAGGGTAAAAACTCCTTTTCTTTCAAGCCACTTTTTCATTTTTTTCCACATGGCCTGAATGATGGAATATATTCATCCCATACAGAAAATTTTTCTACTTTATATGTAGAGCCCTCTTATTAACAAAAACGTATGATTACACTAGAAGATACACATAGAATGTCAAATTATTTTGCCAATGACCGGATGAGATCTTCAGAGGTTCACTGAAGTAGCTATTTTTTCCCCTCAGTGGCAGTGGGTTTTTGTTCCACCTCCTCCCCACAACAAGGAGGAAAACACAGTGATACAGTGTGTATAGTATCTGCTGCAGACAACCAATAAACATTTATTTTGGGCAGCTGCACACAGTATTTCAGCATTCGACCAGAAGTATCCAAAACAAACATATGCATGTTGATACTTTCACTCCAGCTTCACCCCTTTTGTGTTTAAACATACCACATGTCCCCAGAGCTTCCTATTCATACAGGCTGCATTCAATTCAAAGGGTACTGAAGACTCTTAGCCCATAAAGCCAGCAGCGGAGAAGCACAGAAGTGAATCAGGAACCCATTTTACAGTCCTAGTAAGAGACATCCCAACTATAAACCCCGATCACCGGTTGCAAAACAGATTTTTAAACCCCTAGATAGTTTTTAATATTTTCATTGCTAGGTTACATTGGAATACCGCTAAAAACGCATTAGAAATTACTTCACGCTCTCTTGGGAATAATTGTTTTACTTGCTACATAAAGTTAAGAGATCACGAGTGGGAGGAGATGGGTCTATGCATCACAATTTCAGAAAACCCTGACCAGAGTAATTGCATTCCTTGCTTTTGCATCTATTATAGCAGCAGAGCACAGCTACCCATCGGTGGCAGCTTCAGGTGCCAGAGGTGAAGCTAATTAAACTCATTTAACTAAGACGGGCTCTAAGAGACAATAAACAAAACAACAAGATACATCCAGTCGAGGAACTTAACGAAGTTCACCTTCAGATGATTTTTGTTCGGTTTTGCTAAGTAATTTCCGTAGTAGACTACATGCTTTCAGCAGGGTTTGGCTTTAGTTAGGGATTTGTACATATTTTGAGCAAAAGATCCAAGGAAAGACAAACATTTCAAAGGGGGAAAAAGACCTAACACGGGTGTAAGTTCTCGAGGTCCTGCCTGGCTCCTCAGGGCCCCCCACACACGCGGCTGCCAGGCGGGGGCTCAAAGGGAGCTCGGAAGGAAAACCACAACATTCAATTTCAAAACACAAACAAACAAAGGAAACTCCACACACCTTAAACTGGTGTCCGGCCGGCAGGACACCTGTCCGTTTCCCGGTGAAACTCCTGGAGGCTGTCTCCTGCCACCGGCTTGAAGCCTCTCCTCCGCGGCGGCGGGGCCGTCTTCGCACCTCAGGTGGCCACGGGCGGTTCTGTGAGACCCCTTTCTTTAGCTCAACGGCCAACACCTCGCCTCACACCAAATTTAAACTGAGTTTTGGAGAACCGTGGTCTCAGACACCGGCAATAGAGTAAAGCGGAGAGGCGTGGCCTCAGACAACCTCCAAGCCACCAGCCCACGGGCACAGTCCCCGAGGGACACCCTAAGCCAACAAGCCGCCCATTGAAACAAACAAACAAAGAAAGAAACAAACAAACAAAAGCAAACCGGCGCTGCCCTCCCCGCTCCCGCCACAGCGGGTACCTGAGAGGGCTCCTGAAGGGCGGCCGCAGCGCGAGGTCCCACCACACGCGACTCAGCGCGAGGGCTGGGGGCCCGGAGCTGGGCTGAAATGGCGGCGGGGGGGAGCCAGCTCCAGGTGTGGCCACTCAGGGCTGTTAAGGGCCATTAGGAGCCGCTAATGCCCCAGCGCCCGGCAGCAAGCGGCACCCAAATTACCCCTAAATGGGCTATTTGTGGTGGAAAATCCCAGTTGAAGGGGATTTTTTTTTACACAGTCCTCGCCCTACAATTTCTCTGATGCCTGTGGTGGCAGATCGGCCACCCCGGGGTGAGCAGCGCTGGCGCCGGCCTGAATGGGGCAAAACCCCAATCGCTCACGTTGGCAAAAGCTGTTGGGAATAAATAGAATCCTTTTTTTTTTTTTTAAAATCTGTGTTGAGGGAATTGTGGGCTGGCTCCGGGTCACGCTAGTCTGGCTCAAAAAATTCAGAGAGGGAGGTGGGAAGCGTGCCACAGGCCCGGCTGCCAAGGAGATGCTTAAGGAGTCCTTCAACATCACTTAAAAGCCCGATTTCCTTTTTTTAAATAGGAAAAAGAAGAAAACCCTCCACAAAGTGTGTATTTTTTTTTTTATTCCCCCGCGATTTCCAGCCACCACTGAATTTTTCTTATCTTAATTCCTTAAAAGAAAAAGTCAGACAACTAAAATTTATAGACTGTACTAATCCTTGGAGTACAGATCCACTCTTTTGAAAGCCATAAATACAGAATTAAAGAACCACAGGAAATTAGTTCTCTGAGTTATGTTAATTGCTCCCAACACTCCAGTATCTATCTACACAAGGAAGGAATACAATTTGAAGAAGACATCATAACATATCATGGTTAAAAAAACGTTATGCCTAACGCTTTTTCTTACGAATTAAAAGGGGTTTGAACCACTTAAGAGGAAAAAAAAAAAAAAAGCAAGTCTGAAACATGGGCAGAAAGTATGCACGCGGTAGAAATAATTGATCCGAGTGCTGTGTTATCTGTCACTTTAAATCCCCCTCTCTAGCAGCAGCAATGAGGGAGTGAAACCCACGAAAAGCAGCTACAGAAAAAGGAGAAAGAAAACAACACACTGTGATTATAGTTTGGAATTCAAAAGATTAGAAAAATACATTTTGGTATTAATAGGGTGGCTTCAATCAGCATGAAGATAGTGAGAAAAGTAAATGTCGTTAGAAGAAAAACATATTGATAACTGTATTAAAACAGTACAAATCTCACAGTGTAACCAGAAATATAAGCAAAAGCATTGTGAAAATTTAAACTGTAAGAAGGCTCTTTTGTGTTAAATGCTTGGTTTTGTCAAATCAGTAGTTTATCTGATGCAAAAGAGAAAAAATGTCATTAATGTCCTGTTCTGCTTGGTAACTCAGAATGCTGAAGTCTGAATAGTGGCCTCGTACCAGCTGTACCTCCAGTGTTTTCTGGTTTATGATGTACAGTTTGTGTTGATGTACTGTTAGTCGATCCAAAGTTTTCTCAGCTTAAACCAGGATAACCATCAGTTAGCCCAATCAATGTGAACTCAGACCTTCCTTGGCTCAACTTCAAACTTTACACACCTGTGAGTCTACCTGCCCTTCAGCTCATGGATACTCGGGGCTGAACCAGGACCACGGCCAAATGTGGAGATCATCACTATACTCTGCCTGGAAAACCACTGGATAGGATACAGTGGGACAGTGCATAACCTGTTGGATATGCATACCGATGTACAAATAACTCTTTGTCAGAGGGAATCCAAATGCAGATTTTCCAAAGAAAGAAGCTGATGAATTTCCTAAACTTCCTGTAAAAAAAATAACAAAGGGCTTTGCAAATCTCCCTGTATCTGAAAATACATGAAGAATCTGATTTATATCACAGAAATATTAAGTAATTCTTAATTTCATCTACCCCAAATAAGCAAAGCTGTATTACTTTTTTGTTTTCCATATCAAAAAGAAAAATAGTTTGGCGGTTTGTACCACACATAGGTACTGCCTTGCAATATACATCCAAGGTTATTTTGAAAACTAGCTACTGAGAACTTCTTAGACAAATCTATATAGAAAGCTTTTGAAACGTATAGGTTTTCTAATGGTCCCTCAACTTGTCCTGACTACAGAGCCTGCACAGGTCAGCCAACTTGAATATAATCAGGTGGCTATGGTAGAGTCAGAAATTTATCTCAGTTATACTGCATAAAATAAATGATAGTTAGGAATGGAAAAATGTGCAGTCCTGCACAGAGCAGAGCTAAATCCTAAATCTCTACACTAGTTTGAAGTTGGTATAGCTGTAATAAATAGAAGACAGTCTGGCATTTCAGGGTTTTCTGTATGACCGATAATGTTAAGAGATACTTCCTCATGGTTGGCTACGCATGAACATTTAGCTTTAAAAGAAAAATAACGTCTTTCATTTGCATATTCCTCTAATCCTAAAGTTGAAATAACTTAATGGAATTTCAGTAGTACTTTATTTTTGTTATTTGCTATGCAAAATCCACTTACGAAGTAGAAAATTACACCAAGTCCTAGAAAGTAGACTTTTTCTCCCCTAGCAGAAGGCTAAAACTTAAGTATTTGTCTTTTTTTAGCACTCTGGCTCTTTCTTCCCTGATTGGCAGGATGACATGCCACCATGCTCCAGCGTGGGCTGATCAATGGCAGTCCTCACTCCTGATATTAGCCTAAAATTTGGTTGTCCTTATCTGCCAGAATAGCCGCTGTTGTCCCAGCTGAGCTTCAGGACTCTTGTAATATAGAGATTACTTACTGGAGTAATACTTAAAAGAACCATGTCCTAAATCAAAATAAGTGTCTGTATACACTGTAGGCTGAAAGAGATTCGATTTGGTGTTACAACGTTTGTGCTCTGTTGCCTGCATTCTCAGTGATATGTTCTTAATTGCCATTCTTAGGTTTGTTTTTTGTTTGTTGGTTGGTTTTTTTTTTTCTTCTCTGATGGTTTTCTTTACAGCGGCTTCGTGAAATCAGTCTTTCATTGCTAACATCATCGTGTTTAAATTTCGTTAAATATTTCATATTTTAAATATAGCATGTTAATAATTATTTTTCAGTTCTGAATTGGAACAAGTGTAGCTGAATGCATTATTCAAGAACAGCATCTGATCTTATTTAATATCATGTAACGCTTTGCTTGTTCTTACTCTTTTTTTCATGTAGATGCAATATAGCATGCTTGCCAAATGTGTACAAGTACCTTTTCTCCCAAACAAGCTGTTCAGAAATGTTATTAGCCTAAATATCTTGTCCTGAATTTTTTAAAGCATGTTTCTTCTGAGTCAATCATATTTTTTTTTCTGCATCAGCTATAGTAAGCTATTTCAGAAACGGCTGTGCAATAGGATGTACCATAATATGATAAGGAAAAAGTTAATCTGCTAAGAAAGTTAGTGACCTTTTTTTTTTCCTGATTTCTAAGCTGCTCACTGAGTCTGCTTGAATCTCTCAAATATCTCTAGGGTTTGAGAACCAAATGTTTTCAGGTAGTTGGATGCCTAGGGATTTATGGTTGTGTGGTTTTCCAAGAGTCTTTAGGCGTATACAGTAACTCCAGTGACAATCAGCAAGTATCACACAATTATGTCCTCCTGAAAATTCCACAAGGCGCCTTTTTACTTCCTTGAGAACTAAATTTCTTGGTTTGTCTTGACCAAATTGTCATCCTGGCAGTAAAGTCATCCTAGACTTCCACCAGCACAGATCTGAGCCCTGAGAGGTGTTGTGGCAGATGGGCTTGCCTGAAAGTGGGCACGTCCTCCCTTCTGGTAGTAACCGAAATTTCTACTACAGAAAGGATAAGCTTTCTATGTACAGAAAACACAAAACTAACTTCTTTTTATTTTCCATCTCCAGCTTCCTGGTGCTTCTCTGCCCCTTTATTTAAAAACTCTCTCTCTCTCTCCTTTCTGGCTCATCCAGAGTCTTTTTTTCATTCAGGAGACACTTACTGCTTCATCCTTTAGTTGTTGTTGAAGCTGTTTACTGTCACTAACAATAATTTTTGATACGCACCTTGCCTTAGGAGGCATTCATACGAGATGCCAAGCTCCTTAGGGTACACTGACTCATATTTTGGCTCCATAAAGATGCTTTTTGCCTTTTTTCTTTTTTCTTTTTTTTCCAAAATACCTCATGGCTATATAAATATGGCTTCCAATACAGTGCTGAAATTCAATATTAAGCATGCTATGCTCTGGTAGCATACTGGTAGCATTCTTCATTTCTGAGCATCATCAAAGGATCATGCTCTTGTGAAGAGAAACTACTATGTCAAAAGCTTCTGTAACTCCGCAGAATATCCTTCCTTTCCTGACCTTTTGTATCGGGCTGAGTCTCTCTGGCAAATTTAAAGCCTACTGTAAATGCAGATCATTTGTTTTCTCTTGGTAAGGATGGGAGCTGCATGTTTGGCTGTGAGGCGAAACGCTGGCCTGCACAAATTGTTCAAGCAAAAAAGATGGGTCTGAATATCATGAGCCTGGAACATCTGTGGCCATGTCCAAAGCTAATTTTTTTAATTACTCGAAATAGCAAGCAGGATGTGTAGCCAGTAACCCTCCTCGCCATAACATAATGTTTTATAGGCAATTTTACATTCTGTGTGTGCTTCTTTCCTCTCCGTTGACACTAATTTGGATTGGCTGTGGGATGCGACATATGACTAAGTGTGCAAACTAGAGTACACAGTGTGTAAATCTGCTTATAAAACCTTATGATAAAAAAAAAAAGCATCTAAGTTAACCTCTTTTATCCTGCTTACGTGAATAGCAAGTTGGTGGGAAGCGCACCTTGTGACACTGACGATATTTATATAATGAAGTCATGGCATCGTTTTTGTTACAATTTTCTCTCAAATAAATGATTAGATAAATAATACAGGGAGTGTGTGTGTTCTGGTAAAACAAATTATGTTTTTAAAATAATTCTGAAGTTGTAACCTGCTTGGCTTCACAAGCAATCTCATGTGAAACATTAGGTCTTTAAAGTTGGTTTAATCAGGTGTGTAGGTCACACGGCATAGGCAAAACAGCTAGATTATTTCACTTTGAGTCTCAGATTTATGCCGTGTGTATCAGTCAGTGGAGTCTGAAATGTTGATTTGATGATTATTTTCCACCATTATATCACTATTTGCTATTTTTTTCCATTATTTCTTTCTGTAAACTAATTTGGTACAGTGTTTGAAGAAGACAGACACAAAAGAAGTGCAAGCACAGTAAAGCTAAGTTGTTTAAATTTAGAACTGGCTGGGAAATTTTCAATTTTCTTTCATTAGAAAAATGTTGGTTTGTAGAAAACAAAAATTATTCACTCAATGCAAGCAGTCGCCTACTAAGAAAAGAATTGGAAAGGGCTGATAAGCTATTAAAATATGAAGCATTTTAAAGTAAAAGGGTTGCTTGTAGGTCAAGTCCTCTTTTAGTATTTTTAATTAAAACACAAAATAAAGCCGTAATTAAAGAAATAAAAGGAAAGAATTTAAAAAAGACTTGTAAAATCACACAAACTTAGGTTGATCTGATGAAAAATGTGAAATTTTGATTAAAAAATGGGATATCAACTTCTCTTAGCAGTGCTAGGTATGAAGAAATAGAGGTATCAAGGAAAGTGTGACACGATGGAAGAACGGGTGCCTTGCATCCATCACTTCTAAAGGGTCCTGATAAACTGGAGCAAACAGGGAGTGCTTGACCGAGGTCTGACTCTGCATCAACCTTTGTGTTCCACTGTGTCGTCCCATTTACTGCACAGGGAACTTTTTGCTCAGGTTTCTGCAGTTCTGTATTCTGAGCACCCAGTTTATTTCCACTTTAATTTTGCTTCTCCTTTTCCATCAATAAGCTTGCTTGTTTTAGAATAACAGATTGAGAAGCTGGGTTTTGGTCCCTTTGTGCTACAACCCAGAAACAAGTATTCCAGAGAGCACGCATCTGAGCTGGTGCATCTGCACTACAGCTGGGCTCTGCATTTCCATGCCTCCTTCCAGCACGTGGGGTGCTGGGACAGCAGAACAGGAATCCAACGTGGCTATTTTCCAGTGGCGAAATGCCCAGGACCTGACAACACTAAGCTCCTTGGCAGCGGCTCCCAATTTCATTGGAGTCCGGCCTGGCCTTAAAATGAGGGAGCTGATCACATATCTCTACCATCTCGCTGGCTCCAGGACTTACTCCTCCTCGCAAGAGAGAATGTGACACCCTCCCTTTCCAGGAGACTGATCAATCATGATTAACTCTGCTAATTAAACTTGGGCTACGGAGCTGTAACGCTGGTGTAAATGATCAGAACCAGACCCGTCAGCCATTTTGGTTCTAATTTTCATTTGCGCAAATGTAATTTCACATTGCTTATTTAACATACTCTCAAAGCGTGAAAAGTGTCCCCGTGTATGAGGGATGTAAATCTGACTTGAATTTAAAAATAAATAAATAAGAAACCTTCCAAGTCCAAGAAAATAAATCTTTTAAATCTTCACTCTTTGGGACTTCTCACTTATAGAGCGTTAAGAGTAATTCGTGTAGACAATAGTTTGCATGCCCAAACCCTGTGTCTACAACCTCTTGCTCTGAGCAGGGAGGGGAGCAAAGCATTTATGTGATAAAAATGCTAACCTTTTGCACAGAATATGCAACAAGTACGCATGTGAAAAATTCCTCTTAGATTGTAGATGTCTCCCCTTTGATTTAAGTATATTATACTTTTACAGTAAATACACATATATATCCTAATCTATTTAGGATAATGTATTCAGTCAAAGAAATATTCATGTGATGAATTTCCCCAAACATATTATGCAAAGAGCATTATTCAGAATTAAACAGGAAGAGTCACTGATTTTGTTTGCTAAGATTACAAGTAAAGTACCATAAGGCAAAATTAGCAGTCGGCAAATGCTATTAAGGGCATCCGTTGACTACAATTAGACTATAGAACGCAATCAGATGGATACTATTCTGGGCACCTCAAACATGTACATGATTAGGAGTCTCCTGCTAAGGAGTTTACCTTATGTGCTCTGCGTAGGAAATATAAATGGTACGAATTAGAGACATTTTGAAGATCCGCAGTAAGCTGGTTAATAGTACATTATATTAATCTGCAATTTGTTTTATTAGCTGCTGACTTATTCTTTCTAATATACAAAAAAGCTGAGGATTTTGTTACCACTACTTTCCATACAAATGTTTCTATTGAATCGCCTGAATTTTCTCTGGGAAGTCATGTTTCCTGTTCTGGTAAGAGGATAATGCAGTAAAAGCAAAGCTTCGTAGCGACGCATTAATATGACACAAGAAGTAAAGAGTAGGAAAAGAACACTGGTTTATGATAGGACAGTATCTGGGCATCGAGGGCTATATTAAACAATAGCCAATGTAGATGATAGCAGCTTAATTTCTGTTTTTTCACAAGGTGGAATAATAACCATGGTGATAGTAAAGTCTGTATTCCTCCAAAGCAGCTACATTTGTTGGTGAATTATGTCAATAGCCAAGGATATTGGGACCATTTAGAATAACTGAAGGACATCATGGGACAACATATGCTTTTCCTGCACAACTTGGTAATTTTTATGAGTAAGTCAGCTGACTGTCGCAGTCCTATGGCTTTAGACTTCAGTTTGCTTGGCTTATCCTCTACTGTCAAATTAATATTTGTAGAAATCCTGCACATTTTCATATAGACAATTTACTTTATCCCTTCTTTTCCACCTTTGATGTATGTTGCTGGGGTTGCAATTTTTATAAATAACATTTTTATGGATTATGATGCACACAGAACTTGCATGCATATTAGATATAGACAATATAAAATTAAAGATAAAATATTTAGTATGCACTCTCAAAAATGTTGGGGGCAGGGGACAAGAATTTTTAAAAAGAGGGGATGGAGAGAATGAAAATGTCAGTTCTTTTGGCCATTCTGCACATTCCAAAATGTATTTTCCTGTGAATTTCGCAAAGCTGTTTTTTTATTGATGTAGATTACTTTTTTTCATGAATCATTCAAAAACTGCCTTTTGAAGAAGAGGACATGCATATTTTAATGCATACAATGAATTGTATATTATATTAGAATAGCAAATTCTTTCAGTTTTCCTCTCTACCGGTGTTAAAAAGGGGAACTCCATGTGACTAATTATATTAACAGGGAAAACGGGAAACAAAATAAAATAGTGACAAAATAAAATGCAGTCAAGAATTTGTTTCATTAAGATCTCAGCAACTTCTGCAGATTTTATTTTCTGCTATTCTCTATTAGTGAAAATGCTCCAATGAGAGAAAATGGGACAATTCCTGCAAATAAGAACTCAAGACCCGACTTTGAATATTTCCTTACGTTCTTTTTTTCCTTTTCCTATTACTGCATTTTATCGTTGTGGCAAGAATTTTAATCCTGGAAGTGAAGCAGATGAATAAGCAGTAAACTTGCTGCTATTTTTGATTTTGTAATAGATTCCCTGTGTGGGCAATTCATATATGATCTGATTCTGCAGCCCTGACTTATACAGTCGTCGTTATTCACATGAGTAATTCCATCGATATTAATAGGGCTGCTTGTGCACATAAGAATTACTTACATAAAGGGTAGAAAACCATGCCCAGAATTCTTCCGTATCATTGTTTCTTAGCATTTTGTTGCAACAGGAGCATGGCTACGTTAAATGTGTCCAATTTTCAACAGACTGGATGTTTGCTGGAAGTGTATTTTTATCAATAATTACATTGTTTCATAACATGGAACAACAGGCTGTGACATTTTATGGCTTTAGAATTTCTGTATAAGAATAGTGTAGATAATAACACAAAATATTCTGATAGAGCTGATTTCCAGCGTCTCTGGAATTAATAACTTTGATTGCCTCAATCCCTTAGTTCCTGTTCAAACTCCCTTTGAAATCCTATCTTATTTTGCTGCTGGAAACAAAATTGTACTATATTAAGAAAGTAAAACCTCCGTTCTTCCTTTTAATACAATACTTCCCTAAACTCTTTTTTGTAGAGGGGCAGAGTTGAATGTAAAATGCAGCTTTCCAACATTAAAACAAAGATGGTTATGGTCCATTTTTTTAATTACATGACTTTTCTAACATGAAATATAAACCTGCTTGCACATACCTTTAGAAACAAAAGCCCTGCATGTACAGTATGAAAAAAAGATAAAAGATATCTCAAGAGTATAGTGTCTGAAAGCCATCATGGGATCACTTCAGGTTTTATTGTTTTCTTATATTTTGAAAGTGTGACATTTTGAAAGGAATGGCAGTGAATGAACTATCAGATAAAGGGATGACTTCACCGTGAAATGAGTGTAGTCATTGTACTCGGAAAAAGAAAGGTTTTTTTCTCCTTTTTTAAGCGTGGCTAATCTTTGTGATTTAAAGATCCCTGTTAAAGTTAGGAAGTTAAGTGCAGCGCTTACCCATTTTTCTAGTTCTGATTGGGAACTGGCCATCCACATTTTGAAGGGTTAGGAAAGATTTTAAAGATAGCAAGACAGAAAAGTGCCTATTTCCTTTAAAATGGTTCTATTCTTTTTTGTTATACATTATACATCAGAGTGATATTTGAAGGCAGATTTATTACACTCCCTGGCAGAATGCTTTGTACATTTATAATGCAAAGCTTTTATCTAAAATTCAGAGCATTATTTTAGAAAGAAGGTGTATCATATCTGTGAGACAAGTTCTATTCCTATTGAGAAGCGTCCACAGGAGTTAAAAATATGCGGTAAAACCAATGGTCAAGGAAAAGCTGAAATTGAGCTCTGAATGGTTTGCTTACTGCAGTGTTGCTTTTCAGCCTGACTATCCTGATCTCATTGAAGATGTCCCTGCTCATTGCAGGGGGGTTGGACCTTTTAAGGTCCCTTCCAACACAAACCATTCTATGATTCTATAAGATCCAGGGCTAACTGCTTGATCTGTGAATTAGACATAATTTGATAAAGTAAAACTAATTTATCTCGTATGCATATCGTTTTGAATCTGTTAGAATTTGTGGAAATACCCTGGTCACAGTAAAACTATCTTAAAGGAAGAAATCTTTTAAGCTCCTTCCGTTTGAAACCCTTTCCCAATCGTGCCCTTAGCACATGAAAAATTGCTACTGTAAGGGAAGAGGTCTTATCCATGAAAGGAGAGTGAGCTGTGGTTTAATCCTATATTGACAACTAATGGCTGGAATTTCCAGAAATTAAAGCATTTGGGCAATCAATTTCCACCAACATTTAAAACAGCAGGAACTTTGACACTATGTGGCTTTGAAAATGTAATCTAATCTGCCAGCCCTCACACCTGTGTTTTCAAACATCACTTGTCACTCTGTGTTTTCATTTTCAGATGTTCCTTGAACACTTTTGAAGCAGCTCAAAAAAACCCAAGAGTTTTGCATCTAAGCCTCTGCTCATTATCGTTGCTAAAAACATGGGTCAGTTCACTTTTTAAGGGTTTTGGTTTCTAGTGTTTCAGTGTTGGGAATTCAGCACTGAACTGAGAAGCGTGTAACGAGTTCTCAGAGCTCACCCGCAGTTCTTCTCCTTGGGAAGGAATAAACATGATACTGACAGAGTCGTGCTCTGCAAAGTAAAAAAGCGGCGGTAAAAGGGTTAAAAATGTTTTGATAAAACTTAGTCATCTTTAATAACCTAAGTTACCTTATTAAAGATATGAGTTTAATAAGTTAACACAAGTAACTTTGATATGTTAAAACTTATCAATAAATTCTTAAATGTTACTGAATAAATCTCAA
The DNA here is from genome assembly GCF_001431845.1 of Calidris pugnax. NCBI lineage: Eukaryota > Metazoa > Chordata > Aves > Charadriiformes > Scolopacidae > Calidris > Calidris pugnax. Next base: position 9,524,717 of record NW_015090920.1, read on the forward strand.
TTTGCTGTGAATACTATTACTTGAGGCACAGTAAAAATAAGTCAAACAGCATTTTTCCCATTAAACATTTAAATAGTACTCAACTTTCTCTTTGTGTACTTTGACACTTCTTTAGAAAGTCATCCCTGTCCAAAAAGAGAGTTAACGTGTTGGTGTCAAAGCCTAATGCAGTGATCCTAATCTGTGTTAAAGGTTTTATTACTGGAACTAAGAAATTATGATTATTTCATTGTAGCAATGACTTCAATGGGAATATTTGTGAAGTCACATACTACTAGGTATGTAAGTGCCATAATTTCTGGCTGACATTCTTTTATACTTCAGTCTGTGATAAGATTCCCTAGATCTGAAATGAAGTAGGACACAAATATATTCTTTTTTTTTTTTCCTGTCTCTCTGAGGCCAGCTGTCTTCTGTCAGGCCATACTGATGAGACAGACAGGGGAATGTCCACTTTGGAAATACTTCTAAGAAACCCTCACTTCTCATTAAGCCAGCTTCTGGTTTAGATTAGGTTTTGAATTTCTCATTAGCTGTGGAATGGTATCAGCATTTGGAGAGTTTACCATACACGCCATATGGCATAGAAACTTGGTCAAATTTGAAAAGCTGAGGAGTGCTGTCTGAAATGTTACAAAAGTCCACAAGGTGGGCTTAGGTGTTAAAAAAGCTGGTAAAACTCCTGATTATCAACATTTATAAGAAAAGCAGGTATCTGTAGGTGGCCTGTTTCTTCTGTAGACACAAACATAACAAGTTTAAACAACTGGGACTTGAAGCCAGACAATTTCATACCAGAAATACAGCCAAGTGCTTTATCAGTGAGTGTAATTTACCATTAGGAAAATGGTCCTGTTGCCTTTGTACTGCAAAAGGGATGGCCACTGCTGGTTCAGAGCAAAGGGCAGATCTAACCTTCCTGCCACCTCCATCGATAACGGTGTTTTTCTTTGCTTTTTATTTAGCCATAATGGATTTCATTATTCTCGTGGAAATAATACTTTCATTTTACTTTATGAAGATAAGATAGACAGATGCTCTTCTTAGTACTCCTAAAACATACATGTTTTAATATTAGAGCCATTGCTAATTCCACTTATTAGTGTATCTCCCATATTTAATGCAGTACTTTGGACATAAACTAGTGTTCCTGTTCTCAGGAAATACTGGGTTTGTTCTTCTTTGCTTACTTAGAAAAGAAAAATACAGGAGGAGGACGTAACACATTCAGTGACGTATCAGACCCATTGGTGCTGCACAGAATGCTCTTTAAGGCAGCAAAAAGAATTTCTGCTTTTTGTCATACCCACCCATAGAGTACATGTCCCATCAGGCAAATAAATGGTCCTCCTTTAGTAGTGCATTTATGTCTTTCATAAAGTTTCATACTTGATTTGAAAGTTTCAAAACTCTCAGTGATACAGTTCACAGATGGTTCAAAATCCACTGATAATTCAATGTCTGTTTAGCTCTGAAGTAGACTGAAGACCTGGTAATTAATGTCCTGAGAGATTTCAAAAAGCTTATGCACACATTTGTAGATACACTAGTATTTGCTGTCAGTGTTCAAACATTTTCAGTAAACTGAACTGTGATTTGGAGCATATGTTTCTTGTTCCCTAATTGGTAATCAGGCCCATTGAGGGCAAGATCCACACACTGGCAAGTAGCAAGGGCTAGAAGGTAAAGCATTGATTAAGGATTACAGTTGAGATGATGTTTGCTGAAGTGAGCATCAATGGGTCTGTGTATCTGTTGCTCAGTTCCTAGTTTGAAAGTGTTAAGAGAGAGATGTAAAGTTCAAAAGGAAAGAAAGTTTGCATCTAATAGGCTGAGATGTAAAGTTCAAAAGCAAAATAACCAAATCCTTCATAAAAGGAAAGAAAGTTTGCATCTAATAGGCTGATTTTGAAATATTTCTGTAAATAGTACAACCACTTACAATTAAAAAAATAGAAGAATTCAAAATGGCGCAGATCTGATAAGTGAAAACCACTCTGAGTTTAGCAGTTACTGATACATGTGTTGTGTGAATGCATCTGCAGAGGAGTTCATCGCTGCCAGCAAAGAAAAAGATTTTTATATTTGAGCCCCTTCTCTCCTCCCCCAAACCAGACATTGTCTTCAGTTTCAGATTTCTTTGTGATATAAAGCATGGAAAGTCAGAACAACCATTTCCATAACTCGCTCTTTCCAAAAAACCTAATGGCAAAGCTACCACAAAGCATGGCAAGCCTCAAACAGCAACTGTTGGGAACAGAGTCACAACTAATGGCAGTAAGACAGAAACTGAGGGATAAAGAGCAGCTCCTTTCATACCCGCAGTCTCAATCTTCCAACCCGACAGAAGGCATTTTTTACAGACAAACAAAGAGCGCCTTCCAGGGTGTTCTGCACAATCCAGTCAGGGTGACAAAATTGTTTATAGAACAGTTCTCTGGTAGAAAAAATGTTTACAGCACTTTGCTGAACAGAAAAAAGGAAAATCTTCCCACAAAGACTGCAGTGTTTCGCACCTTGACACACACATCGTTTGGGTCATTTCCCATGAATCAGTCAGGTTTGTAATTAGCAAATTCCATAACGTCAAAATGTGAAAGCCCCTGTGCTGTGCTGCCTGCTCACCTACAGGTCACAGGGAGACCTGTAGGACCTGGGATGGGTCCACATTCCCTGAACCTCCCATTCAGGTTCAGCTATCTTTAATGAAAATTAGTAATTTAATCTCCATGTTACTAACACATTATCATCTTCAAAAGTTACCAGTCACTAGTGCACGGGTCAGATCACAGTCTTTCATTTCACAGTATATTAAGGCAGTAACAATAGTTCAGCTTTTAATATTATGTGAAATTTCTCCTCTATCATTTTCGTTATTTTTCCTGTCCTAAAAGTAGATGGCAATCATTTGTGCTCTGATTATAAGCTATATCTTTATCTATGGCTTTTCTCATCATAATATATGAAAGTGGCAAATACAATCTATAAGTAATAAGTGTGGTATGAAATTTCACAAGGTCCTTATCATTCTGTGTCATTATTCTTGTCTTTGTTTCTCTCTCTGTCTTTATTGTAGGGATATTTTTTATTTAGTGTGGAGGTTTTTTTCTTTGCCTTTTCTTATTCTCTTTGATGACTGAAAGTATTCTGCTGTCTAAAATATAAAAATAGTTTGTGGTCTTTTCAAAATGTTGATTTATATTCAAACTTACTGATTTTTTTAATGTTTATCTCCCTCTCTTTTTCAGTCATTGAAATGCTAGAGATTTAAGGTGCATGTAAGTACTTGTGAAATTTATATAAGTGAGCAGAGTGTACCCTGTTCTGTACCCTGAAATGTAAATTTTGTGCTAATGACATTTCAGATCATGTCTCTGGTTTTCTCCTTAGAGGACAACACTCTCCAGTTCTCCCAAAATACCAAGATACCTTTGTATTTCCAGGTATATTTGTTCAACTGACAGGCAATTACATTTTTTTTAGAACTGATGTTTCATTTTGCTTTACTTTTCCTTGAAAATAAATCTCCTTAAAATTCTTTGTGAGGGAAAAGTCTGATGAAGCCCAGCTGGTTGGGAGTCATGAGCCATGGAAGCCTTTGATTCTCAGAATTAAGGACAATCTGATTTCCTTTGTCTACAGATATTTGAAGCTGTGGGTTCACCAAAAAAAAAAAAAACCAAACAGAAAGAAAGAAATGAAGGAAGCAAGCAAGCTTTCAGGCTTTCAGCTGTAGGAAGTTTCTGGTGAAGTAAACATTTGTCTCCTTCTTGGTCTACCAGACTAACTGTAAAGCAGGCAAATGAAGTTAGGAAATCAGAAACTTGTACCTCAGTCCTCTAAGCAGGCAGCCATGGATCCAGACCAAGCAGACAGATTGCCCAGAGAAGCTGTGGATGCCCCATCCCTGGAGGTGTTCAAGGCCAGGCTGGGGGGAGCTTTGAGCAACTTGCTCTGGGGAGAGGTGTCCCTGCCCATGGCAGGGGGTGGGAACTCAATGATCTTTAAGGTCCCTTCCAACCCAAACCATTCCATGATTCTATAAACCAGTGGAAAGCAAAAGTGTTTCAGATAGAGGCCTGTGTAACATAATTCCACTTGCATACCAGCCAGGATCCATTCGGTTTGAATTAATATTCCCTGAGACTTTTTATTTTTAGAGATTTCATTGATAGCCACAGTTTTCTGATAATAATTTGTAAATAAAAACAAAATATATACCAGCAGAAGGGTAATATTATTAAAACACTAGAGCAATTTAGTACCTGAATACCTTAAATAAGACCTTACTTTTACAAGACAAGTACTTCTAAAACATAGTGAATTTGGGTGGGGTCTGAGATCCTAGCAATCTGTATGGATCCAGGTGGAGGAATGCAGAAGTAAATTATCTGCAGAAGGCAAGAGGAAGTGGGCTTGTGTACATATGTGAAACTAGCCAAATTTACAGCATCTCTAGAAACACTTAGTAATAATAAATGCAAAAATATGCAGAATATGCAAAATACATAAACACATAATGATACTAGGAACTCTGGTGAACATATATAGTTGTGGAGCTTTTAAAGATTCATATTAGAAGCAGGACTACATGAGGACTTGAGATTTCACTTTATAGTACTCTGTAAAGCATCTCTTCGAACCATTAAGAAACACATCAAGAAATGCAAGAGCTGAACTGGATCACAGTAATGATACCTACTGGTTCAGATCAATAAATGAAACCAGGAAACAGGACCCAAAAATAAAAAATACTTGTCATCACCGTTCAGTGCTTATGCAGTAGAAATTAACATGAAAGTAAAGAGAAAAATGTCTGGCTTCTGAATAGTGGACAGAATCCTGAAGGCACACCTAGATCCAGGTGGCACAAAACATGTTTCTGTTTGTGGTAAGACACTCAGATCTCTCTGTGTTGAACAGGAGAGAAAAAATTTCCCATGAGCTCTGATTAACATTCTAACAGAATAAAAACCGTATTTCAAAGGACAGATCATATAGATGACACACTGCAGTTTGAAAAAAGCTCTGTGATTACGGTGCTTAAGACCACAGAACACAGAGTTTTATTAGCAGTCATCGAGGAAGAAACAAAGCCTGCACAGAATATTCATCAGTACACCTGGTGCAACTATCACAGAACGGCTTAGCTGTCTAATAGTGGTGACCGTTAAGAAAAATAAGGCTTAGTACAGATCTAAACCCACTTACTAGTTACTTGAGAATGGCAGCATTCATTACATGTGACTGGAGATACCCTGTTATTTATCCAGCACAACAGTATTCACTGTTGGTGATGGGTCTGGACACGCTGAACTAGATAAGCCATCCAACAATTTAACAAACTGTGGTACCAACCGTGCAGCCAGTGAATACTGAACCAGACAGGGGAACAAATCCTGCTTCTCTAGATAGGTATATACATAATTTCATATATAATGATATTTATATTTACGGATGAATGATACTTGTACTGTCGGACAAAGTGATGTTCATAGGGAACACATCCAAGCTCATATTATCAATGTGAAAATTCTCTAACAGATGTCAGGAAAAAGCAGCTCTATGTGAGTAGAATAGATGGAGCTGAGGGGAAATAAAGTGGTTTTGCTAATATGAAGATGTTGTTTAGCTTTAAAAGATTTTGGCTTAGCCTTTAAAATAAATGAGGCACCTGTGAACCCATACATCAGTCAATATACAGAAAGAAACAACACAGACTTTATATTTAGAGAGAAGAAACACAGAACCCCAACTTGGAAAACTCTGGAACGCTTTTTCCCCTCACTTTTAATTACTGTAGCAAATCATTGCTTTAATCTGGGAAGAATTATGCAGAGAAAGATCATTGGAGAACAGCCATCTAGAAACTGAAGACACGTTTTTTCAATTTATGGTGTGGACAGCCAGCCACAACACGCTGCAGTACAATTTGAAGTATTAAATGCTAATTTAAGGCACATTCTCCTGCCTGCCTGCCCCAAAACAAAAGGATTAACATGAATTTAGGGATAAAATTGGAGTAGAATTACCAGATAATTCTCAGGAATTACAACTGATAAAGAAACTCAGATCTGGTGTATTGCTTCTTTCTCCTCGTTTCCCCGTGCATTTAAGGTGGCAGAACAAGGCTTTGTAAAACATAACCCCCCCCTTTCCCTTCTTTTCCTCTCCTCCTTCCACTTTGTTCAATCCTTACCTTCTTCTGAGTACCCATACGTTTCTCCAGCCCTTCCATAGTTCACAGCATACGCATTCCCACGCCTCCGTGCAGAAAATGCTGTGAAGACATCAATAATCACACTGTCCTCAATACACAAAAAGCTAATTGTTACTCACCTTGATCACAGGAGCAATTACAATGACTACTAAACCCAGCTGCATAAAGGAAGCATATAGGTTTGGCTCAACGTGTCATTGCTGATAGCTCTGTTAGTATTGCAAACACTTCTTTATTATACCAGACAAAACCTTAAGATCCCTACAATGAGAGCTATTAAAATTGTATAAACGGTGTAAGAACAGATAACACGAATAACCATCTCTGCTGTATTAGAGCAGTGGGATCTGGAAAATGCAACAAGAGAGTTTGCAGAATTTCATTCAGGCAGCATTTGACTGTTCACGAGATTTAACTATAGACCTTAGGAGAAAACTGTTTTCCATTTGTCTAAACAATAGAGATGCTGGTGTTTTAATCAAGTATTTTAAATGTCAGTGCTCTTAACAGGAAATATCATTTCTCCTCAGCTACCTTCCTGGTTTTAGAACCCGTCTTTCCTCCTCATACTTACCAGGGGTGCCTTCCAGTTACACATCCAATGGTGCCTGACGTTGAAAGATTTCTTTCACCGCCTTCCCAAAGTTCCCTGTTTGTAATCATCAGTCATTTGCACTGGTTATAACAGTATTGTAAAGCTTTGTGAATCTCAAATCACAAAGGTACTCTAAATAAAAAGTCATTTTTGTCCCTTGTCTGTTTCCCCGCACATAAGATCCACCCTTTGCCTCTCCAGCTCTGGGATGGCTTAGGGAACAGCAGGCTCCCCAAGAATCTGAATTCAATGGATGAAAGACCTTCAGTAAAAATATTCTTCTTCTGTATTCGGTGTGTTGCCAAATAATGACAGAAAATCTAAAGGCAGTTCCTAAAATATGTTTCTGCATTCTGCACGGTACTAACAGAGGTTAAAGAACAACCAAACTAACAGACTGACCACCCAGCAAAACACAACAATTAAGGTATTCCAGTGTTTTCGCTATCGTTATATTTTTTTAAGTTTATTTAAATAAATGGCACACAGGCACAGATTTCAGAAATGTGAATTTTATTGAGATTTATTCCACAGAAAATTTAAATACAAGAGATTAAATAGAAAGTCTTGTCAAGTGAGACCCTGTGAAACTAAGTTCCAATCACTGAGCAATGTCTGATGGAATTGCTAATTAGATCACATATTTCTCCTCAGCTGTAGAACAAGGAATCACACCAATGAATCCACTTTTCATCTGCAGAACAAGTTCTCAATGCCTTTTGTAACTGGTTAGTACAGTACAAGGTACAAATTCCTACTGATGCTTAACAGAAACATTTAGGTATTTATAAGCTAATATATGCCTAGGGAAAAAAAGCCTCCAACTTTTATTTTCCCAATATTTATCGTCCATTCCAAAACAGATGCTAGGAGGTGAGCCAGGTTATCTCAGACTTCTTGTGATGGGTTCAGTGGCAGAGACCCAAACCGCCTCGTATGCAGCAGAGTACCTATCCCACTGGCAGCCAGTTTTTTCCACTCAACTCCTTTTTTCTCCTTGGAGCCAATCCAGCCCAGTTCAGCTCTTTTGTAGGAACTGAGGAACCAGTATTGATTTCCCATTTAAACCAATCTTGCGTAAGCCCACCACTGCCTCCCTTGCTATGAATAGGGGGAGCAGTGGAGGAAACCAGCTGCAGCATTTTCAACGCAGAATTGCTTCTTCGAGCTGGACGTGAGCTGAGTTGCAAATTAGAAAAATAAAAAGCTAAAATGGCAGTGTAGATAGGCTTTCTTTTCAAGTCTGATACACATTCAGCACTGCCTTCCTAGAGAGGATTCTCGGAAAACAGGGAATTTGCTTGTTAGAGCGAAAGAAGGAGATTCTTATTATAGGCTTCAGTGCAGTTGTCAGCCAAGATAACAAATCCTTGTACCAAAGTGGCCTTAGAACAGTGAGGCAATGAGGGCTTTCTTAAAAAAAAAAAAAAAAAAAAAAAAAAAAAAAAAAAAAATCAAAATTGTATGGCGTATTTTTTATGAAAGTGTGAAAATCTGTTGTAACTGTCTTTACTGAGTGTTTATGGATTTAAGCTGAAGACTGCAGTGATGTATGAGGTTTCTCGGGCTCTGTGCCATGAAAGTTATGTTACCAGATTCTGAGTGTTCGGCAGGCGTCCATTGCAGTTGGGCAAAAAAAATACCTCCTGCACAGATATTTTTAGGGACTAGCAGTGAAGTTTTCCCACATGCTTTAAAGGAGAAATTAATGATAATAATATAGATACAAGCTTTCCTAAGTCACTTGGCAATAAGCTTCAGATATCTAGCATGCAAATTGGAACACAGATTGGTAAAAAATTGGGAGTATATCCTGAAGTGTAACATAGCAATCATAGAAAATTTTGAATTGTGGATTGAAAGTCAGAGAGAGAATATTTGGCCCCTACATTAAATTACCCAGCTAGCCTAAAAATCATACTTTTTGAGATCTCAGTTAAAATGGCTTAGCAGCTCTCTGACCTAATTCGCTCACTCTCTGTTCTGAGCCGTTCACAGCCTCTAAAACGGGAATCTATATCTGGAGTTTGTCAGGGACAAATTGTAGGAAGCTCTTGCATGGAAACAGGATACCTCGTTCTTCTCCTGGCATATCTCCGCAAAACACTTATAGTAACGATCCCCAGGCACCGGAGAGTTTAGGCACTACTTGTTCCTGATTTTCATTGAGAAACAAGCCACCAAAACCAGGTCATGACTGTGTTCTTGCCCCCACATAAACACCATCGGTGCGGTGAGATTAGTCCGCTGGCTGTGATTAATAAAGACTGAAAGGACAATTTGCAGCAGCCTGATGGATGGAGCAATTTCAAACCCTGCCACATGTGTGTAGGAAACCAGAAACGACTGCAGCTTCCTGAGTCGGCCTCCCCACTGCTCATTTTCAGCCTTTGTGCAGCCTAGTGATCAAAGGCACACGCTGCTTCTACACAGAATTTTTGAGTAATGTGGAGAAAAGACCGCTTTTTTTTTCAGTGTTGCAAATACACAAAGCAATTGGACAAAATGGAGTCCATTAGGATATTACAAAGCTTAGCTGTCAGCAACTATATTTTTTGGTTATACGTTCTTTGCCAGAGAACTTTATGCAAGAAGATTTCCCAAGAGAAAGAAACTGAGAGCTAGGTGGATTATTTTCATGTAGTGGAATCAATAACCTGAATTTCCTTGGTGAGTGGTCAGAAGAGCCAAATATTTGTAATTCTCAATTCTCAGGTATCCCCACAAGGGAATAATTAGCAGCTTAAGCTGCTGGTTTGATTGATGAGGCTGCTGACTGATTATTTCTACAGTTTTCCCCAACTTCAATTCTCAGTGACTAGGGTCAGTGAAAAGAGAAGTTCATTTTAGGTTTTCAGATCCCACTATTCAGATTCTTTCTGTATTTATTAATATATTTTATCTGCATTTTCAAAGAGCGAATATGGAGGCACTGCTGAGAAGGTAGGACTTTACAAGGATTTTGTGGGAGTTTTGCTGAATTTATGGCATCTGGTAGAGATTATAAAGAACGACAGAACAGGTTCTGCCTAGCAGAAAAAGTCTGAGGAGCAGGCAGTAGTAATATTGGAGAGAGAGGGAGAAAGTTGTGGAAGGAGAGATGAACATCAGAGCTTTATTTGAGACGTAGTGCCCAGTAAGAGAGAGGAACAGGAACAAATGTCAACAGGAACAAACCAACCTTTTGCTTTTTAATGTAGTCATAAAAAACTTACGTGTGAATAAGGAATATTTAAAAATGTGCCGCAGATACAAAATGTCATTCACATCTACTAAAAAAAAAAAAAAAAGACCGTTGCCTGGGGCTATGCTAATTCTTTAATGTGATGGCATTCCTGTTAGGAGAGCTCTGTGAGCTTTCCAGGCTGCCAAGCATGCTTGGCGCCCATGTCTTCAAGCACTATTCCTGCAAGGCTCCTGAGTACATTTTCATTTTAATGGGTTCTTAAGTCAAGCATCTCTGGCAAAGTTGCCCTCCTAAAAAATGAGTGAGAGCTCATGCAAGGGACAATGACATTCTTTAATATTTACTGCACTAAAAATAGCTTTTAAAAACAATACAAGGTACACAGAATGTTCTCCTTGTTCAAAAATGGCCGTTTTTAACAGCATTTGATGGATGCAGCGGGCTCTTGGTAAGTACAGTTAATATATTCTCTCTATATATTCCTTCAGTACTAAAGAGCAAATTGCTTAATATGTAATCTTGAGTAAATGTTTCCCCAGTTACATTCACTTTCTCTTTTTGATATGCTTTATTCCTGCCTGAGTATTTTTCTCCTTTTAATATTCTCAGCAGGCTGGATTTATGAGCCTATGAAAGCAAAGAATAGGAAGCATCTTCTTCTGAAGCCAGCTGCAGTGGTGAACTTATTGAATAGCTGACCGAGTACTGAATGATAATCATACAAAGAGAAGCGCAAGAGAAACAAAACAAGACAAAATCACCTTCATTTTCCCCCAAAATTAGAAAGGACCAACACCACACAAAAAGAGATAGAGAGAGAAGAAAAGAAAAACAGGGAGAGTGAACCCATAGTTTGTTTCATTTTTCATTCTAACATCATTTCAACCACAAAGAATGACAGTGTAAATGATCAAACAACTGTTTGCTAATGCATTATAGATAGTCATACACAATATGGCAGCTTTATACTTGTATATTTACCCACCATGAATACAAAATATACTAAGAGTGACAGGTAATGTAGCCAAAGCTTCTACTCTCTGTAAGCATCTGTGTACTATGAATTATAAATGAGAGTCTTGTGTCCAAAGGTAGCAAGTAATGTAGATAATGCCATCTGAGTAAATGAATAAATGTGAAACAGATGCTTTTTGCATTCAGGGCACACAGGTACAGGCAGGAAGCCACCAGTACAGATTATGGATGCTGGTGAGACAGCTGTTGTCTGCATCCAGTGCCAGGTGCATTCCTACCTGGACTGTGTCAAGCCAGCAAAAAAGGCCTTTATCCTACTCATTTTTGACAAGTTTGCAGAAGGATGAGGTACCTTCTTATGTAGATTCCTAAGGTGCTTGGATTTCCTCAAGGCTTTCCTAAAAAATCCAATTGGCATCCTTATTCGAAGAGTGCTTTATAAAAGGTGGCAAAACTGCCTGAATGGAACATTTCATTATTAACAGTCATAAAATACTTTTTTTTTTTGTATTTTTAGTCAAGTCTCTTCTGATTTGCTAGTTTTTATCTGAACAAATATTTTGCCTCAATATGAGATTATATGGCCTAAGAAATTACTGCTAAAAAGGCATTAAGAACTTGAATATGATTTTTTTTAATATATGTAAACTTGCTCATTTTATAAGCAGAGACATGCACTTGGACTCCGGTTAGGGAACTGGAGGTTTTGTGTTGTCAGTACAGACTTCCCCCTTGATACCTAAAAGGTAGGTTGAACTCGCCAGATAAAATATTAAGCCTAACTGTGCGGACAGATAGTTTTCACTTGTGACACACAGCTACTGCTATTTTAAAGTTCAAGTAAGTTCATAGTGCAATTTGGGTATATATTGCTCTTGCAACTGTTCTTTTTCTGTCTAATGCCAGATTTGTGCTGTGTGCGTTTCCATGTTTGCCCAAGAAAGACTTCTGTCCTTTTCACTTGCAAAAAGGAAGCCCTGAGACCCATTTCTCTGCAGATTTGTCCTTCATGAGCTAGTTATATCATGGAGGGTGGGTAAAACAGCCGTTCCCAAGTATGGAATGAAAGCAAATACTAATAGAGTTTTAAGAAGAAAATGAACAAATGCAGTAATAGAATACACCTTTTTCTTGTTTAATCTGAGTACCTTGAACTATACAAAACTCTAAAAGTTCTAGGGCCAAATAAATGTCTATACATATTCTATAATGTAATTTTCCTGTTTCTTGCATAACTGCACATTTCAGAGGTAGAAAGTATAATCAGAGATTAATGTAAAGTTTTTGAAAGCCTAAAGGATGCCATACAACTACCAATGCAGTCATCGCAATAATTTCACAGCATTCTTTAGAAGTAAGCTACTTTTCTTCCAGACCAAATATCCCTAGCTCTTCAAGCTTTTTGGCATAGGTGGGATCAGTCAGGGGGTTGGCTGCCATTGCCAGGCTCTGATTTCACATTGAGGCCGATCCAGAGTAATAGAGATGATATCCTAAAAGGAATTCTGCATTTACACGGGTGCCACAGAAAAACCATGTTTGTAGCCCAAAAGCCAAGACTGAAACCTTAAACCAGAACGGTACAGGTCCTGCTCTCTACTGTCTGTCTTCTTGCTTTGTTTCATTCACATCTGTGCACAGTCAGCATAAAACACTGTCATTGTTCCAATTTGTCACTTCCACGTCCCGATGTTTCACTCCGTTTGCGAGAGTGGCAATGACAGTACCCCTCGCTGGGGTGTGCACAGCAAGACACACACAATCCAAGTAACGGGGACAGCCAAACCACTCATGGTCTCTCAAACGACCTATTATTGCCACTGTGATATTCCAGTATTTTTAACCTAGTATAGAAAGCAACTCCTTGTGAGTTTTGATTTAAAAAGCAAGGAAATTTCAAACTACAGAACTCTGAAAGCCGTAATATTGCTTTCCAAACAGCATGACTTTATTTAGAATTACTGAATTTTAACATAAAAATGCCAATAATCCGCAGATGGCTTGTTCCTATTTTTCTCCATGTCCTTTTCTTTGTTTCAGCAAGCTGCACTTGCATTTATTTCAGCGCAAAAGTTGGGAGGAGCGGGGGGAAAGAGACCATGTAGGTTTTTAAGAAGTTTGAGAAGTAATTTGCAAAGTGATAGTTTCTGGTAATGAAGGCTGCTACCTTTTGCCCAGGTCTCTCAGTATGATAAAACTGTTTCAGAATGTTAATTACTGAATAATCAGATTCCCTTGAAAATGTAACCCCAGCTTTTACTGAAATATGATATTCCTAAATTATATCAGAGCTGCAGTGTGGTCAAATCAACAATTATACTAAAAGAACTCATGCAGTCTTTTCTTTGGGATGAGACTCTATTATCTCAAAAGTATTAGAAAAGCCTCTATGATGCATAGCCAATATGGAGACGTTCGTCCCATTGGCCTCTATTATCCGAATGGAAATGAGAAAACACTTCCATTAAATTTTGCAGTGATCCATGCCTTTCTCTTCTTAAGTCAATAAACTATATCTTTCACTGTAGTAGTTTGTGCATGTGTGCAAAAATGACCTTTTGCAATCTGGCTGCTGAGACACGTGCTGAGAGAGGTGGGATAGGAATTGGAAAAAGAGACGCAAACCATTTTTTCCTGCCAGGCACGTCCCACCATGGAGTAATAAAATGAGGCCTGCAAAGCCTCTTCCTACAATATTTTACTGTTCTTTGTATCGCGAGTCCCTTCCCAAATCAGTTTCCCCTAATCATTTTAATTGAGGTTGATGCTCAAACCACGGAAAAGTATTATGAAGAGAAAGTCCCTCAAGTGGCTCTTGACCTCCGTGGAACCGCAGTCCCCTCTATCACATCGTATGTCTACATAGAGCCTGTTCAAAAACCTCCTCGAAAAGAACATAAAATCACATTGATTCATAGAAGAGAGGGCATCGGGGGGAGGGGGGGGCACTCAGCACTCGCTCTCTCTTTCAAAAAAAGAAAAAAAAAAAAAGGACTGCAGAAAAAGTACTTTGAAAGTGGTGAAATAATCTCCTAAATAAAGCACCAGTGGGGAATACCCCCAGTCACTGAGGAGAGCGCGCTGTTCAGCGTATCAACAAAAATACATTTGGCCTGAGGCAATGCTGAGGGCAAACATATCCCAGATGGACTAGAGAGGCCCAAATACCTTCAGAGATGAAAATTTAATTAGAGGAAATGTCACCACAGTGAACAAAAGGATTGCTTTAGTGATTTTTCATCATTGTTTACTACAAGTGAAGTATAGTTTTAAGTGTTAGAACAGGCTAAGTACAGAAGTGTTCTTAAGCACAAGAACAGAGATGAAAGGAAGGGATGCTGAAGGTCAGAGACAATCATCCATGCTTCAGGACTGATCAAAAGGAGTAAATGATCAAATATCGTCAGATAACAATTTTTAATTGCTTCAGTGATGTCAAAAGGTGGCAAAAGGTGTCAAAGGTGGTGCTTCCAAGCCACTAAGGAGGAAAAACTGACCCTATGCTGTCGGTCGATTGAGGTTTTCGTTGTTTTTGTTGTTGTTGTTGTGAGATCTCGAGCATGATAGAAAGACAAATACAGAGTCATCCCTGAAAGCTGAGATGTCTCACTGCCTCTGTACCTCTTTGATAATCCCCTGTATAATATTAATTCTGATTCTTGCACAAGTCAGGGGTGAAATTGCTGGAAAAGCAATATAGGAATTGTTGCAGCCCAGTCACAAGAATCAGCTCCCTTAAATGAAAATATGTGAGTTCTAGCATAAGTTCTGAAAGCTGTTTGGGATAAATTCAGAGAAAATAAGACATAGCAAACATTACAGAAAGTCTGTCAGACTATAGCATGTTCCACGTTTGGATTTTACATCTTCAGAATGCAGAGTTGAGATTTTTGGTATGTGAATTTTTGTATCTTTTTTTCCCATTGAGCCTTCATTTTATATTTTCTATGGAAATGCTCTTCATTTAGCAAAAGAAAATAATCACCTTAATTGAAAGGATGCACAGCATGATTTTCCCGTCATAGTATCAAAATAGTGCTAATATAGCACTATTTTTGTTTGCTATTACGTAACAGGAATTACATACTATTATATATGGTAAAAATAATAACTACAGAAATAGTAATTATTATCAAATTTCTAACTCACAAATTTCACTCAATTAATCTGCTTAAGAAGATCAAGGAGACCTCTATCTATATACAACTAGAGAGGAAGTTTGTTAAAATGGGCCACAATCTAAGTAAAGAAATGAAGAAAGTGTTATACAAGTATAATTATATACATTTATATATAGATCAGTATACTTACTTTGGCTTAAAGCAAACTTCTGATTTAAGATAAAAGCTTGTTTGCCTACTTCCATTGTATTCCAGTTAATAAACCTTTTTTTTTGGCCGTATTAGATCTTCGCTAGATCCCTTGGATTTTACTCGTGCTGTTGTGAAATGTGTTCTTCTGGATCAGGGAAAACTACATATAGATGGATTCTTTTTGTGTAGAAGGTACTAGGGAACTTCAAGTCTGCTGAAGCTATTAGGGAACCTTCACACCAATTTTAACAGTGTGTGGATCAAACCTCTGGAGGACCTTATTGACCTACTAAGTTTACTGGGCAACGTGTGTCTTCAGTTCAGGTGCTTGATTTTGGTCTCTCCTGGTGCTATTGTTTATTATCACCTGTTACTCACACTTTTACATTCTCGTCCAAATAATCTCCCTAGATTCCAACTGACCAGAGGCAGCATGCTTTTGCTGGCAGTCAGAATTGGCTCTGTACTCTCCCACGTTGTCTTATTAGCCCTTCTTCTTTTCCTCACCTGCTCCCTTGTTTTATTTTTTTTTTTCCTTTCTCGCTTTTTAGCAGATACGGTTCTACACAAAGTTTAATCACATGTGCAGAAATTTGGTAGACTGGTGCCAAAGGGCTTGCCCAAAGGCAGGCTCTAAACACATTATTGTTTGAAACCTGTGACAGAAAGTCCAACCAGCCTCTGATTAGGCAACATGCCATACTAAGCAGATATTCATGAATCTTGGCAACCAAGTATGAGAAATCAGATTTCTTGCCATCCTTTCTGTGTTACAGATGGTTATCTGGAAAACCATCCAAACAACAGAAATATACCATATGTAAAACAAAGCTTCTCTTTTTATTTCCAGGTTCACAGACTATCAGCCTAAGATTTCACAGTATTTATTATTTTTATAATTCAAGATGAGCAAATACATCGATATCCAAATGCATCCAAATTATGCAACCCTGAAGAAAGCAATACTGTGCTTTATGGGGATGTGATCATGTTATTGATGCTATGGACTTCTTGATGATCCACTCAGGGTATATGAACTGAAAGGACAGATTTCTTCTGTATCTATTTATCAACACCCATAAAGTGGAAGCACTGAGATCAATAATGCCAGGTGAAAACATGTAAACACCACCAAGATAGATTAATAGTCGATTAGATTACAGAGATTCTGAAGAGATATTAAAGGCACAGTAATGAAGCACAGGCATCTATTTTACTATTTCAGTCTTACCAAAAGGCTGTTGATGATAAATCCATCTTCAGCTAAAAGACAATTCTGAAGGGAAAACTAATTCTCAGTATGTAGCCCTCTTCCTCCGCTGATTATCCGCAGAGTAGATTGCCCACTGACTATGCACTGATTACAAACTTGAAGTCAGTTAAGTATGCAAGACAAGATGCAAGACAAATAAACCTCCCTTATCAGAGGTAGGTGATGCTGTGCAGAGACACAGGAAACTTAAACATGGGTAGAAAATATGTGTGTACATTTCCACAGGTCATCTTTTACTGCATTTCTTACTAACACCTTTTTTTCCACAGAAAACCTTTATGAAGTTATTTCCCAAACAACTGGACTAGAACTGATAAAAAAAAGAAATGTGCATAAGTAAAACAAAAATTCATAAATAGGCAAAGGGTAACTCCACAGTAAAGAAAAAGAATTCATAGATACAAAACATTTCAACGTTTGGGGTTTTTTTTTACGTAACTGTGAAGCTGCTTACATAATTTTTCAGAATATTCTGATGACTTATGCACCGTATGAACCATCTTCTAAAGCTGCTACTCACACTGAGTAGTACCTCAAGCCAAAATATTTGTTCTAAGTTCATTAAGACCACAAATGGTGGAAGGTAACTATCCAACTACAGGAAAGCACTGCAATATTCCATTAAATTAGTGAAATTGCTCACATTATACAGAAAGTAGAAAAAGGTGAATGTCTGGTGCAATAGTTTGCAATGCAACATGAGTAAGAATTTTATATTCCTGCCATAAGGGCCATATCCTAAAAAAGCTCCTAAGTGCCAAAACCAGGATATATGAGAACTTTTGGAGTGTAAGTCCAAAACTTCACACTGAAATAAACCCACTCACCATCTGCATAAACCCAAAGGTAATGAGGCTCACTAGGTGCTCTCATCTACATTTTCCACAGATCAAAATCCTTTACATCTATCTTTTTAAAAAATGACTTGACTGACATTTTTCCCTCTTATTCATCTCAGCATAGTCATCAAAGTACATTAATGCGTTTTACCTGGTGCACACTACGACCAGCATGGTAAGATTTTAATTTTTCTCTTAACCTTTTTTTTTTCCACTCCATGATATGTCATCTCAGGTATATTTTGGATATATCAACTTTACCACTTTTACCTGCCAAAAAAATCAATTAAAAGAACCTTACACACACTCATGAAATTCTGCAATCTATTATTTTGGCTTACACAGACTTTCAATTGGATAATTAAGTAGTTAACAAGTAAACCCTTTTCATCATTAGAAGATGCCTGAGAACAGGGTCATGGGAACAGGAAGTTTTGCTTGTTTATTCATCTGCCAGTTCACAGGAGCAGAGCCTTGTATGGGAATAAGGAAACTATTACATGCAGCAGTTTGCTTATTTGATATTATATACAGAATTCCATGTGTTGGTTATCCAAATTGTATAATTTCCTCTAACATTTCATTTGGCTTTTAGATTGATTTCTAGATTATATTTATAACTGTGAAGAAAGAGTTTAAGAGACAGAACTACTGCTGGCCCTCATTTTTTTTCTTTATATATTTATAGCTCAAATCTGTACATTCAGAGTCCTTGGAAACCTCTAGGTTCTGGTCCTGTTTCCTGGGAGTAAGGAAACCACCATCTAATAAAGACAGTAGTGCTCGAATATGGATAGTGAATAAATATGATCTTAAGAGAAAGCTTAACAAACCCTACAGGAAAAATTTACTCATAAATCCTTTAATATGAAATTCACCTCAGCAGGTAACCCAAGCACCGACACTGATGTCAACTGGAGGAACATTAACCCAGCTACACCGAGTTAAATCAGAGAGCAAATAATTTCTCGCAGCTAAATCAGAGGACTGAGTTTTCGACACAGCTCTTCTCTGGCTGCTCTATGCGTCTGCTTTAACCCATGTGCTAACTGAAATAATTACATTTTGCTATCCGAAAGAGCATTGGGAAGCTTAATTAATATTTGTAAAGCAAGTTGACTTGCTCAAGCAGAAGATACTACCAAAGTGCAAAGTATTAATTCATATCAAATAAACATACTTTGACACAGATTGAATCAAAATGTAGTCTGTAATTTGAAAATGAGCACTAACAGAAACCATTAGATAGTTCTTCTAACATTGAAGGGAAGAAACAATCTTTTGAAGTGTCTTGGCAGAAATCATACAGAAAGTCAATTCTGCTGACAAAAAAATCACGTGGATTCAACTTGCCACATAACTGTGGGCTAAAGAAACTGGAGGCTCTTGACACTGACCAAAGATTAATCAAAACTGACCAGCAAAGCTATGTGTCTCCCCGCATTCCTGTTATTTCCCTTTGCCCCAGAAAATGGTGTGTATGTCGTCACGGAAAACATATTCTTAATGAAAAATGAGAGAAACCATCATCATATAAATAAGTTAGTAGTGTTTGTATAGAAATTCCAGGTACCTAGGGAGCAAAATGAAACAACAGAATTAATGCTGAAATGTGTCAGGCTGGAAGTAAGAGAGTTACCGGAGAGGTGTTGGAGGATGAGCACCAATGACGTGGAGGTACTTAACTAAGTGCCTGGATAGAAAAATTAAAGAACAAAGTACCAGTGCAGAATTTATTGTAGGCTAATGGTATGAAAGACTGTAAGAGGCAAAGAGGGATATAACATATAAACCCGGACCTTCTGATGTCAGTATCTTTGCAGGGAGATCATGTACTCTTGAAATTAATGAATACGTTGCCTCAGTTTTCAGTGTGGACAACTGCACTAGGGATGAGAGCCCAAGAGACAGTGGGAACAAAGTTATGGAAATGAACGTTACTGTGATAGAAGAATAATAATAATGTAAGCAGTTGAATGCACTAGTATGCATTTGAATGTAGTAAAGGAATGGGAAAATCTCGAGCCAACAGAGAGCTGGTGCACAGGATTGCAGGCCCAGTGATGAAGATTTCAAGCAAATCTACCAAGTCATGTCAGAATCAGAGCAGTACTGCCTGTGTTCAGAGAGAGGACTAGCGCCCATGGTAACTACAACCTAAAGTCCATGGAAAAAATGTAAAGCATTAGAGTAGATTTAGAGGAATTAATCATTGCAAGCATATATGAAAAGGGGAAAAAAAAAAAGAAACATAAACATAGAAGAACCCAGAAATTCTGCATTAAGAGAATCTACCAAACATTTGGGTATGATTACAGTGTCTGATGCAGGAATATGTGGCAAAGAATGAATTAAAGCAAGGGATGAGATTTAGCTGCAGATAGCAGCAGGGTGAATGAGCTGCTATTTGAATGGTAGCATATTAGTCTGTATTAGCATATATATTAGCATATTAGTATATATTACTAATTTACTATCTATAAAACCAAAGTAAATGTAGTTACTTTTAATCAAAGTTGTTTTATCCTATCTAAGGTAACAAATATAGCTATGAATAATAGTGTGATATTTCTTTCATAATTTTATACTGTGCAATACAGTAAGATTTCCTAAAAGAGGAAAAACCATAGGTCTGTACTAATCAGCTGAACATGTCAAGTAAAATCATGTTTTTGTGGACTGTACATAAAAATCAACTGTCCATTGCCAAGTTGCAATAGAACCAGAAACAACCTCTTCATCCACTTATGAAATGTTACTAGTACATTTCTTGGACATGCTGCTTTTCTATGCTTTTCCCTTTTAATTTTGAGTGGAAATGGTTGTGTTTTAGTTTAGGTAGTCTCTTTTACATTTTGAAAAAATACCTTTTACCAGTTCTTTACTTTTGTGCTTCATGGAATTCTTTCATCTGTCTGGCACTTGCTTTTGTGCATGTCAGGATCTCAACCTTTTTTTTAATTTTTTTTCTGTTGGTGACATAAAACATCTTCTTTCAGTCTCTGTTGTTGTCTTCTAATTTCTCATCTACCCAGCCAATCTGCTGGACTCATTTGTGGCTAGTTAAGCTTTGGATTGTTAAACTCTCTTTGATTTAGCCTTCAGCCCTGCTTTCCTTCCACATTCAGTCATCTCCAGTATCCATACTGAGTTTCTTCCTTCTTTTCACCTCTTTTCTTCCTCCCTAATGCATTTGCTGACACCTCAGAGTTTTCTTATTAATCTTACAAGCAGCATTTAGATCTCACTTTTCCTTCGGTATCGACAGAATTGAAATCCATTGCTCCCATTAGAGACGTACTGTTCTTTCAGTAGATTTATTTTAGGGTTTCTGCAACTTCATTTTTGAGACTTCAAGTCTCAAGCGTTTAGAAATCTAAATCAAAAGTAGGACTTGGATAAGTGTCCAGCACATAGTTAAGCCAGCTCTTTCCTGAAGAACCAAGATGATGTCCCACTTCAGTTTTTCCAAAGAACCCATGACGTCCACTTCCACTCTCATGAAAGATGGGTAGCATACAACCTGCAATCCAATTCTACTTTCAGCTTATTTCCTTTCTGTCACTCTGAAAGGATGTGACATTCTTTAATTTCTTGATTTTATTCATCTCTACTTTGTGGGAAGTCATGACAAATTAAAAACCTTTTGTGAAAATCAGAGTATTTGACTTAGTAATCATTCTTAAATATCTCCACTTCCTCTTGCAAAATTAGGGTATAAATAACCACATCATTGTGCTTTTCATCAGATTTTTAACGTGTCACATGGACTGTAGCTTATTATGTATTCATTTGTAGCAAAGAGTTGCTCTAGCAGGTTTCTGATTCTGTTGGTTTCTCTAGAGCACACTGAGTGATGAAGCAACCCTCACCCAGCTGCCTCCATTCTGCTGTACCCACCAGGCTTCTTCTTAGCCACTCCAGCTAGTCTTTTATCAATAATGGCTCTCTCTCAAATGTTCAGGTGTCCTAGGTACCATTTTCTCTTTCCCGGTTTAAATCCAATAGCTTTCAAAATCACTCTCATTGAAGGATTTTCTAGAAATGTATCTTCTCCCCTCTCCAGTGATGTACAGATTCTCAGCTAATTACTGTCAGAATTATAATTTCTATTGATTCTGTTGCCAGGAAAAGAGGCAGCAAATATCCAAGGAAGGTGCTATAGCAATGCCAGCAACCTTAACGTAGCACAGAAGCAAGTTGGGATTGCACATGAACAACAGCAACAACAAAAACGAAGGTGGGAGCACAGATACAGACAAGGCACACGCTTGGGGACACCGTATGGATACTTTCCATGTGTGTCCCATGGCCTCTTTTTGGAGTCAAAAGTTAGCTCCAGCAGGTAAATGTAAAGTAGCATGTTCTCTGCAGAACATAGCTGTTCCCCGGAGGAACTCACAAATAAGACATCCTGTCCTAGTAAATATCCTAGCTATAGAATATTTATCAGGATATACATCCTATTTGATATACATCCTATTTGAATGCCGGCATTCAAAAATGAGTGATGGAAAAGAACCTCTATCCTACGAGCATGTTTTCTCTGCCAGAAACAAATTTAGATCGATATTTTCTTTTGGTTTTAGAAAACAAAACTCTGATCATATTACTTGCTAATAGAGGATACAGCAATTAATTTGATGCCTTTACTTTCCTTTTGCCTTGCCCTCAGATATTTTAAATATTTTTATCTTTATTTCCTTTCCCCCCTCTTTCATCCTTACTTCACATTTATATAACTTTCCTTCAAAGCTCCCCTGTGTCTCCATCTCATCTCAGGTGTGTATCCTGCCATCACATAAATTACTTCCAAATTCTATTGCAAAACCTGCCCACCTAGTAACAAGAAATTCATTGTTTTCTTTTTATTGCTCGTTCCATTCTAAGTAAATGGAAATACATATTTAAAAGTATTCACGAGAGGCAGACTATCAGTCTCTATATGCATTTCCTGCAATTCATTTTATGTTTTCATTGTGTGCTTCCAACATAGGATTTAGCTTTGACAAATGTAACTTCAACAGCTCACTTCTAAAAAAAGATGATAGGAAAGAGTTGGATTTTTTTTTAACAGAATAGAAGCTACATACTGAAACCATATGTGATTTTTTTACTTTGGTGTATGTAAAGATTCCTTGGTTTTAACTGATATCAATTCATATACACCACACAACATGATTTTTTTCTCTGTGAATACTGATTTGAACTAGTTGCTCATACAGACTCATCTGTAGTTGTCATTTTTATTTTTGTAAGGAAATCATGGGAAAACAAACAATTCTTGGCTACGTGAATAATTGATTTTTCAGTTTGGCTCAAAACAAAAAGATAACTTGAATGATTATGGGTTTTGATCAGCTTTAATATTCTCTCTCTTGAATATAAAATTTTAAAATATTCCTCACTTGGATAGTCATGGCAGTTAGGGAAAAACAATGAGATTTAATAGTTAATCTGAACATTATAATACTCGGGTGAATGAGTACATGGGAGGGTGGCAGATCAGGCTTCTATACCCTACGCCAGCGAATGGCAAAGGATGCATCTAAGTTAATGCAGGATTACTAAGGGGATACTGAGACAACTAAAGAGCTCGGAACTGTTCTGTCTTACAGAGCTGAGCCGCTCTTTTAGGATGCAAAGATTAATTCAGCCACTAAACCTGTGTTTTCCACATCATACGCTTCCCAAGCTCCATAAATCCCATGGTTTGAGGCACAGGGAGGGCAGGAGTAGAGAAAGCAAAGGAGGATACTTATTAGAATTTCCTTGCTTTTCAGGAACCTTTGCAACAATAGATCTGAACTTTGCTGCTCAGCAGCAACTTTTATGGATTTAATCACTTCCTCTGGATCCAATGTGTTCCTTCTATGACTTATATTTTGGAGGTCAACTAGTAGAGGCTGGAGCCTGTGGTGGCTCAAGGCCATCTGAAAGGAGTGTGAACAAGGTACAAGTCTTTGAATATGAACATCTGGGAATTTTTGTTTTATTCTGAAACTTCTAGACTATTAAATCCTCCCTGTTCAGGTAACATAAGAATAAGACCTCCACTGGTCCTTCACTCTTCCACACTGGAAGAGTGAATCAGGTGACAAACAAACCTACAGAAAGCACTGGGGAACTGGACAGCTTTTCAAAACATTAATGACGACAGCTCCGATTTGAAGGCACCAAAAAAATAAATATTAAGTAAAGGAAGTTAATCGTTATTCACAGCATTCTCACAAATTAAAGGTTAAAAACAGGCAGTGCAAGCTCACTAGCGGTTGCCAGCTCATATTTAAAACATTGTCACATCAACTTATTCTTTTGAGATAATGTCACTACACTCAACCTATACACAAATGTTGCTTATTTCCCTTTGCCATTTATTCAGCTTTGTGGCAGTAATTAGCAAAGGACTGTGATTGACTCAGAGAAAACTGAAGACATAAAACAGGAGCATGATGTGAAATGAAATTTCTATTATCATATTTACACCTTCCTCTTACATTTCACCATACAAATCAGAACTACGAAGAAAAATAGGGGGTTTTTTAGACTCTTAATAATATTTTCCTCTTTGTTTTAATTTTGCATTTCACATTCCAAGTTTTTTCTGCCCTCTATCCTTTTTCCACTCAGTTGCCTCTGTTTACAGCAAATTTGTTCTATCTAAATATTAGACTCTGAGTTCCCAAAGCTAGCTAAAAAGCTCTTAAACGTCCCTTGAAGCTACTTCTGCTGCAGATTTCTGCATCCATTAGTTGCCCTGATACAACTATTCTTAGAGCATTAGTGAAACGATCAAGCTCAGAAAAAGAATTTTGAGAAAGGTTATCGTTATTTGTTGTGGTTCTGTTTTAGCCATATAAGCACAGCATAAGTAATTGATCCAGCATATTTTAGAAAGAAGCTCAGGAGGTCATATGAGAAGGAATGCAACACCAGGGGTGGGGTATGGCAGTAACCTCCCAAACTAGCTTTATTCTCAGAGATTTTAACAGGGAAGCGCACTTTCCAACTGAACTTCAAACTGCTTTGAGTACGAATTTACCTTCCTTTTTTGCTGCTTTTCCTGCCATCCCTGGGGCTTCCATGAAATGAGGCATTAAAAAAAACCACCCAACAAACTGCGATTTACAGGAAACAAATGACTTGTGATTCATAGCCTGATATCCTGCTTCATACTTAATTGATTCCAGTTAGGCGTAGCAGGACAGTAGTATTCTGCATTTTATGGCCCAACAGAAATGTCAGCCATCTGTTTGCACCTGCTGAAGTTGCTATGGATAAGTATTGCAAAGCCTGTAAGCGGCTGGGCCTGGATTTCCATACCAAGGAAGTGGTTTTTGTTGATGACTGTCAACATGAAGGCATCGATAACTGATGCTAAAGAAATGTTTGAGAGGGAATGCTCCCTCCAGTACGAACAACCCGAACATTTTCAGCTATACCCAACCTTCAGAAGGACTGAACAGACATTTAGTTCTTGCAATTTTGCTATTAAGTTATGGTGAATGAACTAAAGTGTGGAGTATATATTACTTGGGACAGATGGGAAATTAGCATGTCATAAAATTCATAAAAAAGTGGTTGATGATGCTGTCTGTCTCAAGAAAATAATTACATAATGATTACCTCCTTTGAGAATACCAACAGACTAGGTTAGAGAACAGACAGTTCTCTGATTTACCTAATAGCAATTTTTTAGATATTTGATATTCCTTCAGGTAAGACGTTTTGTATTGTTAACTTACTCCTTCTACTCACAGTTTTAACCCTTAGCATTACATTTTTAGATGCTTTGTGCTTTTAGAGCATTAGTGAAATCCAAGTTATGAATCTTATTTCAAATATTTGCTCTAATTTAGAAACTGATTACTTTTTTCCAATATTTCTTACTTATGGTGCTTAAAAAGATGTATAAAAGTAGCTTTCTCTTGATCATTGTTTCCATACAGCCTAAAAAGGTCGTGGGGTTCAGCAAATTCATGAAGACCTTTGCCATTGTCTTTAGCAAGTCAGATACTGAGCAATATAAATAAACAGCTAGAAAGAAAGAAAAAAAAAAGGGGGAGCTAGGTACAATACTTACTCCTGAGTACAGGAAATTTAGACCACTAAAGTGGTCTAAAGTGGTCAACTGAAATGCCTGGAAAACTTTAGTACTCTTAATTAATTTTAAAATGTACATTCAAAATGAAAATTTAAACATAAAAATAATCCTTTTTTGAAAATATTACCGCAACATTTTGCTTTGTTTTCTGTTCCAGTATATGTCTTACATTTTTGGAGGCAGGTCTAAAATGAAGGCCACGTAGCATGGTCTGACTCCATATCTGGGGAGAAGACACTTAAGCCTAAGGGCTCATGAGCTAACTCATCCTCTGGGAGACCAAGATCTCGGAACACTCCTGCAAGACAATTTAGACCCAACCATTTTATTGAAATGGACTAATTCCAGAAGAGCTATTCTTTTCCACCTGCCCACTTTTTACTGAGGAGACAAAAGCCCATAATTTACTTCATTGCAAATTCTGTCAGGTTGGTTCAAATCAATCTCATCTGCAATTTAGACTAAAAAAAAAGATAACTTTTCAATGAAATAAATGATGGATGCTTATGGAGTTCTGTCTAGGTTTGCTGTCTACCAGCTGCGGGAAACTATCCAGTAGCTGAGGGATAGTGTGAGTTGTTGAACTAAGACACAGTAAATGCACAAGCCTCCCGTGCTTGTGCTAATGTTCAGATATTAGACTGCAGCATAATAATAATTTTATGTGCTTTGGAATTATAAATACAGAAAAAAATATCTGCAAGCCTGAAGTTTAAGGACACTGCTGCAAGTGAGGATTTTCATTAATAAATTATGAATTGTTAGCAATGGAAAAAAAATCAAACTTTTCTATTTCTTTCTCCCAGAACTCTTCTGTTCGAGGGTACCAAAGATGATCATTATACCATTCAACTTATTCATAAAGCTAAATAACAGAACACAGAAAAGACAATACATTCGACATCTCCTTTGTGCAAGAAATTCAATGTTAAAAGCTGCAATGAATGAAGTAATTCATTTGAGAGTGATAGACCACAAGATATTAAGGGGGTCCAATTAAAAAGAAATTTTACAGCAAAATAAACCTGGAGAAAAAGATAAGGTTAATAATATAAAATGTATTTATTTGCATTCTTTAAGACTTTTATTTTTATTTGGGGAATGAGAAAGTTCCCCTACAAATGTTCTCCTTTGGAAGGAGGGATCTGCCTCACCAGCTCCCAGAAGAGCCCTCGCAGTGGCTCCAGTGAAGCTTGCAGGGGGCTGTCCTCAAATGCTAACGATGAAAGTAGTAACAAATATCTACCTGCTTTATGTCTGCCTAGAACTATCCATCATTTTAACATAACATAAGCAATTATTAGAGGAATTCAGATAGCAAATAGTCATCAGAAAGTCAGGGATAAGGAGAGCTGGCTGGCTCAGGTCAGCACAGATGGGGATTAAAGAGGGAGGGAAAGGAGTCACAGTATGCAAAGGAGGCAACAAAGTGTTTTTATCAGGTAAACCTTCCCTGCCAGAACAGAGAGTGGGGGAGTCACTCGCCCCCTTCCTTCTCTGCTCCCTGTACGCTCAGATGTGGAATGCTGCCAGATCCCTGCTCTGCCTCTTGTGCCATGTGCTGGAAGGTGGCAAAATCATCTTTTGCTGGGTAGGACCAAATTGTCTTCTGTGCTCCCCTAACAGGGCAAAAAATCAGAGGCAACCTTTGGCAAAGTACAGGTTTTCCTCCAGGTCGTAAGAACAGAAGCCTGGAGAAGAGGGGGAGGGCTGCTGATGGGCTCAGAAGTGAAACCAGTGGTTTTGTGGTACCTGGAAAAGCTCTAGGGTGGTTTCCACCACATGCTGTTCAGTGTGCAGTATCCATACGCTTCGATGAAGCCCCATGCTGAGAATACCCATTCTCGGTGGGTATCACAGTCTCTCAAGCACTATCCCTAAGCAGAGGGGATCACTTACAGCTGGTCACTGCCACTCCCAAGCTGGAATTTATAAACCACGAAACTCAGCTGGCAAAATGGAAAGTCAGAAGTGTCTTCTCTGCACCAGTGCAGTCAAATTCAGTCAAAAGGTGTAAGCCAAACAGCAGATTTGGGCATTGCAGCGCATGAGGATGCACCCAGATGACTATTTTATGGAAGCACACACTTTCTGTGTGGGAGTAGTGGCTCTTAAGATATTTAAACTACTCCAGCTCTTTCCAAAAGGAACATGTGACTGTTTCCTTGGTTGCCTTGAAATCTGGTAGGCATCATAAAAATGAGGGTCCAGATTAATGATCCAAATATGCTGTCACTTAAACTAAGGACTTTCACAGCAGTCACCTTAGACGCACAGGTATATAAACACACACACATCAAAGCTCTCCTAAAGACTGACAGATTCTGTCAACTTTGCATACACAGATGACATTCAATCCATTATTCCAACCACTTCCCAAAGGTCTCAGTCATTCAAGATTTATATCTCAGCTTGTTGATGGAACCCACTTTATTTCTGGCAAAGAACTACTGAACAAGGGAACTGGAGTTAAGCAGTTCGCATAAATATGAACCTAACTCTTTGGAGAAAAGCTTTTGTGCCATATTTGCATTTCGCTGACAAAGTTCAAGGAAAGCTATTTCTATACCCATTTACCGGTACAATCTATGCAATGGTATACTCAAATAAGGAATATAGGATGGCTGTAAGATGAATGCAACTCTTTCCATCATATCTATTCAATGATTACTCAAAAACCAGCCTCATCTCATATCACAGTTTTTCAACAGTTAGTGTTAGGAAAAACAATTCCCTATTCAGGGAATTCATATGCGAGATATAACCGTATATAATTTTCTTGATGAAAATTCCCACTGATTCCTGCCAGCTCCAAAGAGTGAAACAGAAGATTTTCAGGACCCATGGCTTTTAGAAGCTCAAATATTGTTAATATTCTTTACATTCTAAAAGGGCATAAGACAACAAAGCCCGACTTAATTATCAATGTATTTGTTACTAAGAAACAACAAAGTTTTTTCAAATTCATGGTCTGGCTGTATTTTAGGAAAAAAAAATATTTCTTCACCTCCTTTAGAAAGGCTTTACAAGCAAGACTGAATTTCCCATTATTTCTTTTTTATAAAGCCTTCTTTCTCCTTCCATGTGAAAGATACCCTGAACCGTTTTGTTTCCTGACAAGACTGTGCAGCAAAGTCAATTTTTTCTGTGGTGAACATACAGATGTGTGACCTGGCACGGCACTGCTAGATGACCTCTTGTCACATCCAGACGCCAGCAAGCTGCTCCACTACCAGTCTCCCTCTGAACATAACCCATAGCAGCGGCGATGAACATCATGAGGACTACACAACTTATCAAACTGGAAATCAGCAAGTCACAGAATCGCTGATCTTTCACGTAGGGGAATAAATATCAGAATTTTTATGGTTACTTTATTCTCATTAACAATTAGGCTACTCCCCATTATTCCAGAGCTATAAGGGGGAGAGTCTAAGTTTAGGCCCTTGTAGGGCCCAACAGCAAGATCCTTTAGTAGTTGTTATATATACATATATATGTATATATAAAAATATTAAAAATGAATTCTGGTTTGCATATTCCTTCTGTGTGTAATCCTTCGAAGGAGTTCTTAAGGTCATTTTTTCTTCCTTAACATTATTTTCCAGAGCAGTCTGTTTAAGAAAGACAGAATCACCAATACCCAAAGCAAAAGAGTATATACAATATATGCATGTCACTAAATTTAAGCATTTGTATTAGATTTAAAACAAACAGGCAGTTTACTAACCAGATCAGTACAAACGCTGTTTCTGTAATCGAGTTGGCACCAGTTCACAGAAAATATAATTTGAAAAGGTTCACATTTAAATGAAACTTGCTTTTCATGCTCAAATGTCATTCCAAACTCCTAGGATGAGGTATTAACCCTTCATTTACTTCTATTTAAAGAAACTCAGCATTGAGCTTGAATAATCTTGACTGCACTTACTCACCAAAAATATAAAATTAAAGAAAAAAACCAAGCCTTCCTGCATGTATTGCCGTCACTTAAAGTTCTAAGAAATACCAACCACAAATAGATGCATAAACCCACATTTTGCAGCTAAACTTGTGCCCTGAGACTTCATCATGGGTGCGACAGCCTAACCCTTACCTTCATTGATTATATCTTCAGAAATGAGCCAGTTAAACCCTTTCAAGCAGCGTTTGTTCCCCCGCACTTGGGAGCCAGAAAGCTCACGCAGGAGCAATCAAGGCAGCTTCACACCTACTGCCCCCTTTTACCCATCTGAGTGGAGGAGAGGGTTAAGCTCTCTTCCACTCATTTTGGGCTCCACTCCAGGCAATGCTGACAAAACTATTCGAAATACAGACTTTTTTTAACTCATTGCCATCCAAAGGGACTCAATAGCCCAAGGGAAACCGAGCAAAGGGAAGCCACATATTAATACACTCACCTGCTTCCTACAGTCAGACTGACCACTGGAAAACATGTGAACACATTTAGGCATATAAAATGTGTGTACCTAAGTACGTACTACATACACACAGACATATACATACGCACATATGCATACATATATATACAAACTCACACACATTTGTGCCTACGTGTCTCTATACACACAACCTGATCTGCCTAGAATCCCATCTTTTTGTAAAGACCATAGAAGGAAAAGGAAAGTAATTTCTGGTGAAAATGGCTACACAGCATGTCACGCTGGGCAGGAAGGTAAGAAACCCAGAGCGATTTGTAATGTTACTTTCCACTTTGCCCCCATAGCAACCTTGGAATGTCATAAGCTTTGAACTCAAAATCCATCAGGAAGAGAGGTCTGATACATGCCACCTGCTCACGGCCAAAACATCTAGCAAAACCCACAAAGGTTTATCCATGCAAATATGTTTGCAGAGTTAGCAGCACATAGGTTTTCCCTGAGCTCTGTCCTTGCCAGTCCTAAGTGATTTCCCACACTGGAGTCAAAGGGTTGTCACAGTTTCCTGAATGGTCAGATTTCTTATATGAGATGTACAGTGTGCGAATCACTATGTTTTTAAAACAGTATTTAGAGGTTCAGATTGGATATTAGGAAAATTTTCTGCTGTAAAAGGGCTATCAATCATTGGAACAGGTGGCCCAGGGAAGTAGCTGAGTTGCCATCCCTGCAGGTATTTAAAAGATGTGTGGATGCAGTGCTGAGGGACATGGCTTAGTGGTAACTTGGCAGTGTTACGTTAACGTTGGACTTGATGATCTTAAAGGTCTCTTCCAACCAAAATGATTCTATGATTCTGTGATTCTAAAAGCCCCCCAAAATACTCTTAGAATCATAGAATGGTTTGGGTTGGAATGGACCTTTGAAAGCCATCTAGTCCAACCTCCCCTGCAATGGCCAGGGACATCTTCCACTAGATCAGGTTGCTCAGAGCCCCATCCAACCTGACCTTGAATGTTTCCACGGATGGGGTATCTACCACCTCTCTGGGAAACCTATTCTAGTGTTTCAACACTGTCATTGTAAAAAAATTCTTCCTTATATCTAGTCTGAATCTACCTTCTTTCATCTTAAAACCATTACCCCTTCTCTGATTGCAACAGGCCCTGCTATAAAGTCTGTCCCTGTCTTTCTTATAACTCCTTTTAAGTACTGGAATGCTGCAATAAGGTCTCCCTGGAGCCTTCTCTTCTTCATGCTGAACAACCCCAATTCTCTCAGCCTGTCTTTATAGGAGAGGTGCTCCAGCCCTCTGATCATCTTCTCTGGGCCCACTCCAACAGGTCAATGTCTTTCCTGTGCTGGATGCAGTGCTGAGGGACATGGCTTAGTGGTAACTTGGCAGTGTTACGTTAACGTTGGACTTGATGATCTTAAAGGTCTCTTCCAACCAAAATGATTCTATGATTCTGTGATTCTAAAAGCCCCCCAAAATACTCTTAGAATCATAGAATGGTTTGGGTTGGAATGGACCTTTGAAAGCCATCTAGTCCAACCTCCCCTGCAATGGCCAGGGACATCTTCCACTAGATCAGGTTGCTCAGAGCCCCATCCAACCTGACCTTGAATGTTTCCACGGATGGGGTATCTACCACCTCTCTGGGAAACCTATTCTAGTGTTTCAACACTGTCATTGTAAAAAAATTCTTCCTTATATCTAGTCTGAATCTACCTTCTTTCATCTTAAAACCATTACCCCTTCTCTGATTGCAACAGGCCCTGCTATAAAGTCTGTCCCTGTCTTTCTTATAACTCCTTTTAAGTACTGGAATGCTGCAATAAGGTCTCCCTGGAGCCTTCTCTTCTTCATGCTGAACAACCCCAATTCTCTCAGCCTGTCTTTATAGGAGAGGTGCTCCAGCCCTCTGATCATCTTCTCTGGGCCCACTCCAACAGGTCAATGTCTTTCCTGTGCTGGGGTCCCACCAGAGCAGAGTAGAGGGGCAGAATCACCTCTCTCGACCTGCTGGCCAAGCTGCTTTTGATGCAGCCCAGGATACGGTTGGCTATCTGGGATGTGAGTACACATTGCCGGCTCATCTCCAGCTTTTCATTCACCAGTAGCCCCAAGTCCTTCTCGCAGGTCTGCTCTCAGTCCCTTCATCCCCAAAGAGTGGTCACAGTGACCTCCTGCACAGCCCCTGCTCCTTGTGAGCATGACCGCAGACAGGGCTGCAGGCCGCTTTGCCAGCACTCGGTGCTGCCATGGGCTCGCTTCACTCCTCAGACCTGTTTGCCTTGTAACTTTTTAAAAAGGATGGTACTCCTCATTAGTGGAGCTTTTGAATTAATGAAAGGCTGTGTAACATTTAATTAGTCTTTATCTTTACAAGTAATAAAACGAGTACCTTTTGGTAAAAGAAGGCAGTCTCCGGCATGCTGCAGGATAACAGCAAGTTTTTGATTTTCTATTCAAACAGCTATCAAACAGATTATAATTTTAGCTTCATTATTTGGCTAATTCACATTTCCTTAAAAGACACACGAGAGCAGGTTTATAAATATTGCAACAAAGAAATTTGGAGTCAAACACTAAGAGGGGTTTCGAAGCTGACAGATGAGAACAATACTCGTAAAAATACAGTTTGTATTACCTGCAATCTGTTTGGTGCTTGCTAGTTTCATTTGAACAGAAATATTCAAGAATTTCTGATACTTTTGCCACTTACCTGTTGATTATTGACACCTCACATCTTTGTTTTGAATGATCTTCAGTATTATTGTATGATTTTCAAATATTAGAGAACTTCTGATTTTTAACAAATTTTCAGACTTTGTCAGCCAACCAGACTGCAAAACAAAACAAAAAATACAAAAATACCATAAACTTAACAGTTCCAAATTCAGTTCAAATATAGTATCAAGAAGGGCTTCTCCCAAAGACATGTTGCTACTTATTTCTCAAACCATCGCTGCAAAATTTGCTCTCTGAAAATCTAGCTCAGATGTCACATAAACTGCAGTAATGCCTTTTACTACATGAAAGAAATCTTTTATTTACATCAGTAAGCAGGTGATCAGGAGGAAATTCTTGATCATTGTCTAGTACCTGTATAGAAGCAGTACAGGGAAAACTAGAGGGACTGGTTCTAGAATGTTTAATATGTGAAAACAGTTTGGATTGAATGAGAGGATAGTTTCTTTTGTGAACAAAAGAAGTATTTGGGTAAAATATGAATATGTAATATTAAGTCTTGTGTTAGAATCACTTTACCCTTTTTCTCTTAAGCATTGTTTTGTAAACAAAACCACAAAATTAGGGAAAAAAAATTTGGTTTTAGGGTATCAGATTGAGATTTTGATATTTCAATAGTGCAAATAAAAGCTGAAGCATGGGATGAACGGTTTTAGAATTCAAAATTTTTCTAATGTTCTTCACATTGACAATTCTCCCTTAACTGAACATTTGCTACCACTCCACCCTTCCCATTTATCCATCAAACTTGTTCCAACCAGGAGCAAGCAGGTGCCAGTTTTAACTTTTGCAGCCCAGAAACCAGTAGCTGTCTTACCCCAGGTGTGCTTCTGGCACTTGAGCAACTTGTCCCTGGATGAAGATGCCACTACAGACCATTTGCTTGTTAGTGGTCAGTGATGAGACGGGCTCCGTACCAGCAAACACGGCAGCGGGATAACGCCGAGCAGCTTCTGACTGCCTGGGTCTCAGCCGAAGTTGGGAGCAGGAGGCAGAGAGAGGAGGACTTTATCCAGAGCACGTGGGTACCCATTGCAGATGTCCACCTTCTCGCCGCTCTGCAGGGTGGGCTGGATGCACTGCCCCTGCTTCTGCACTTGTCTGCTGCCCCTCCAGCTCAGGGGAGGAGATGCCTCTTCTCCTCACAAGTGAAAGCTCAAGCTCTCCTCATAAAACGCCTGCAAAGAGAGGTAGAACAAAGAGAAGAAGGATATTTAATGTGCTACTTGGGAACTCTTCTTTCTTGTTCTGTGTGCACAGCAGAGAAGAATTTCACTAAAGAAAAATGTAACCAATATGTTTGGTATTTGAGTTTAAAAACTGTGAAATATGTAAACTGTGCATAATCTAGAGTGGGTTAATCTCCATTCTTGTGACATTTCTCTCGAGTCACACCACAGATCACAACTAAAAAAACTAAAAGTACACTCCAAGACACACATAAATACACATCCACATAGACATATATCCTTTGGACTCCGTCATGCTAATTCGTAACTCCAAATGCAGGATTCTCCAATGTTTAATGGTCAGACTGAATAAATGCAATTAACATCTACTTTAAGTGACAGAATAAAATGGATCTTGTCTAATTCAGCTTTTCAATCTAGCCACCATTCATCAAACTGAAAGTTTGTTACATTGGACTACTTGGTGCACAGTAAATACTACTTTGTAGAGTAATGTGACGTGAATAAATATTTTGTAACAATAAAGAGTGCTTTGCTTGACTAAAGAAATAACAGAACACTTGTCTTTCCAGTATACGAAGATGCCATATGGAAAACAAAAGAATTTCCAGAAAACCTTTCTGGTGACATATTGAGGTCAATGTGAATCTGTTTCTGGCAGTGCCAGGATAACATTTGCAAACTCTTAAATTATGGGTGTTGTGGAGAAAAAAAAAAAGACTGATCATATTAAATAATTCTTGTAGCTAGTCAAGGTTGTGTAATACTTTTAGTAATGCATAGTACTGCTTATCACTGCCTCTCATTTTGGACGACTTAGATGACAAATGTTCCCTCCACCATTCTGCCCATTGAAGAACAGGTAATCAATTTGAGTTACCTCTCGAATATTGATTTTGGTTTTTACAACTGATCTTCCATTTCCTTTTTGACAACTCTTTTGATCTGTTCCCCTCAAATTGCAATGCAGGTTAACATTCCCTAAGATAGTAAAAGCATGGAACCCCCCCCCCCCCACAGAA